>NC_091471.1:133687199-134005621 GCF_036971445.1 Narcine bancroftii | reverse complement strand
TTCTACCGACCTATATAAACCTTTATAAGGGACCATGGGAAAGTACTAGCAATAGAGGACAATTTTTAAGCAGGGCGGGAAAGTTGGTAGAACTATACCGCTCAAATTTATACAGCATGGAAAGTTGGTAGGATTATCTCGTACAATTTATACAGTGTGGGAAAGTTGGTAGCACTATCGTGTACAATTTATAAATACCGTGGGAAAAAGGGCTGTATGCCCGGCTGCACGCGTGGAGCATTCATAGAGGGGTTTCTCTGCCGCATGGCATTCTGGGAAGTCAGGTCCACCATTGCTCCCCCCCCCCCCATGGTCTTTATAAATTGTGCGCTATAGCGCTACCAATTTTCCCCACGCTGTATAAAAATGTCCACTATTGCTATTTATTTCCTCTCTTTCTCTCTCTGCACCCCCCCCCCCCCACCCCACCAACCACTGCAACTTTTCCACAGCAAAGTTTATAAAAGAAAGATGAGGCAGGGGATCATTAACTAGTCACAGAGAAGAATGGGTTTTCTGTCCTTTGTAAGAGCCAGTTCAGTACAGCTTTGAGTCAGAGTAGTTACTGGCAGAAAAATAAGGTACAGATTTGTAAGTTGGCAGCATGTTCAAGTATTCTATTTGGACAAAGAATGAATAATCATAATTTTCTTTCTGAGAAAATTGATGACAGCAGATTTGAAGTAGGGAGATTGAAGAGAAATACGTGAGAAGAGTTTAACTATTGTTAAGAGACTATTGGGCCAAAAGCATATAAAGTTTGCAAATGTTGCACTAGACGCTTCGATGCAACAGATGTATATTCCCTATCTGAAGGAAGGAAGAAGCCTTCAAGACACAGCTAAGACATTGTAAGGGAAATCACAGAATGAATTAGAAGGGAAACGTGTTCAGTGATCCTTTAAGTCATCAAAGCAAGATCATTTTTCGCACAGCAGGTGAAATCCTGCTGGAAAAACAAATGGTCTATGATCATTACTTGCTCCTGGTAACCTACAAATTGTTAAACCAATTTAGGGAATTAAGAAGTACAAAAGCTGTTGGAAAACTTCAGAATACTCTGAATGTTGACATCTAATGCCACTTGTTTCCTATAAATCACACCTTGCTTATTGTTGCATATTAAAAAAGAACTTACTGGATTAGCAAATCATGCATCCAATAGGTGCACAAAATTAGTGTTAGTAATTTAGAATACAACTCCCCTTTAACAATGGTAATTATGAATTAAATGTCAATCAACCTCGTTGGCTCTGAAATTCAAACTGTCAAGTCTTACTCTTTAATACAGCAAATTCTTTTCAGAGATTTCAGGCAATTTATAAATTACCAGTGAACAAGCTGTATCAAATCAAATTTAATATGCAAATGTAAATATTACTGAGTCAAGCAGTACTTTTGTTATTTCACTTGGATACAGCCCATTCACCCCAGTTACTAAAAAGAAAATCTTAAAATTTTCCTTAATACAAGGAAGATATTGCTATGCAAACACAATAGATAAAATTAATACAGAATTGTCTGTATTATCTTTCTTGACTAAAAAATAAGAAGTTATTCTATTGCACCTAAAATTTGAGAGACTCTGGATTGACCAGTGTCCATATCTTCTGCACATTCATTTAACATTTGTTGAGGAGGCTTTGGAAGTACTGGTATATTCTTCTTCAAAATCTGAGCAAAACTAGGTTCTCCTGAAGTCTTATGCCAGGCATTTTCAGAGGACATCCTGCAATACAAAACGTAGTCAAGAGATGTGGAAATAGGAACAAAGCCAAAACATTTATCTTTTATTGTTTACATCCATTGTACAAATTACTTTTGTGAGGGAGAAGAGAGTGTGTCCTGGGTGTGATAGTAACTTGGCAGTGGGAAGTTGCATAATCTCATGAAGAGGGATGTTTGTATTTTGTTATGACCTGCATTTGTTACTTTCTGTAGCTTCTTCTGATATGGAGCAGAATAGATCCAATACCACACTGTGATGTACCCAGTGAGTATGCTTTTGATGGGGCATCTGTGCAAGTTGGTGAGAGCTGTGGAGGCAAGGATAACTTCCTTAATTTCTAAGAAAATGGAAGTGTGGGTATGCTTTCTTGACCATCATGTTAACATGCATTGGAGATGTTTTATTCCCATAACATGAAATTATCTAATCTTTCTGCTTCTGCTCTATTGAGCTTTCTGGAAATTTAATTGCCCAATTCTTAATGTTATCTAATTGAAAATAGATATTTCCTGCAGTGAAATGCTCCAAGACTGCTAATTATTAGCACCATTATTTTTTATTTATCCTTACCACTGTTTTTTCAATAATCAATTAATCCTCTATGAATATAAATATATTGCACTCCACAACATGAACTCTAAGCTTGTGGAGTAGCCATGTGACATCTTAAAATCCAAATACACTAATCCTCTAGTTCCCTTCATCCACTCTGCTGACTAGATTCTAAAGCAACTCTAGTAAATAAATTAAACGTGATTCTACTTGCACAAAACACGATTTTCCAGGTATTGTGGTTGGATGGGATAGACAAAAGCTTACATTAAAGGGCCACAATACTGATTATACAAGTCCCTTTTTGACGAAAAGTTGCATTCACCTAAATTAACGATGGGTAAGAAATACAGGACAACTCCAATTATCCGAAATCAGATTCTCCAAAATCCTCAGTTATCCGAAATTTTAAATGAGGATATCTGAAACAAATCAGAAATCCTCATTTATCTGAATTTTTTTCGGAGCTGAACTGACCAGGGATATCGGGCACCAGCCAGCGGCAGCAGCAGTGGACCTCAGGCTCCCGGACGGGAGTGGGACTCTCAGGCTCCCGGACGGGAGTGGGACTCTCAGGCTCCCGGACGGGAGTGGGACTCTCAGGCTCCCGGACGGGAGTGGGACTCTCAGGCTCCCGGACGGGAGTGGGACTCTCAGGCTCCCGGACGGGAGTGGGACTCTCAGGCTCCCGGACGGGAGTGGGACTCTCAGGCTCCCGGACGGGAGTGGGACTCTCAGGCTCCCGGACGGAGTGGGACTCTCAGGCTCCCGGACGGGAGTGGGACTCTCAGGCTCCCGGACGGGAGTGGGACTCTCAGGCTCCCGGACGGGAGTGGGACTCTCAGGCTCCCGGACGGGAGTGGGACTCTCAGGCTCCCGGACGGGAGTGGGACTCTCAGGCTCCCGGACGGGAGTGGGACTCTCAGGCTCCCGGACGGGAGTGGGACTCTCAGGCTCCCGGACGGGAGTGGGACTCTCAGGCTCCCGGACGGGAGTGGGACTCTCAGGCTCCCGGACGGGAGTGGGACTCTCAGGCTCCCGGACGGGAGTGGGACTCTCAGGCTCCCGGACGGGAGTGGGACTCTCAGGCTCCCGGACGGGAGTGGGACTCTCAGGCTCCCGGACGGGAGTGGGACTCTCAGGCTCCCGGACGGGAGTGGGACTCTCAGGCTCCCGGACGGGAGTGGGACTCTCAGGCTCCCGGACGGGAGTGCGACTCTCAGGCTCCCGGACGGGAGTGGGACTCTCAGGCTCCCGGACGGGAGTGGGACTCTCAGGCTCCCGGACGGGAGTGGGACTCTCAGGCTCCCGGACGGGAGTGGGACTCTCAGGCTCCCGGACGGGAGTGGGACTCTCAGGCTCCCGGACGGGAGTGGGACTCTCAGGCTCCCGGACGGGAGTGGGACTCTCAGGCTCCCGGACGGGAGTGGGACTCTCAGGCTCCCGGACGGGAGTGGGACTCTCAGGCTCCCGGACGGGAGTGGGACTCTCAGGCTCCCGGACGGGAGTGGGACTCTCAGGCTCCCGGACGGGAGTGGGACTCTCAGGCTCCCGGACGGGAGTGGGACTCTCAGGCTCCCGGACGGGAGTGGGACTCTCAGGCTCCCGGACGGGAGTGGGACTCTCAGGCTCCCGGACGGGAGTGGGACTCTCAGGCTCCCGGACGGGAGTGGGACTCTCAGGCTCCCGGACGGGAGTGGGACTCTCAGGCTCCCGGACGGGAGTGGGACTCTCAGGCTCCCGGACGGGAGTGGGACTCTCAGGCTCCCGGACGGGAGTGAGACTCTCAGGCTACTCTCAGGCTCCCGGACGGGAGCGAGACTCTCAGGCTCCCGGACGGGAGCGAGACTCTCAGGCTCCCGGACGGGAGCGGGACTCTCAGGCTCCCGGACGGGAGCGGGACTCTCAGGCTCCCGGACGGGAGCGGGACTCTCAGGCTCCCGGACGGGAGCGGGACTCTCAGGCTCCCGGACGGGAGCGGGACTCTCAGGCTCCCGGACGGGAGCGGGACTCTCAGGCTCCCGGACGGGAGCGGGACTCTCAGGCTCCCGGACGGGAGCGGGACTCTCAGGCTCCCGGACGGGAGCGGGACTCTCAGGCTCCCGGACGGGAGCGGGACTCTCAGGCTCCCGGACGGGAGCGGGACTCTCAGGCTCCCGGACGGGAGCGGGACTCTCAGGCTCCCGGACGGGAGCGGGACTCTCAGGCTCCCGGACGGGAGCGAGACTCTCAGGCTCCCGGACGGGAGCGAGACTCTCAGGCTCCCGGACGGGAGCGAGACTCTCAGGCTCCCGGACGGGAGCGAGACTCTCAGGCTCCCGACGGGAGCGAGACTCTCAGGCTCCCGGACGGGAGCGAGACTCTCAGGCTCCCGGACGGGAGCGAGACTCTCAGGCTCCCGGACGGGAGCGAGACTCTCAGGCTCCCGGACGGGAGCGAGACTCTCAGGCTCCCGGACGGGAGCGAGACTCTCAGGCTCCCGGACGGGAGCGAGACTCTCAGGCTCCCGGACGGGAGCGAGACTCTCAGGCTCCCGGACGGGAGCGAGACTCTCAGGCTCCCGGACGGGAGCGAGACTCTCAGGCTCCCGGACGGGAGCGAGACTCTCAGGCTCCCGGACGGGAGCGAGACTCTCAGGCTCCCGGACGGGAGCGAGACTCTCAGGCTCCCGGACGGGAGCGAGACTCTCAGGCTCCCGGACGGGAGCGAGACTCTCAGGCTCCCGGACGGGAGCGAGACTCTCAGGCTCCCGGACGGGAGCGAGACTCTCAGGCTCCCGGACGGGAGCGAGACTCTCAGGCTCCCGGACGGGAGCGAGACTCTCAGGCTCCCGGACGGGAGCGAGACTCTCAGGCTCCCGGACGGGAGCGAGACTCTCAGGCTCCCGGACGGGAGCGAGACTCTCAGGCTCCCGGACGGGAGCGAGACTCTCAGGCTCCCGGACGGGAGCGAGACTCTCAGGCTCCCGGACGGGAGCGAGACTCTCAGGCTCCCGGACGGGAGCGAGACTCTCAGGCTCCCGGACGGGAGCGAGACTCTCAGGCTCCCGGACGGGAGCGAGACTCTCAGGCTCCCGGACGGGAGCGAGACTCTCAGGCTCCCGGACGGGAGCGAGACTCTCAGGCTCCCGGACGGGAGCGAGACTCTCAGGCTCCCGGACGGGAGCGAGACTCTCAGGCTCCCGGACGGGAGCGAGACTCTCAGGCTCCCGGACGGGAGCGAGACTCTCAGGCTCCCGGACGGGAGCGAGACTCTCAGGCTCCCGGACGGGAGCGAGACTCTCAGGCTCCCGGACGGGAGCGAGACTCTCAGGCTCCCGGACGGGAGCGAGACTCTCAGGCTCCCGGACGGGAGCGAGACTCTCAGGCTCCCGGACGGGAGCGAGACTCTCAGGCTCCCGGACGGGAGCGAGACTCTCAGGCTCCCGGACGGGAGCGAGACTCTCAGGCTCCCGGACGGGAGCGAGACTCTCAGGCTCCCGGACGGGAGCGAGACTCTCAGGCTCCCGGACGGGAGCGAGACTCTCAGGCTCCCGGACGGGAGCGAGACTCTCAGGCTCCCGGACGGGAGCGAGACTCTCAGGCTCCCGGACGGGAGCGAGACTCTCAGGCTCCCGGACGGGAGCGAGACTCTCAGGCTCCCGGACGGGAGCGAGACTCTCAGGCTCCCGGACGGGAGCGAGACTCTCAGGCTCCCGGACGGGAGCGAGACTCTCAGGCTCCCGGACGGGAGCGAGACTCTCAGGCTCCCGGACGGGAGCGAGACTCTCAGGCTCCCGGACGGGAGCGAGACTCTCAGGCTCCCGGACGGGAGCGAGACTCTCAGGCTCCCGGACGGGAGCGAGACTCTCAGGCTCCCGGACGGGAGCGAGACTCTCAGGCTCCCGGACGGGAGCGAGACTCTCAGGCTCCCGGACGGGAGCGAGACTCTCAGGCTCCCGGACGGGAGCGAGACTCTCAGGCTCCCGGACGGGAGCGAGACTCTCAGGCTCCCGGACGGGAGCGAGACTCTCAGGCTCCCGGACGGGAGCGAGACTCTCAGGCTCCCGGACGGGAGCGAGACTCTCAGGCTCCCGGACGGGAGCGAGACTCTCAGGCTCCCGGACGGGAGCGAGACTCTCAGGCTCCCGGACGGGAGCGAGACTCTCAGGCTCCCGGACGGGAGCGAGACTCTCAGGCTCCCGGACGGGAGCGAGACTCTCAGGCTCCCGGACGGGAGCGAGACTCTCAGGCTCCCGGACGGGAGCGAGACTCTCAGGCTCCCGGACGGGAGCGAGACTCTCAGGCTCCCGGACGGGAGCGAGACTCTCAGGCTCCCGGACGGGAGCGAGACTCTCAGGCTCCCGGACGGGAGCGAGACTCTCAGGCTCCCGGACGGGAGCGAGACTCTCAGGCTCCCGGACGGGAGCGAGACTCTCAGGCTCCCGGACGGGAGCGAGACTCTCAGGCTCCCGGACGGGAGCGAGACTCTCAGGCTCCCGGACGGGAGCGAGACTCTCAGGCTCCCGGACGGGAGCGAGACTCTCAGGCTCCCGGACGGGAGCGAGACTCTCAGGCTCCCGGACGGGAGCGAGACTCTCAGGCTCCCGGACGGGAGCGAGACTCTCAGGCTCCCGGACGGGAGCGAGACTCTCAGGCTCCCGGACGGGAGCGAGACTCTCAGGCTCCCGGACGGGAGCGAGACTCTCAGGCTCCCGGACGGGAGCGAGACTCTCAGGCTCCCGGACGGGAGCGAGACTCTCAGGCTCCCGGACGGGAGCGAGACTCTCAGGCTCCCGGACGGGAGCGAGACTCTCAGGCTCCCGGACGGGAGCGAGACTCTCAGGCTCCCGGACGGGAGCGAGACTCTCAGGCTCCCGGACGGGAGCGAGACTCTCAGGCTCCCGGACGGGAGCGAGACTCTCAGGCTCCCGGACGGGAGCGAGACTCTCAGGCTCCCGGACGGGAGCGAGACTCTCAGGCTCCCGGACGGGAGCGAGACTCTCAGGCTCCCGGACGGGAGCGAGACTCTCAGGCTCCCGGACGGGAGCGAGACTCTCAGGCTCCCGGACGGGAGCGAGACTCTCAGGCTCCCGGACGGGAGCGAGACTCTCAGGCTCCCGGACGGGAGCGAGACTCTCAGGCTCCCGGACGGGAGCGAGACTCTCAGGCTCCCGGACGGGAGCGAGACTCTCAGGCTCCCGGACGGGAGCGAGACTCTCAGGCTCCCGGACGGGAGCGAGACTCTCAGGCTCCCGGACGGGAGCGAGACTCTCAGGCTCCCGGACGGGAGTGAGACTCTCAGGCTCCCGGACGGGAGTGAGACTCTCAGGCTCCCGGACAGGAGTGAGACTCTCAGGCTCCCGGACAGGAGTGAGACTCTCAGGCTCCCGGACAGGAGTGAGACTCTCAGGCTCCCGGACAGGAGTGAGACTCTCAGGCTCCCGGACAGGAGTGAGACTCTCAGGCTCCCGGACAGGAGTGAGACTCTCAGGCTCCCGGACAGGAGTGAGACTCTCAGGCTCCCGGACAGGAGTGAGACTCTCAGGCTCCCGGACAGGAGTGAGACTCTCAGGCTCCCGGACAGGAGTGAGACTCTCAGGCTCCCGGACAGGAGTGAGACTCTCAGGCTCCCGGACAGGAGTGAGACTCTCAGGCTCCCGGACAGGAGTGAGACTCTCAGGCTCCCGGACAGGAGTGAGACTCTCAGGCTCCCGGACAGGAGTGAGACTCTCAGGCTCCCGGACAGGAGTGAGACTCTCAGGCTCCCGGACAGGAGTGAGACTCTCAGGCTCCCGGACAGGAGTGAGACTCTCAGGCTCCCGGACAGGAGTGAGACTCTCAGGCTCCCGGACAGGAGTGAGACTCTCAGGCTCCCGGCATGAGCGGGACTTCGGTGGAGAAGTGTCGGTGATCAGCGTTGGCCAGCAACTTTTTTGATGAGAATGAAACATTAATTTAATTCTTAAAAAGCCATACCTTGTTTGTTGTTTAAACACTGTAGCACATGATTTTCTGTGGTTGCTAGGCTGTTTTTTTTAAATGAACAGTTCCACGAAAAAAAAACTTTATCCGAAATAGGCCCAGTCCCGACTATTTTGGATAATCGGGATTGTACTGCAATACATAGCAGTTGATAAAGATCAGAAAATTACTATTATTTCACCTGTGGAAATGAAGTCTACAAAATGGACGGAAATTGATTTTGCTCAGCTTTGCCAATGTGAAGTGCATTCTTTATATTAAAAAAAACTTCAGGAAATCACTAACATGCCTTTAAAAGAGTATAATGTTGGTAGACATATGGATTTTCAGAAAACACTTGCCAAGGAAACTCATATTAATTAAGGACCACCCAGGAGCATCATTTAGCAATGCAGACACATTTCTGCAGGACAGAAAGCAAGTAGGGAAAAGACATTTCCATTTGTTAAGAAAATCTATTACATGCTTTAAAAATGTTGAGTTTCCATATTTCACAAAGTGTGATAAAGGGTTTGACTAATTAAGTTTCTTTCCCCCTTCGTATATAGCCCCTTTCACAATTGCGTCCCACTAAATTGGCCGTTCAGTGTCCTGGGATTGGAATGAAGGTTTGGCTTTTCACACTTAACCAATCCTAACTGGGACATTGAATGCTTTCACACTTGCAAGGAGCCATCCCTGGAGGTTAGGACTGTTTTACCTTCTACCAGTGACGCTATCACAACTCAAGCAATGGTGGACCTGCCCTAAATCCTGATCCATGTATTATGATCTTATATTTGAACAAAATTAATCTTGGCTGATTATAACATAATTAAGCTTTATAAAAGAGGTACAAGGGCTGCTTAAAGAAATCTCTTGGTGCCTGCCACATTGACCACCGCCAGTGGGCTGATATCGCCTCCAACCGTGCATCTTGGCGCCTCACAGTTCGGCGGGCTGCAACCTCCTTTGAAGAAGACCACAGAGCCCACCTCACTGACAAAAGACAAAGGAGGTAAAACCCAACACCCAAACCCAACCAACCAATTTTCCTTTGCAACCGCTGCAACCGTGCCTGCCTGTCCCGCATCAGACTTGTCAGTCACCAACGAGCCTGCAGCAGATGTGGACATACCCCTCCATAAATCTTCGTCCGTGAAGCCAAGCCAAAGAAAGAAAGAAAGACAGCCCCTGTTGTTGTTGAGCCGACCCATATAAAACTTTATAAGGGATCATGGGAAAGTGCTAGCAATAAATAGCAATAGAGGACAATTTTTAAGCAGGGTGGGAAAGTTGGTAGAGCTATAGTGCTCAATTTATACAGCATTGGAAAATTGGTAGCGCTATCACATACAATTTATAAATACTGTGGGGGATAAAGCAATGGCAGAGCTGCCCTTTCAGAATTCAGTGTGGCAGAGAAAGGGCTGTATGCATAGAACATTCTCTGCTGCGTGGCATTCTGGGAAGTCAGGTCCACTATTGCTTTTCCCCATAGTCTTTATAAATTATGTGCTATAGTGCTTCCAACTTTCACATGCTGTTTAAAAATTGCTAACTATTGCTATTTATTTCCTCTCTCTCTCCTCTCCCACCCGCCCCGCTGTGACTTTCCCACGGCAAAGTTTATACCTTCATTTTAATCTTTTCTTCCTTCATGTTCCTACACTCACGCAAAAGCTTGGGTCACTTCAATCCCACAGTGCAATTGTTGTTTCACACTTGCATGATTGGAACACGAGTGTATGCAGATGCTGGGGATTGTACTAGGGGTCAAGGCCATCAATCATGAGATGACATCAACTGACGCCAATTTTGAGCTGATTTTGCTTTCACACTAGATACTTTAAAGGCCGATTGGGAGTTAATTCCTGGATCACTTGCAAGTGTGAAAGAGGCTTATGAAATATCAAGACCTTTTTACCTTGGTCTCAATAAAAGGTCCTGACCAGAATAAAATGACTGTGTAGTGGCTGCTACACACAGAAAACACTATTAGACTCGGTGGGGTTTCCAGAAGAATAGTTTATTTGAATTTCGCGTGCACCCCTTTAAGGTCAATGGGAGTTTTGCCCCGTGCAACTGTGACATCATCACGTGGCCCAGGGCTCGAGCAGTGGCCTAAGCCACAAGGTAGTGAGCAAGCCCTGATGGCTCCATCTTCTATAGCTGCCCCGCCAGCGCAGCAGTATACATGGGGCCCATTCGCTCAGAGATGTACGCCACCACCCAATCCCCCAGAATCAGCTTAAGCATTCCGCTGCTTGGGTGGCCGGTCCCTCCGTTTGGGTTGTGTTGTCTGCACAGACTAATTTAAGTCCACGTGTGCAGGTTTTAGTTCCTCCCCTCCCTCAACGTCCAGAGTAAAGGCTTTTCCCATTGCTGGAGGACTTTGTATGGGCCCTCATATGAGTGCTGCAGGGGGGCTGGATGCGGGCCGCGTGGAACAAACACGAACTCCGCCGAGTCTAGCTCTCTGAGGATGTTTGTCTGGTGCTTGCTGTGGTGGGTTGGTGGTGGGGGTGTTAATGAGGCGAGCTTGCTGCGGAGGTCCGCAAGTAGTGTCGGGGTCTCACCTCCCGGCTCAGTGTCTGCACCAAGAAACTCCCCTGATAGCGAGAGCGGTTCTTAATAGATGAGCTCTACGGATGAAACTTGGAGGTCTACCTTTGGTGCTATTCGAATGCCAAGCAGGGATCGGGCTGCGTGGGGGTCTCAGGGGAAGTTGGGGGCAGCTCGCTCAACCCTGCTCCGTGTCTACCAGGAAACATCGACTGCTGGTCTTGTCCACCATGTGTAAGAGGCTGTTCGTGTGGCCAGCCATTGCAGCCATCAGCGACAGCTGGTCCGACTGTTTCCCTGGTATGAGAAGGGTTGGCGACATTTGCGGGCTTGTGCTCCCCAGTGTTGGTGATAGAGGCACCAGGTCTTCTGGCAGGCTGTGGTCGGCTGAGTGCAAGGTGGGCAACCTGGTTCATGGTGGCCTCATTCTCTCTCTTCAGCTACCTCAGCATGTCAACACAGGCTGGGACCATCCTGGGGTCTGAGAAGTCCTCGTCCGCTAGGAGGAGCTGGATGTCCTACGATATTTGTTTGAGGAAGGCTTGCTCAAACATCAGGCAGGATTTGTGTCCTTCTTCCAGTATGAAAAGCAGATGGGGCTCTGTCCCTCAGGCTATCGAGGTGCATCAGCCTGGCCGCGCACTGCCGATGGCAGAGTCCAAAGGTGCTGAGGAGGAGGGATTTGAGGGTGATGTATTTGCTCTCCTTAGGAGGGTCATGGATCAGGTCATCCACTCTGGCTGCCGTTTCTTCAACGAGGACACTCACCACATGGTAGAACATGGTGAAGTCCAAGGTGATCTGCCAGAGTTGAAACTGAACCACGTGCAGGGCCAGTGGGTCCAGAAGGGAGGGAGCTTCACTGAAACAGCGCTGATTGCTGACTAATCCATGTTTTGAGACCAGATATCGTCTGGGCTCGTTGGGGTCACCAATGTAGCGGCTGCTGCAAACAGAAAATACTACTAGACTCTGAGGGTTTTCCAGTAGAACTGTTTATTTGAATTTCACGCGCGCCCCTTTAAGGCCAACATGAGTTCTGCCCCGCGCAGTGGTGATGTCATCACATGGCCTAAGCCACAAGGCAGTGAGCAAGCCCTGACTGTGCCATCTTCTGCAGTTCCCCTGCCAGTGCGGCAGTATAAATGGGGCCAGTTCGCTCACAGAGATGCGCGCTGCCACAACTGATCATTTCTACCCATCAATGCTATCTGAACAGCTGAGTTCCTCATTGTTTGCCCAAGATTCCACCATCTGTAGTGTTTGTGTTTTTAAAGAAGTCAACTGTTCAAATATGTATTGTGGTGGCGCACATCCTCATTACGAACCGGCCCCGCTTGTATAGCCATGTGGCGGGGCAGCCATGGGGAAATGTCATTATCAGAGGTTTCTCTCTGACTCCAGTATTCCATCCACCACGCACCCTGGGTAAGCGATTATGCTGTGAATATGCACCAGGTGACTGAGCTTATGCTGCCCTTATAGGGATGTGCTGAATTTGAATAAAAATTGTCATTAACGACCCTCAACATGATGGCTGTGTTTCTTCTACTGCTCACTCCGACACAGTGGTGAATCCGATGAGCCCAGACGTTTTTCTGGACTCAAAACACCATGGATTCAGCAGAGGTTAACGCTGTCTCCATCAAGCTTCCCCCCTTTTGGACCCACTGACCGAGAACGTGGTACGGGCAGGCGGAAGCACAATTTCAACTCTGCAACATCTCAGATGCCATGATGTTCTAACATGTCGTGAGCACTCTGGACCAAGATATGGCAGTGAGGGTGGACGACATCATCCACCATCCCTTGGCTACGGGCAAGTACACAAAGACCTGCTGCTTGGAACTTTCGGGCTAACTCCCCAGCAAAAGGCTTCCAGGTTCCTTCATCTAGATGGGCTTGGGGACCGTAGTCTGTCGGCACTGATGGATGAAATGCTGGCCCTGGCGGAAGACCACAGGCCTTGTTTTCTCTTCCACCAGATATTCCTGGAACAGATGCCAGAGGGCATCCAGCTGCTCCTCATAGATGTTGGGTGTTGGGTTTTACCTCCTCAAACACAAGGAGACCAGCAGCCTGTGCAGATGCCCTCTGGCGCATGAAGAGGGAGAACGAGGCAGCCCTCAACCATGTGGCACGACCAGGAGCCAGCCGACCAAAAGCATCTCCCAAGACCAAGCCGGAGGAGGGTCATTCGACCTGGTGTTTCTACTACCAGCGGTGGGGAGCGCAAGCCCGTAAGTACCGCCAGCCCTGCGGGTTTCAGGGAAATGACCAAGCCAGCTGCCGTTGATGGCTGCGATGGCAGGCCACACAAACAGTCTCCTTCATGTAATGGACAGATCCACCGGCCACCAATTCCTGGTGGACACAGAGGCTGAGATCATACTTGCATCTGATCTCGAGGTCCAACCCTGCGGGCGGCCGACGGCTCCACCATCAACCGACAGTAGTCCCTCCACTGTCTCCATCCCCCAGACGATTTTAGGACCATATGGAGCAGGGCACAGATCCAGATCGGGAAGGAGAAGTTCCACTGGAGGTTCGTCCTAGCCTCCGTGGGCACCGCGCTGTTAGGGGCCGACTTCCTCAGAGCTCACGGACTACTGGTTGACATGAAGGGCAAAAGGCTGGACAACGCCCAAACTTTCCACTCCACCTGACTGGACACAGCAGAAGCCCGAAATCACCACTGTAGCCGCCACCAGGGACAAGTTTGATGATATCCTCCACGAATTCCCCGCCATCTTAGAGCCATGGTTCAACACCGTACTGCCCAAGCATGGGGTCTTCCACCACATTGCCACACAGGGCCCACTGCCTCACGCCAGACCCAGAAGGCTGCCGCCCGAGAAGCTCCAGCAGACAAAGGAGGAGTTCTCCAGGCTCCGGGAATCGTCCGGCGCTCAGACAGTGTCTGGGCATTGCCGCTCCATATGGTCCTAAAATCGTCTGGGGGATGGAGACAGTGCAGGGACTACTGTCGGTTGAACAATACAACCACCCCCGACAGGTACCCGGTGCCCCACATACAGGACTTCTCTGCCAACCTGCACACTTTGGTCTTCTCCAAAGTGGACCTCGTGCATCCAAACAACGAGGGTAAGACGGCCATCATCACCGCTTTCGGCCTCTTCGAGTTCTTGCATATGCCCTTTGGTTTAAAGAACACGGCCCAAACATTCCAGCGCCTCATGGACGCAGTTGAAAAAGACCTGGACTTTGTGTTAATTTACCTGGACGATATTCTCATTGCCAGTCGCAATCGCAACGAATACAAAGCCCACTTCCGCACACTCTTTGCCCGGCTGGCGGACTTCGGCCTCACGGTCAACGCGACCAAATGCAAGTTCAGCAAGGAGTCCCTCCAGTTCCTGGGGCACACCATTTCAGTTGCTGGGGCTGCGTCGGCACTGGAGAAGGTAGCGGCTGTTCAACGGTTCACCAAACTCCACCCTGAAAGGCCTCCAAGAGTTCGTGGGGATGGTGAACTTTTACCATCGTTTCATCCCCGGACCCGTGTGCACCATATGCCCATTGTTTGCGCTCATGGCCACCAAAGAAAAGACTTTATCATGGTCAGAGGAGGTGGGCAGGGCTTTCATCGCAACAAAGGAAGCTCCAGCCAGTGCCACGCTGCTGGTGCACCCTCGGCCGGAGATGCACATGGCGCTCTCTGTGGACGCCTCAGCTATGGCGGGGGGGGGGGGGGGGGCTCTGGAACAGTGGCTCAATGGACAATGGTGCCCGCTGGCCTTTTTCAGCAAGCAGCTATGCCTGCCAGAACTCAAATACAGTGCTTTTGACCAGGAGTTCCTGGTGCTGTAGTTGGCCATCCGCCATTTCTGCTACTTCCTCAAGCTTTCACAGATCACAAGCCCCTCACTCAAGCACTGGCAATGGCCAAGGATCAATGGTCCGCCAGACAGCAGCACCACCTCTCGTATGTGACTGAGCTCACAACCAACATCCGACACAGGTAAGGCAAGGACAATGTAGTGGCAGATGTGCTTTCCCGACAAGCCATCAACACTCTCGTGCCCAGCCTGGATTACAAGCAACTAGCTCAGGCACAGAGGAACGATGTGGAGCTGCAGGCCTTGCAGACCGCCATCTCAGGCCTCAAACTCAAGGATGTCTGGGTGCCCAGCACCCCAGACACACGTCTCAACAGGCACATCGCGCCCGGTGGTCCTGTCGCACTAGAGGGCGAAGGTCTTCAGTCTGATCCATGACCTCGCTCATCCAGCAGTAAAGACAACCATGCAGATGGTTGCGGAGCGATTTGTATGGCAATGGGTGAAGAAGAAGGTGGTGGAACTGGCCAGGAATTGTACCAGGTGCCAGACCTCCAAGGTCCAGCGACACACACGAGCCCCCATCCAGAACTTCGACCCGGAGGTTTGCAGATTCCGACACATCCATGTTGATGTCGTCGGGCCCCTGCTGGTGTCCAAGAAGGCTCGTTACCTCCTCATGGTGGTGGATCGGGTCGTAAGGTGACTGGAGGCCGTCCCGATTAAGGAAGCCTCCGCGAGACGTGCGCCAGGACTCTGGTCAGCCAATCGATCGCCCGCTTCGGAGTCCCGGCACACATCATTAGCGACAGCAGGGCACAGTTCATGACTGCCCTGTGGACTCAGATGGTGAAGCTCCTGGGGGGGGGGTCAAGCTCCACCACACCACAGCATACCACCCGCAGTCCAACGGGTTGGTGGAGAGGTTCCACAGGCACCTGAAGGCATCGCTCATGGCCAGGCTCTATGGACCAGACTGGGCAGATGACCTACCCTGGGTCCTCCTCAAGATTAGGATAGCACCCAAGGAGGACCTGCAGGCTTCAGCAGCAGAGATGGTCTATGGCATACCACTTTCCCTGCCAGGTGAGTTTTTCAGCCCAGACCCTGACACCATGGCCACTGACAAAAACCTGCTGGTAGACGTACGCAGGCGACTGGCCTCCCTAGCTCCCCCACCCCTGGCACACCACGGCACCTGGTCGTTCCATCTCCCCAAAGAGCTCGACTCAGCTCAGATCATTTTCGTGCGGAGGGGACTACAAAGTGCACTGCTACAGCAACCGTACGAGGGGCCATACAAAGTCTTGTACTGGTCTGGCGGAACCTTCACCCTGGACATTAGAGGGAGAGAGGAACTTTTTACGGTGGACCGCCTGATGACAGCCCATCTGGACTTATCACAGCCGGTGCAGACAGCCGCACCCAAGAGCCAGGGTCAGCCGCCAAAGCGACAGAACGCAAAGCCGGTTCTGGGGTGGGGGGGGGGGGGTTGTGTGGCGGCGCACATCCTCATGGCGAACCGGCCCCGCTTGTATCGCCACATAGCAGGGCAGCCATGGTGAAATGGCGTCGTCAGAGGTTTCTCTCTAACTCCAGCATACCTTCCAGTGCACACCCTGGGCAGCGATTATGCTGTCACAATGCACCAAGTGACTGAGCTTAAGCTGCCCTTAAAGGGACGTGCTGAATTTGAATAAAAACAGTCGTTAACGACCCTCAACGTCGTGGCTGAGTTTCTTCCACTGCTCCCACCACCACAGTATCATATTTTATGAAATAATTTTTAAAATTCAGGACAATTAAGTGATTTGGGACATTGATCATGAGTCACATCAACCAGACTTGATCCATTTCAATTTACCAACTGTCAAAATAAATTCAAAGCAAATTCCACCTCCTTGGCTTTCCACTTGGCCTTGGAACACCTGGACATCTATGTCAGACTACGGTTCAGAAACTGCAGCTTCACCTCCAATACCATAAGCCCTAGCAAACTCATCTCCAAACTTTGGGATCTCAGCCTCAGCGCCACCTCCCACCCTTGCTCTGCAAATGAACCTTGCCTTCTGGTCTAAAAGGCTACAATCAGTGAAATGGGGAAAAGCATCTCCACGATCACACTCAACACTAACACTCTTCAAAAATATGTACTCAATTCCCTATTCATGATTGTATAGTTAACTACTATTTCAACTTCATTTTCAAATTTGCCAATGACTCCACAGTAGTTATTAAATCACAACAAGACAGAAATGAGAAAGAGACTGAAAGACCAGTGGCATCTTGCCAAGATAACAACCTCAATCTCAATATCATTAAGATGAAGTGGACAAATGACTTGAGAAGAGGGGCAGAGACAACATCTTTATCGATATCAACAGTGCAGAAACAGCATATAAATTAATGTTATAGGAATAAACATCACCTGCCTTGGGCCATGCATGTTAACATGATGGTAAAGAAAGCATACACACACCTCCTCCATTTTCTTAGAAATTAAGGAAGTTATCCTTGCCCCACATCCCTCACCAACTTGCACTGATGACCCATCAAAAGCATACTCACTGGGTGCATCACAGTGTGGTATAGGAGCTATTCTGCTCCATATCAGAAGAAGCAACAGAAAGTAACAAATGCAGGTCAGAACAAAATACAAACAATCCTTCTTCATGGGTTCATGTAACTCTCCCACTTCCAACTTACTATCTCACACACAGGATACACTCTCTTCTCCTCCTCCCATTGCTAGCAGGCTCAGGTGTGAAATCTCATAGCAACAGGTTGTTCTTCCTCACAGCCATCAAGCTCTTGAATTAACCCCACAACAATACTATCAAGATTCCTTTTAATATCTCAGAATAATACATAAAAATGTAATGAACATTTAAAAAAATTTCGGTCGTCAGGCAAACTGAGCTCTGTTATGAGCCCAGAGGGCCCCAAAACCCAGCAGCAATATATATTCACCAAGATAAATGGTTACTTAATCAAAAGTTGCTTTTAATTATCTTTAAACATGAAAACAGGATTAAACTTTAACTTATCACTCTTAACTTACTTAACCCCCTTCTAATTCTAAGCGCACATGTATGTAATGTGTGTTCAGAAAAGTTATTTGACTCACAGTCCAATCTCACTTCTCACTCCTCCAAGTTCACCAGTATGAGGCAATTCTTATACTGTGCACAGCATTTAACATTTATGAATTTCACCAGGCTTTGGTGCTTGAAAGGTGAATGGTTACCGCTTAGGAAGATTCTTGTTGGTTTTCAGAGAGAGATTTGATGTTCCTGGACACAAACTGATTCCTTTTAATCAGCCACATCAGTGTCTTACTGAAGAAACTTGCGCCTTCAGGGTTTTCCAGATGATAACCTCTTTCTTTCAGGTCACCACAGAGTTCCTTTTTGTTTCTCTTATTTCAAGTGAAACATTGTGCAGCCAGTCCTCTCCTCTGTACGGACCACAAGGGCTTTGACCAGGCTGAACTAAGCACTCACAACCGCTCTTCAAAATGGGATTTTTCCACAAGCTTGCCATCTTGTCCTGTTCCAGTCCTAGTTGCTAAATTCTAGCATTGTCTGTCTGTCTGTCTCTCTCTATCTCACACACAGAAAAGCCTGTTTTAATCTCTCCGCTTAAAAAAATCACATGACCCTCTTAGAACAGCAACCTCCACTCAGACAGACTGTGGCTCTGAACCTAATCCTTCAAGTTCTTTCATCTGTTGCTTTTCAAAACAACAATCCATTAGTGAAGTCCCTTGGGGACTTCCCAAAGCTTTTACAAAGGTATTTGGAGCCCGTTGGTCTGGCTTGAGCAGAGCTCCAGTATTTTAAATGAGATCTGTTTTGAAGTGTTTGTATGTGACCTACACTAAAAAAAACCTGCTACATTTTATCTCCCAAAATCATATCTATACACAATATAAAATACAACATACTCTGTCACAGTACCCATTAGTGTTGCCCAGCATCCCTACAAATTAGGAGAAAGTAAGCAAAAGAGTCCCTTCAGAGATTGAATGTCCTTGGATTACTGCCCTTGTTGGTTTTTTTTGGCTTCGTAATGCTATTATTTATAAATTTACTCTTGATGCTCAAGTTTGTATGATTGGATAAATGCTAAAGGCAACTTGTTAGACTGCTTGGATGAGTACCCATCCCATTATACTAGGTATAATATAACACAAACTGAACAGTGCACCAAATTGAGTTTCCATAATTGGAAACAAAAACCTATGTGTAATATTGCAAAGTTATTCTTGAGGCAGTGCGCAAATGGAGCCACTTTAGCTTGGTTACTGATCAGAGGTCAGTGGCCTTTATGTTTGACAGTAAAAAAAGCACACAAAAATAAAGAATGCAGATTCAAGAATGGAGGCTGGAACTTGCAGCATTTAGTTACACAATAAAGAAAATGTGGTCCCTGTCGTATTTATTTGGGCGTACACTTGTTCAGCCTTTACTACCTCCACACTCCCTGACAATTACAAATGACTTTGTCATCCAGGAATAACTCAGATTTGCATTTTGTTAGAACAAAGTATCTCCCAATTTCTACAGATGTCAAGAAGACTTGTGCTTCATGCATGATCTGTGCTGAACTAAAGCCTCAGTTCTACCACTCACCAGGAGGGACTCTATCAACAGCTTAGTATTGATTTCAAGGGACCCTTGCCTACTGGTTCGCGTAACGCATATCTTCTTAGAGTAGATGATGAATACTCGCATTTCTCCTTTGCCTTTCCATGTCCCAAAATGCATACTACAATAGTGATCAGATGTCGGGATCTGCTATTTAGCCGATGCAGAATGCCAAATTACATACATTCTGATCGAGGCACCACCTTCATTTCTAAGGATCTGAGCGAATGTCTCTCCCAGAAGGGGGTTGCCACAAGATATGCTACCCCATACCACTTAATCGGGAATTAACAGGTAGAGAGGTTCAATGGCATCACATGGAAGGCAGTCCATTTGGCCCTCAGATCACGTATCCTTCCCGAGAAGCATTGGAAACTGGTGCCTCCTGAGATACTACACTCTCAAAGATTGCTGTTGTGTATGGCAACAAATACAACGCCCCATGAACATTTGTTTTGCATACCAGCACCACTCATCCCATGGAAATTCACTGCCCTCCTGGCTAATGACCCTGGACCCATACTACTAAAAAGGCTTGTGAGAAGTCACAAGATCAAACCACTTGTAGATCAAGTTGTAATCATATGCAAACATCAGGTACCCAGATGGAAAGAAATCTACTGAGTCAGTTCGTGACTTGGCACATGGTCCTGAAGCCCACATCTATTGTGGAACAAGGTGAAAAGAAATCTGCTGGTACCAATACTGGAGAAGGAGGAAGATATGACATGCCAATAGTGTGGAAGGTGATGAAACAATAGCTCCCCAAGAACTAATGAGATCTGGTCTTGTACCAAATCGTCCCAATTGATATGGATGGGAGTCGTTCCATAAAGCCAGAGCTTGTCTTTCATACTTACCTGATCCTGCTGCCACAGCTCCTCGTTGGAATTTAACTCTAACTGCACAATAAAGTTGTGAAAGAAAAACTTGGTGGCTGGTTTCTAAGCTTTACTCAACTTAAAAGAAACGGAAATCCATTCCTGATTCGGATTCTCAATGATGCCCAAGAGCAGCTCCCCCCCACCACAAAGCGCCAACGCGCGGTCATTGACCACAATCACGGCTCGGTCTTGGTCCTTCCGTCAAACGCACCTCAAGGATTCAAGAACCACACACGCAAGCAGCAAACTTCAGAAATAAAGCGTCACCTCGCTCAAGCGGAGTGACCGACCCCCGCATTTTTTTACCGACACGAATAACGTCCCGAATTACTCACTCGTCCGTTCCCCTCTCACGCTCACCGCTGCCCAGATCGCAACGGAGGGAGCTCGAGCGAGGACACAGTGCGCATGCCCGGTTCGGCGCGTCATCCTGCAGGGCGCCGAACCCGTGGGGTTCAAAAGGCCACGGTGCGGCAGTTCACCGAGTCAACCCGTCGGTCGGTTCTCGACGACCTGCCGAGTCTCAGTCGAACTTCCTGTTTGAACTGATGACTTTTACACGTGCTTGCCCCAGTGTTACTTGGACAGCCGAGTCCGCGTCATGCGTGTCGGACGATTCCGTTCATGAGGTGAGGCTGTCGGAGGTCATTCTGTTTGCGGGACGTCTCTGGTCCTGGTTGCTTTTCAGTGTCTACATTATGCCCAGTACAGTGAGAAGATGATTCTGCGAGCGCTAAATTATAAAGGAGAATACGAGTGTGTAAGGGATACTGGAATGTGAAGAGTCAAGCAAGTGCTCATTAGAAATGAAGTATTATCAGGGTGAAGGGATGCTGGAATGGGAGGAAGGGTTATAAAAGTATAATAAAATAAGGATCTTCAAAACAGGATAGCAAGTAGATAGCTTTAGCAAGTCTTGGGGATTGATTAATGAGTAAATCACTGACAAAAGGCAAAGGAGGAAAAACCCAACCCCAACCAACCAATTTTCCGCTGCAACCGTGTCTGCCTGTCCCGCATCGGACTTGTCAGCCACAAACGAGCCTGCAGCTGACGTGGACTTTTTACCCCCTCCATAAATCTTCGTCCGCGAAGCCAAGCCAAAGAAAGAACAAAGACATGATATTTCCTGGCTAACAAGTTTGCTGGAAGGCACATAAACTGATAAAAGAAGTTAGAATCCACGTGGGCGGAATTACCTAATGCTAAACCAATCCAGGAGGCAGAAGAATGTTAGGGGGAAGGTATCTCTGTACTGAAATGAAATGTATAAAAGTTAGGTCAGCCTCAGTATCTGTGTGTATTCCAGGGTAAGGGGAAGCACCCAACTTTGCATTGTTGTAATAGTAGAATAAAAGTTATTTGTTCTCAATTTTTGTCTCGAGCAAATTCTGTGAAGGTACTTCTGTTTCTCACAAGTGCAAGAGAAATTTTAAAAATCACCCTACAAAACAACGGCAGAACGAGGGCACAGTTGGGGGTTCATTCAATAACCTGGCGCTGCAGGGAAGTTCAGCCTCGAGTGCGATTTCACACTCCATGACAATTGCCCAGAGTCATTTTCTATGTCAATAAATACGCTCCCCTCTTTTTTAAACTCTTAATGTCACAGTACTTTTTAAAAAAAAACCTTTTAGTATACTATCTGCTAGCTTCCATTCAAAGTTCATCTTTTAGAAGCTTCCTTGTCTTCTTCCTTACCGTAACTTTTGCTTCTGTGGCGGCGCACATCCTCATGGCGAACCGGCCCCGCTTGTCTCGCCACGTGGCGAGGCAGCCATTAGGAGATGGCATCATCAGAGGTTTTTTCTTGACTCCAGCGCCCGCCCTGGGCAGCGCTTATGATGTCACGATGCACCAGGTAACTGAGCTCATGCTGCCCTTAAATGCGGAATTTGAATAAAAACATGAACGACCATCGGTGTGGTGGCAGTGATTTACTTCAGCTCCTCAGAGCACCACACTGGTGTCCCTGATGGGCCCAGACGACCTTCTGGACCCAATCAACGATGGACATGGCAGAGGTTAACACGATAGCCCTTAAATTTCCCCCTTTCTGGCCACATCGCCCACAATCCACCTCCACAACATCACAGCTGATAACACCAAGTTTTACAATGTTATGGGCGCCCTCGATCAGGACAGTGGCGAGGGTGGACTATATCATCCATTGGCCACCAGCGACCGAAAAGCATAGAGCCCTCAAGAATCTGCTCCTGGGGAAGTTTAGCCTCTCACCTCAGCAGTATGCGTCCAGACTCTTACATCTAGACGGGTTGGGGGACCTCAGCCCTTATGGACAAGATGCTGGCCCTTGCAGAGGATCACGAGCTGTGCTTCCTCTTCAGACAGATCTCTCTAGAACAGATGCCAGAGGACATTCGGCTCCATCTGTCTGCAACTCGGGCGGATGTCCTCTGGCGAGCTAAGCAGGAGAATGAGGCAGCACTCAGCCAGGTCTCCAAGCCTGCACCCTGTCATCATCAAGATTCCCCCAAGAGCAAGCACAAAGAAGCCAGTCATTGTGGTGCTTCTATCATAAGCACGGGGGGGGGGGGGTGGGGGGGGGGGGTGGGGAGGGGGATGGGGGAGGGGAGGAGGGGAGGGGAGGGAGGGAGGGGATGGGGGAGGGGAGGGGAGGGGATGGGGGGGAGGGAGGGGATGGGGGGAGGGGAGGGGGAGCGGAGGGGATGGGGGGAGGGAGGGGGAGCGGAGGGGAGGGGGGAGCAGAGGGGAGGGAGGGGAGGGGGGGAGGGGAGGGGAGGGGAGGGGGGAGGGGGGGAGGGGAGGGAGGGGGGTGAGGGGAGGGGGGGTTAAAGCCACAAGTGCCTGCCAGCCCTGCAATTATCAGGGAAATGGCCAGGCCAACTGCTGTTGATGACTGCGACGGTTGGCTACGTGAACAATCTCCTCTATATCCAAGAGAGATGCACAGGCCGCTGGTTCCTAGTCGACGCGGGCTGGGCTGAGCTGAGCATCCTTCCCCCCCCCCCCCCCAAAGTGCTGGAAACACAGACTTGAACCCCCGGTCCAACCCTGCGGGCCACCAATGGCTCTACAAATCAAAACCTTTGGCACTCGTAGGGCACAGATACAGATCGGGGAAGAGAAATTCACTTGGAGATTCGTACTGGCCTCGGTGAGCATAGCGTTGTTGGGGGGCTGACTTCCTAAGGGCTCATGGCCTGCTGGTGAATGTGAGGGGCAGAAGACTGTTCAACGCCTGCACCTTCCGCTTGGTGCACCTGGGCACGGCAGATGACGCCAGGGTCGGAGATGGTCACATTTGCCGCCACCAAAGATGAATTCACTGGGATCTTCAGTGAATTCCCTGCCATCCTGGAGCCTCGCTTCGACATCGCCTCCCCCCAACACGGAATATTCCATCATGTCTCCACACAAGGCCCCCCGATCCACACCGCCGGAGAAACTGAAGCAAGCTAAGAAGGAATTCTCCAGACTCCAGGAGCATCATTTGGCGATCGAACACCGCTTGGGTGCGCCACTACTCATGGTTCTGAAGTCATCAGTAGGTTGGAGGCCCTGCGGAGACTACAGATGGCTAAATGATGCCACGACACCAGACAGGTACTGTAATGGAAGATTCTAACCTGATTTTTTAAACTTACAGCTCTGGGTTCTGCAAGGCTGAGAACCTGCTTGTGTTTTAGAATCAGCAGACATAAGCTAAATTCCACCGAGGGGCCAGAGATGCTGTTATCTGAAGAAAGGACATCTGTGTACCGAGAACATTTAATCTTCCTGCTTGTTTTGGTCACAGACTGTCAGAGGCCTAGCCTTGATGCAGAATAAACCATTGTATTCAAAGTGATAAGCTGAAAATTATGTTATTCGTTAATAGCCTAGCATGCTAGCTTGCTTGCTTATCTTTCTTGCTGTGCTGGGAATAGGTGCATGGGTAAGCAGTTTTTGAGTAATATAAGCCATGGTCCCGGTGCTGAAGTTTGAGACTCTCCGAGAGGTGGCAACATCTCTCAGCAAGAAGAAGAACTTCTGGAGTCCAGTCAACGTCCCGGTCAGGGGAGGAGGAGAAGTTGCTACCGGCACCCTGACAACCAACTACAAGTGTGCAGTCATTGCCTCGCTTCGGCAGTTGGGACCAGTCCAAGTGTTGATAAGTATAGTTGGGAAGGGCTTGCATATTGTAGTGTGAAATCAGCTTTTGAATTTGTAATAAACATTTGTATAATCTGAACTGCTCTCGGTGTGTGTGTCTATTTTCTTTCGGTAGCTCAAACACTGTGACCAATCTAAAACGAACAAAATGAGAGTATAAGTTTACCCAAGACAGGTACCCAGTCTCCCATATCCAAGATATCACGGCCAACCTCCACAGCGCGCGGTTCTTTTAAAAATTTTAAATTTTTCACACTATGAACCATATTAATCAAAATACACACAAACATTTCCTGCTTGAATATACAGTGTCATTTTCTCCCCTTTTTGCCCCCCTCCCTTCCCTCCCTCCTTCCCACCCCCCTCCAAACCCATTAAATGTTCAACATATACAATACAATAAAACCATTAAATAATGTCATCACACAATGAAAATAAACAAGAAAATTGTGTCATCTACTTTTACACACTGGGTCAGTTCATTTCATCTTCTCATTCTATCATTTTAGGGGGTGGAGTTCCGCAGTAGACCCTCTCACTTATAAAGTATATGTTCCGGTACCTTCTCCCCTATTTTATCTAACTCTATCTTAGTCCAATCTGGTTTTTCCTTTGTCTGATAAAAATCTGATAATACCTTTATTGTGCTGCTCTATAATAATTTTTAAAGTTTGGTAACTGCAAACCACCTTGTTTGTACCACTCTGTTAATTTATCTAACGCTATCCGCAGTTTCCCCCCTTTCCATAAGAATTTCCTTATTGTTCTCTTTAGTTCATTGAAGAATTTCTCTGTTAAGGGAATTGGTAATGATTGAAATAGGTATTGTACCTTTGGGAAGATATTCATTTTAATGCAATTTACCCTTCCTATCAGTGTTAGTGGTAAATTTTTTCAATGTTCTAAATCATCTTGTAATTTCTTCATTAATGGCTGATAATTTGATTTGTATAGATGGCCTAAATTATTATCTAATCTAATACCTAGGAATAGGTATATAGGTATTGCCATTTAAATGGTGATTCTTTTCTAAACTCTGTGTAATCCGCATTATTCATTGGCATCGCTTCACTTTTATTTGTGTTGATCTTGTACCCTGATATTTCTCCATATTCCTTCAATTTCTTATGTAATTCTTTTATTAATATTTCTGGTTCTGTTAAGTATACTATGATATCATCTGCAAATAGACTGATTTTATATTCCTTCTCTTTTATTTTTATCCTTTTTATTTTATTTTCTGTTCTTATCACTTCTGCCAATGGTTCTATTGCTAAAGTGAACATTGAGGGAGATAGTGGACATCCCTGCCTAGTTGACCTGCTTAATTTAAATTGGTTTGATATATATCCATTTACTGTCACCTTCGCCATTGGTCCTTATATAATGCTTTTAACCCAATTAATATATTTCTCTGGTAGGTTGAACCTCTGTAATACTTTGAATAAATAATTCCATTCTACCCTGTCAAAGGCTTTCTCTGCATCTAAAGTAACAGCCACTGTTGGTATTTTATTTCCTTGTACTGCATGGATTAAGTTAATGAACTTACAGACATTGTCCGTTGTTTGTCTTTTCTTATAAATCCAGTTTGATCTAGTTTTACTATTTTTGGCCAATCTGTTTGCTAATAGTTTTGCTATTATCTTATAATCTGAGTTAAGTAGAGATATTGGTCTATACGATGCTGGTGTTAGTGGATCTTTCCCCGTCTTTGTAATTATTGCTGTTTTACATGAATCTGGCAAGTTTTGTGTTTCTTCTATCTGGTTCATCACTTCTAGGAGAGGAGGAATTAGTAACTCTTTAAATGTTTTATATAATTCTATTGGGAGTCTGTCCTCTCCAGGCATTTTATTCTTCGGTAGTTTTTTTAATATATCCTGTATTTCCTCTGTTTCAAATGGTTTTATCAATTTGTTTTGCTCTTGCAATTTCGGTAGTTCAATTTTAGCTAAAAACTCTTCTATTTTGTCTTCTTTTCTCTTAGTTCTCAGTTCGGTATAATTGCTCGTAGAATTCCTTGAAGTTTTCATTGATCTCTGTTGGGTTGTAGGTAATTTGTTTGTCCTTTTTCCGTTCTTTTAGCTTGTACTGTTTTAAGCTGCCAGGCTAGTATTTTGTGCGTTTTTTCTCCTCGCTCATAATACTTCTGCTTTATTTTCATTATGTTCTTCTTCACCTTATACGTTTGTAGTGTTTCATATTTTAATTTTTGTCCGCCAATTCTCTTCTTTTTGTTGCAACTTCCCTTGTTGCTAGTTCTTTTTCTGTACTTATTATTTCCTTTTCCAGCTGTTCTATTTCCTAATTGTCGTCTTTTTTCATCTTAGTTACATAACTTATTATCTGCCCTCTGATGAAGGCTTTCATTGCATTCCATAATATAATTTTGTCTTTCACTGATTCCGTATTTATTTCAAAGTACATTTAATTTAGCACTCAATAAATTCTCTAAATTCCTGTCTTTTAAGTAGCATGGAGTTTAATCTCCATCTATATGTTCTTGGTGGGATGTTCTCCAGTTCTATTGCTAATAACAGTGGCGAGTGATCAGATAACAATCTAGCTTTATATTCCATTTTCCTAACTCTCCCTTGGATATGGGCTAACAACAGGAACAGGTCAATCCTTGAGTATGTTTTATGTCTACTCGAGTATTCCTTCTCCTTTGGGTGTTGTCTCCTCCATATATCTAAAAGTTGCATTTCCTGCATTGATTTAACCATAAGTTTGGCTACTTTGTTCTTTTTGCTAGCCTTTTGTCCTGTTTTAGCCATCTTTGAATCCAAATTATGGTTGAAGTCCCCTCCTATCAATATATTCCCCTGCATATCTACAATCTTCAAAAAAATATCTTGCATAAACTTTTGATCCTCTTCATTAGGTGCATATATATTGAGCAAATTCCAGAGTTCTGAATATATCTGACACATTATCAATACATACCTCCCTGCTGGATCTATTATTTCCTCCTTTATTTTGATTGGTACATTTTTATTGATTAATATAGCTACACCTCTTGAATTATATGATGCTGCCGATACGTGCCCTACCCAGTCTCTCCTTAATTTCGTGTGTTCCACTTCAGTTAGATGTGTTACCTGCACAAATGCTATATCTATTTTTTTCTTTCTTCAGTAAATTTAGTAGCCTCTTCCTTTTGATTTGGTTATGTATTCCATTAATATTTATAGTCATATAGTTCAACATGGCCATCTCATACCCTGTTTACATCTCATTTCCGCTTCCTCATCACCACCTTTCCCCTTTTCCCCATTTTCATTTCTCAGTTTTCCTTTTTTGATCGCACTGGATGACATCACTTCTAAAACATAAAATACTTCAACCACTCCCACATCTAAAATTCCCTTAACCCCAAGTGTCCCCTCCCTTCTCTGAGTCGCCCCTTGTTCCTTTGCCGGGCAACCACAACTCCCCTCTCCACTTGGACTGTGAACCTGTTCGCATGCGTCAACTGATTTCGCAGTGACTGTTATTCTCTTCCACCCACCCCCTCCAGAAAAGACTTTTATCTTTACATTAAAACAAAGCTCCCCAACTTTTCTTCTCTTTTCTTTTTTTTAACCCCCTCCTCTTTTTTCCTCCCCTTCTCCCTTACTTCCCTTTTCTTCCCTCTTTTAGTTCTTACTTATACATTATTTTTACATCTTTATATGTAGTTCGTCATCATTCTTCATTCTTGTTACATCTCTTCATCTCTCTTTCTGTCCTGCAGGCGTTCTGCAAATTCTCGTGCTTTCTCCGGATCCGAGGACAGTCTGTTTTGCTCACCCGGAATAACTATTTTAAGCACCGCTGTATATCTTAACATAAATTTATAGCCCTTTTTCTATAGGATCGATTTTGCTGTGTTAAACTCCTTCCTCTTCTTTAGGAGTTCAAAACTTATGTTTGGGTAGAAAATTTTTTTTTGACCTTTGTACTCCAGTGGTTTTTTGTCTTCTCTAATTTTATTCATTGCCTTTGGTGCTCAATGATGGATGTGTGAGTCAACGGACAGGTAACAAAGTGCCTGTTGGACATTGGCAGCACCGAGAGCTTCATTCACCCGAGTGTGGCCCACTCCCTAAGGTTAAAGGTCCACACCACCACCTGCTCGATCACCCTCGCCGTCAAGGATAAGACTTTTGGTAGCCCTGGGCGCTGCTCGGTCGATATAACAGTGGGAGGGGAGACTTACACAGGATTCAGGCTCCTGGTCATGCCCAAACTCTGCGCACCACTCCTCCTGGGTCTGGATTTCCAGTGCCACCTGCAGAGTGTCACCCTTGCCCTTGGGGGACCCCAACCTCCACTCACATTGCACAGCACGCCAACCTACCAGCCCCAGCCAACCTGCGGCCTCTCCACACTGCGCATCACCCCACCGGCGCTCCTTCCACATCTTGCGCTAGGCTGCAAGCCGATTGCTGCCAGATGTAGCCGCTATTGCGCTGCAGACAGGGACTTCATCGAGGCGGAGTTGCAGCAACTCCTAGCGGAAGGCATTATAGAGATCAATAACAGCCCTTGGAGAGCCCACGTCCTGGTGGTCAAAGGGGGAAGTAAGCTGAGGATGGTCGTGAATTATAGCCAGACCATTATTCGGTACACCCAGCTGGATGCCTACGCCCTGCTGACGATCACCGAAATGGTCAGTGAGATAGCCCGCTACCAGGTTTCCTCCACGATTGACCTGAAGTCATTGTATCACGAAATCCCCATCCACCCAAAGTCAAGCCCTACACTGCCTTCGAGGCAGACAGGCGCCTGTACCAGATCCGCCGGGTTCCTTTTGGGGTCACGAATGGGGTTTCCGTCTTCCAGCGGGAGATGGATCACAAGGTAGACCGGCACAAGCTGAAGGCGACGTTCCTATATCTGGATAACATCACTATCTGCGGCCGTGACCAGCAGGACCACGATGCTAACCTGGAAAAATTCCTCCAGGTGGCCGCGGAGCTGAACCTCACTTACAACAAGGAGAACTGTGTGTTCAGCACCACCTGGCTCGCCATTCTGGCCCATGGGGTCGTCGGCCCAGATCCAGAAAGGATGCGCCCATTAATGGAGTTAGCCCTCCCCCCCACGCTAAAGATCCTCCGCAGCTGCCTAGGCCTGTTCTGTTATTACTTGCAGTCGGTCCCTCACTTCTCAGACAAGGTCCACCCTCTGGCCCAAGCCACAACTTTTCCCCTCCCGCCTGAAGCGCTTGCAGCCTTCACCCGCATTATGCAAGACATCACGGACATCACGATGCAGGCTGTGGATGAGGACTCCCCCTTCCAGGTGGAGAGTGATGCCTCTGAGGTGGCCCTCGCTGCTACCCTCAACTAAGGGGGGCGCCCTGTCACCGCATTCTCCAGGACCCTCCACGGCTCAGAACTAGAGCACTCCACCATTGAAAAGGAGGCCCAGGCGATTGTGGAAGTGGTTCGCCACTGGTGCCACTACCTGGCCGGCAGGAGATCCATGCTCCTCAAAGCCCAGCGGGCCATGGTGTTCATGTTTAACGCTACCCACAAGAGCAAGATCAAGAACGCTGGAGAATCAAGCTGGCAATCTACAGCTATGACATCCAGTACCACCCCGGGAAGTTTAAAGACTCCCTTGATGCCCTCTCTCGCACCTGTGCATCTATGCATGACGACAGGTTGCAGGCATTGCATGAGTCCCTCTGTCATCCAGGCGTCACCTGGTTGTACCATTTTGTTAAGTCCCGAAATCTGCCATACACCATCAGGGACGCCAGGGACATGACCGAGGCCTGTCGGGTTTGTATGGAGTGTCAACCCTGCTTCTTCCGCTCCGCCCCCCCCCCCCCCCCACCCAGGCCCACGTTGTAAAAGCTACTCGGCCTTTTGAGCGTCTCAGCATGGACTTCAAAGGGCCCCTGCCTTCCACGAACTGTAACGTCTACTTCCTCACAGTAGTGGACGAGTACTTGCGCTTCCCTTTTGCCTCCACGGCCACCATCGTCAGGGCCTTGGGGCAGATTTTCACCATGTTTGGCTACCCCGCCTTCATCCACAGTGACCGGGGGTCTAGTTTCATGAGCGACGAGCTGCGCCAGTACCTGATGGCGAGGGGCTTCGCGACCAGTCGCATGACAAGCTATAACCCAAGAGGCAACAGGTAAGTGGAATGTGAGAATGGGGTGGTCTGGAAGGCAGTCCTCCGGGCTCTCAGATCAAAAGGGTGAGCCGTTGAGTACTGGCAGGATGCCCTGCCCGAGGTGCTCCATGCCATTCAGTCACTGATGTGCACGGTTACCAACGAGACTCCTCACGGACAGCTGTTCTCATTCCCCAGGAGGTCGGCAACTGGACTGTCACTCCCAGCATGGCTCTTGTACCCGGGACCCACTTCCCCTCTGACCAATAACCAGAAGCCAGTCCTACGACAGTCACAGAGACCCCGTCGGCCGCTGAATTGTCTCAGCTTTGGTGTGATTCCCTGTTACTGTCCCCCCGGGACAATTTTAAAAAAGTGGGTGAAAGTGGTGGTACACCACCGGCCTACTGCAGGGGGCAACCTCTGTACCTGAAGGAGTGCAAGGGGACAGGACAACACCTGGCCGGCTGTCAATCAGTCCACCTGAATGGATCAAGCTCCACCCGGTCGGGTGTCCATCACCCTCCGAAATATAAGCCTGCGCCAGCCTCCCAAGGCCTCACTCAGAGTTGCTGCAGCCACAGCCAGCCTGGCTTTGTGAAAGTCTTTGTGGATTAAAGCCTGTAATACAGTCTTTACCTTGTGTGTGTCTGATTCTGACTAACAGCGCACCACAACCCTGGACAAATCAGTTGGTCTATGGTGACAAATTATGTCAGGGAACATTGTGGCACCAAGCTTGTTAATACTACAGGAAATTTCAGAACAGTTCATGTAGTGAGCCACTCTGAAAGGGGGAGATGATGAATAAAATTCAGAACCATTGGTTTAGACCAAAATCGACTGATCATGTGAACAATACAATCTCAAGATGCCAAATTTGTCCTGAAACAAATATAAAACAAGGAATTCCTACTACACAAGGCTCTGTGCCATCACCAGTGGGTCTCATGTACTCACCTGGTAATGAACTACATAGATAAAGTTGACTGTGCAGAAGGGAAAGGCTGCTGCCTAGTTGTAATTGACAGATTCTCAACGTGGGTTGAACCACTTCCCTCCATGTCAGTAGCAAATCTCCGCATGATTTGGAGTGTGTTTCACTTTGAGTAGTGATAATGGATCGCATTTTGCAAATTAATTGACAGACACATTGCGTAAGGTGATTAGATAGAAATTCTCTTGTGTGTATTATCCACAATCAGCTGGCATTGTAGAAAGATGTAATGGTAGCTTGAAGGCAAAATTGGCAAAGGTCTGCACACACATAAGATTAAATTGGGTACAATGTTTACCGTTAGCACTCCTGGCCATGAGAAATAGAAATAAATGTATCCATCCAACTCCGCATGAGCTAGTTATTGGAAGGGTAATAGCAATGTCCATTACAAAGCCCAGCAGCAGTGAAGTAAGTTTAGAACTAGGAAAATACATAAAGTCCTAACTTTAGCTGTCACATCTGTTTACTCACAGGAAGCACAAGGACCTCCAGGGAAGAAACCGAGCAGCTGTTGAACCCTGGAAACTGGGCTTATGTGAGGACATTTTAGAGGAAGTGTAAACAACCCAGAAAAATCAGACCAAGCTAAAGGGAGATAGAACCATGAATTCATTTCAATCACTGCCAGAGAGTCCCACCAGCTGAGGAGTGAAAGGAAGAAGACAACACGAGTAGCATCCCTACAGAGGACACACAGAGGCTAAGCTTCATTTTTTTGTTCTATGGTTCATGTTTATTGTTCCTATTGAATATAAAGGTAAAGGTTTTGTTATTGTCACATATTACATTTAGAATGTTACATGAAATTCTTTGCCTATCATAAGGAAGATAGAGTTGCCACCTGTCCATCTCCCCTCACAGAAATAAGTCCCCAGTGAGGAACGAACTCACCCCTAACCACTGAGCTATCAGAGCCTCATGGAAGGGGTTTGCGGACCCCCAGTAGGAAAAGGGATCCCTGGGGCTTTAATTCTGAAAATTTTAAAACAGGAAGTGAGATTTGAAAATAGCTGGTGGAGATTTATGTAGTGGTTTAAAAGGGAATGATAGGGAATGAAGCAGCATTTATGGAAACCTGTATTTAAATTGAAACCAAGGCCACCAGAATGTATCGAAGCCAGCATAGTGGCACTTACACTTCAAGCGCTTAAGCTCAGCTTTTATATTAGCCCTTTTACACACCTTCAGCAAAACTTAAGGTGGAACTTTACCCCTCAACCTTGGCAGTGGAGTGTCAATGCTATTGATCAATGTAAGAACATCCTGGGTAGGAGTCTATTATAGTACGGAGAATGTTACTGTATGCATCAAAGCCTTGCCCATGATTGAAACCAATGACAGCGAGAAAAGTGTTTCCTCTAAACACTTAGGAGAGCAAGCACCCAATGTGCTTGGCCATTATGTATGTAATAAGGGCAGCAGGCAACATATGAGTATGTCCATTTGCCAGCAAGGGTCCTTTGAAATAGGAAGCAGTACAAAGGTGGGAGCAACTATAGATATTATGATAGGAGAGAAGATATTGGTGAACTGAACACATCCAGATAATGTACTTCTTAGCTAGGGAATGTCAGTAGATGGATCATGAGTCTGGCTACTTGGCAAGTGAGACTACTGCTCCTGCCCATCCTGTTCAGGATGTTAGGCTCTGGTGGATTTCATGGTGACAAACTCAAGGTTTGCACCCATCCCACAAATGGGAAGAAAACTCAGTGCCCAAGTTGTCACAGAAAAAGAGGGAAATGGCTTAGTTCCACAACACAGAAGCATTTCATTGGAAAATCTCAATTGTAGAAAAATGGGGAATTGGGTTGTCCCCTTGGTATTAAGTAAATTTTTTTTAGCTGATCACATAGATAACATCACTGACACCATGTCAGCATTTGCAAGCCAGACCATTAAAGGATTCTAGATTTTAAATGCCACTCAGAGGTCACATACTGACCCTTTTGAAGCATGAGATAGCAATAGACTATATTCTGGCAACTTTGTCTTGTACTAAATCTGACAGGTGTTTCTGAAATCAGAGGATAACATCATTAGAGCCCTGGACAAAATAGAGATGCCTTTGGCCCTTCTAAAAGCACAGCAAAATCATTCTCAGGTAGGACTCTGGGGAGCTCTGCTTGTAAAAATCTTGATCCCCATAGCTGTAGTCTTGGGCATGGCTGTTTGTCTATGTACAATAATGCTAACTTGTGCAAAACCAGGTTGACCCAGTAGCTAGGAGAAGTAGGTATGATGAGTCAACAAAGATACCCTTTGCGATGATACAGACAAGGGGAAGACAATGCATATTCTTGGGAATATAGCCAGCCCGATTCTACTAGATCTAGAGCCTTTTTAGCATTTTTAGTTTAAATTTTGCTAATCCATACACTTGCCAAAAAAACTGTAAGGGGAACTTCTCTCTTACCTAGAGGATGTGGTTTTTAAATGTCTACCATAACTGTATGAGGGTGTATTGTGTGAGATTGTAAGTCTCAAAGGTGGGAATGTGGAAATAAGAATCTGAAGATTGATGTTGCTTGGCAAATGCAGCCGAGCTGGTAAATTTCCATTACCCTGGGATTTCCTGGACCACGTGACCTGCAAGAACATTGTCGGAGAGAAGGGGACCCTGGTTATGCGATTGGTCTGTGAAATTACGCAATCGGTGATTGAATAGCATATAAGGTAATGCTTGTCATGTGAAGAAACACTGCTTTATGATTGCTGAAGTTAGATCGCGGCGGGGTATACAAACCCTTACATGTTCAGGGAGGTACTTGATTTTCTATGGGGGTGACAGACCTCATGCAGGCCTGTGTACAACATTTGGAAGAAAAACCTGAGCTCTTTATTTGTACTGTTCATCAAGATCTCACCCAGAACCTGGATTGAGGATCAATACCAATCCTCCATACCATTTTTGATGATGGACTCTTCTCAAAGTTTATGGGCTCCTTTCCCTGTGAAGCAGTCAGGGTTTAGCTTCTTCATTTCTTCTCTCTTACTGACTATATAAAGAAACATGACAAATATTTATGTTAGATGAGTTGAAAACAGGCATTGACTTTGATATGCTCTTGTCCCCATGGGTTCTTAGGGCCTCAAGGAGAATTGTTGCCTGATTGCAACAAACTTTTTCTCTACCATTTTCTAATATTTGTGCCCTTTTATGTTTTACTCAGAAGCATTGTGAAGAATGAAGAATCAATTAGTTTTTGGATCCAAGTCACTCCCTCCAAATTTACTCACAGGAAGGTCTCCAAGTTTCATTCACCCTTTTGTAGCCAATTGGAATTCATTCTGCTGCATCTTCTGTCTCAGCAAAACAACAAACAAACAAACAAATAAATAGATATACACACGGGCCTCTCTGTGCAACCATATTCCCTCATACCCACCTGGGCTACAATTCCCCTACATCTCAGCAAGCTAATTCCCCCCCCCCCCCCCCCCCCCCCCTCATTCAAGCCGACTTCTAACATCCTTATTCTATTCAATGAACTGGATTATCTATTTGTCTATACCCAAGTCAAAAGCACATAACTCTAAACTTTTAATTTCCTTCCACCATATATCCCATTGCCAAATCCTCATTTCTAGAATAATTATTGGGTTGCTGCTGCAGGAGTCGGAAATGTTCTCAGTAACCATTTTATAATTCATTTACAGTTCAAAAATCTATTTTTAATTACTTGGTTCCTTGATGCACAGATTTAAATAAAGGCACAAATTCAGAAACAAGTGTCAGAGCACTTTATTGTCAAAGTACTTTGATCTGTAGTCACAGTTGTAAATATCACAAATTTACCTGCCACTGCACTAACCAGTAGATTTCACAAACAATTCAATAATATCCAAGACATAGGTTTAGCTGTTGGATGAAGGATAACATGTTGAGAATAGAAGTATGTTCTTTGCTCTTTTACAAGAATAAAAGAGGGGAAAGATGTCAATTTAGTATCTTGTTGAAATTGAAAAAATACAAACTTAATTTGAAGTACAGTGCAGATTAGGGAGTGTTTAAATTTTAAAGAGCAGTGTCATTAATCTGACTTTTTAGATTCACAAAATTTACAGATGAATGTAACCATCTGCACAAGTAATAAAGTGATCCATAATTTTAACCACAACATTTTTCTTTCCAGTGCAAAGGATTTAACAGAGAACAAATATTAACAATGAAAATTTAATTATGAACAATGAAATGTAGGATCATTCTGTTAACATTTATTTTGGTAAATAAAATAAAGACATTAATTGTATTGTACATAATCATAAAAATGAAGTTGAGCAGCACTTTGACACTGTTCACTCTACCAATTTTCTATATACAGTATACAACAGTACTTGTGTAATACTGAACTAGAGTGGCACCACAGCAAATTGCTACATGAACACTCAGTTTTACAGACATCAAGTTATGATTTAAAATATAGTCCAATTGACTTTTGCTAAAAGTTCCTAATAACTGAATTCTGATAAAGCACTATTCGAATTAATTAACATTACACGTACAATTGAAATTTACATCAATAAGAATGTTTGGTAGTTCTTGTGAAATTCATTTTATTTCTGATGTTCCTCCTTGTCTTTTCCTTTTTTTTCTTTTTCATCCTGTAGAGCTACTCCAAGTTTTTTAATAAGAACTGACAGAACCTTATCTAATGGATCCATGACACCTCGCTGCACCCATTTTGGAATTGTGATTCTGGCATGATGGAATCCCAGCTTTTGAAGAATATAATCTACACCCACAGGGTCAATCTTCCTTCCAGTCCAGGAAATTAATCTGTTTGAAAAGTTCAACCAATGCATCAGTTTTATTAAACCATCAACAATATTGTAATATCTGCAAGAATCTAATATTTTGATCTAAATTGTTACCCATGAAAAGATACTGAGGTATATTAGCATTACTTAAACAAAGAAAAGGTTGAACTTGAAATTTCTGATGACATAAGGCATTTAAGTTTTTGTTGATGCAACAAGCAAAATTTGTTTTATTACTTTCGGGCTTCATTCCAACAGATGAATAATATTTTTCTCCATTTTTGTTTTGCTCAGTAAACGAACATGAATGCATTTACCAGAAACTTTTCACAACTGCTTGAGATGATTAGATACTTATAATTTAACTTTTTGTAACATAATCTCAGTTAATTCCTTAACTTCATCAAGGGAAAATGCATTTTATTAACTATATTGTTAAGGTTCCAAAAGAACAAAATAACAAATGTCGATCATTTTCTTGTTTAGAAAAAAAAATAGTATTCTTCCTGTCTTGAGTGATCATTCTTTTTTGAAATATACTTGGATAGTTAAAAACCATCGCCTCAATTTCTTTATCCTGAAAAAATGGTGATTGTTACATGGGAAACGAGTGAATAATGGCAGGCCTTTTGTACCTGGCATGAGTGTGTTCTTTGATATTGTAACCAACAATAAGCATCAGCAACCATTTTTAGACTGAAAAGTAATATTAGGTGTGGGGTTGACAATTCTGAACTTTGGCTATCAACCACAAATTAGATAATAAATTAAAAGACTAGAATATTTCATAAACAATGTATTTGAATACAAATTTCAAAGAAAAGAAATACAGGAAGGAATGGAAATAGAAAGGGTACACAAAACACTAGCCCCGAAACCAGACAGAACAAAAACCTACCTTAGTGTAGGTTCGAGGTGCCAGGTATTACAAACAAACTCTCTCCAATCCACAGTTGTGTAGATCACCTCCTCCTTGTTTTTATCCATGGAATTGTCATCATGAGCAATAATTGGGCTTTTCTGGCCAGGACGCATGGAAAGGATGCGAGGAGGAAATATTGCTGGGAAGAGATTTTGAAATTAAGAAAAATTTCAACCTTCATTTATTCATGAATGACAACTCAGCTTGCAAATATCTAGATTTAGTATACATCTACATGGAATTATCAAAAGTATATTGATTCTTGTCCTTACAAAAACCAATGAGGAATTTTAGTGTAATACAAAAAGGAAATTATGAAAACCTATGATATACTGTAAGAACTGCATAAAAGTTTATCATTTAACAGGATTTCTATAATGGTTCCCAGTAATATCCTGAATACAGTGGAATCCCATTATAATGCCATGGTTTGGGTCTTAAAAAAACACACTGCCAAAAAAGCGGGATCGCACTAAATCAGGGTTTCAATAAATCATTGTAGATACAGTTGAAATTAAAGCACAAATTAAATTTTAGTAAAACAACCATCCCTACTCCAGCCCCAAGTCCCCACTCCTCACGATAGCCTGTACTCGTGGTAGCAGCCCGATGCCCGAGTCCAATGACTCATCACATTATATCCAGATTCGCGCTTAATTGGAGTTCCACTATAGTTATATAGAAGTGAAGGACATGTTCTAAAAAAATAAGTAGCATCAGGAAGGGAAGTAATGGGGAATCACGTGATGGATTAGTGGCTGGTAGGAAAATACCAGCCCTCTCCAGAAAAGAAGAAATAAAGTGAAGAAAATACAAAGTTCAAGAAACACAAAACATAACAAATAAAAGATAAAGTTGTTGAGAAAAGAGCCCGCTCCCCAAGGTTGGTGATGACCCCGCAGAGTTGCGACCTCTCAACCGCTGGACTGCAAAAATGGCTCTCTGAGCTAAACAGAAGCACGCACCTGCGCATGTGAACATGAAGGAAAAAGAAAACACCTATGCGAGGGGGGCCCAGCTGTGGAGTGAACTAACGCAGCATGAACAGCTGGGGGATGCCCAACATCAGGGCTCTCAGCTGGAAGAGGAAACTAGCAGGAAAGAGAGTGATAGGAAAGAAGAACAGCAACAGGAGGCCCAACAAATGACTAGCCCAGAAGAAGATGACCAACAGCAAGAAGCCGTGCAAGAAGACACCCAGCAAAGTGAGGCAAGCAACTCAACAAGAAAGTCAGAAGAGACACAGATACAAGGAAGACACAAAAACAGGTGCAGACACAGAAGAAGAGGAAGAAGACCAAGCTCTGCACAGCACAGAGAAAGAGAAGGTAAAATAGATGGATGGTATAAAGATTTTAAAAAATTTCAAGAACAAATGAGAGCATTAAAAAGAATGGTTGACATTAGAATTTAATAAAATGAAAAGTACAGAAGCAAAAGTGAGTAGAATAGAGCTGGTCATGACAGAAATAGGGAAAAGATTAGAAAATGTGGAAGAAAGAGAAATGGAAAAAATTACTTAAAGAAGAAAATTGGAAAAAAGTGACAAAAAAGTTAAAGAGTCACTAGAGTTGTTAGCTCAGAAGATTGATATAATGGAAAACTATAGTAGGTGAAACAAAATAAAGATAGTGGGCCTAAAGGAAGATGAGAATTTATAAAAGAATGGATCCCAAAAGTCCAGAAATACAGGAAGGAATGGAAATAGAAAGGGTACACAAAACACTAGCCCCGAAACCAGACAGAACAAAAACCAAGATCCGTTTTAGTAAAATTTCTGAGATACATGACAAGAGAAAATATACTGGAGAGGGCAAGGAATAAAATTAGAGAAGACAAAAGACCATTGGAATACAAGGGTCAAAAAATATTTTTTTTACCCAGACATAAGTTTTGAACTCCTAAAGAAGAGGAAGGAGTTTAACACAGCAAAATCGATCCTATGGAAAAAAGGCTATAAATTTATGTTAAGGTATCCAGCGGTGCTTAAGATATTTATCTGGGATAGCAAAACAGACTGTTCTCGGATCCGGAGAAAGCACGAGAATTTGGAGAACGCCTGCAGGACAGAAGGAGAGATGAAGAGATGTAACAAGAACGACGACAAACTACATGTAAAAATAACATATAAGTAAGAACTAAAGAATGGAAAGTAAAGGGAAGAAAGGAAGTAAGGGGGAGGGGAAAGAGGATGAGCTTTGTTATATGTGAAGATAAAAGACTTTTCTGGAGGGGGTTGGGTGGGAGAGAATAACAGTAACTGCGAAATCAGTTGACGTGAGCGGGTTCACAATCCAAATGGAGAGGGGAGTTGTGGTTGCCCGGCAAAGGACAAGGGGCAACTCAGAGATGGTGGGGGGGGGGCATTTGGGGTTAAAGGAACTTTAGATGTGGGAGTTGTTGAAGTATTTTATGTTTTAAGTGTTGTCATATATAAAGTTCAAAAAGGGAAAACTGAGAGATGAAAATGGGGATGGTGGTGGTGAGAAAGCAGAAATGAGGTGTAAACAGAATATGAGATGGCCAAGTTGAACTATATGACTATAAATATTAATGGAATACATAACCAAATTAAACAAAAAAGGCTATTAAATTTCCTGAAAAAAGAAAACAGAGACATAGCATTTGTGCAGGAAATGCATCCAACTGAAGTGGAACATAATAAATTAAGGAAAGACTGGGTAGGGCATGTAGCGGCAGCATCATATAATTCAAAAGCCACAGGTGCAACTATATTAATAAATAAAAATGTACCAATCAAAATAGTGGAGGAAATAATAGATCCAGCAGGGAGGTGTGTAATGATAAAGTGTCAGATATATTCAGAATTCTGGAATTTGATCAATATATATGCACCTAATGGAGAGGATCAAAAGTTTATGCAAAATATTTTTTTGAAGATTATAGATACGCAGGGGAATATATTGATAGGAGTGGATTTTAACCTTAATTTGGACTAGCATAAAGTGGCCAAATTTATGGTTAAATCAATGCAGGAAATGAAACTTATGGATATATGGAGGAGACAGCACCCAAGGGAGAAGGAATACTCATATTATTCGAGTAGGCATAAAACATACTCAAGGATTGATATGTTTTTGTTGTGGGCCCATATTCAAGGGAGAGTTAGGAAAAAGGAATATAAAGCTAGATTGCTATCTGATCACTCACCCCTGTTATTAGCAATAGAACTGGAGGACATCCCACCAAGAACATATAGATGGAGATTAAACTCCATGCTACTTAAAAGACAGGAATTTAGAGAATTTATTGAGTGCCAAATTAAAATGTACTTTGAAATAAATACAGAATCAGTGAAAGACTAATTTATATTATGGGATGCAATGAAAGCCTTCATTAGAGGGCAGATAATAAGTTATGTAACTAAGATGAAAAAGGACGACAATCTGGAAACAGTTAGAAAGGGAGATAGTAAGTACAGAAAAAGAACTAGCAACAAAAAGAGAATTGGTGGACAAAAAAAAAATGAAACATTACAAGCGTATAAGGTGGAGAAGAACATAATGAAAATAAAGCTGAAGTATTATGAGCTGGGAGAAAAAACATACAAAATATTAGCCTGGCAACTTAGAACAAGCTAAAAGAAATGTATTGACATCAAAGAAAAACAAATTACATATAATCCAATGGAGATTAATGAGAACTTTTAAGGAATTTTATGAACAATTACACCAAACTGAGAACGAGGGGAAAGAAGACAAAATAGAAGAGTGTTTAGCTAAAATTGAACTGCCAAAATTGCAAGAGGAGGAGCAAATCAAGCTGATAAAACCATTTAAAATAGAGGAAATACAGGATATATTAAAAAAGCTGCTGAACAATAAAATGCCTGGAGAGGATGGAATTCCCAATAGAATTCTATAAAACATTTAAAGAGTTATTAATTCCTCCTATCTTGGAAGTAATGAACCAGATAGAAGAAACACAAAACTTGCCAGATTCATGTAAGACAGCAATAATTACAGTAATACAGGGAAGAATCCACTAACACCAGCATCATATCGACCAATATCTCTACTTAATTCAGATTATAAGATAATAGCAAAATTATTAGCAAAAAGATTGGCCAACTGTGTACCAAAAATAGTAAAACAAAATCAAACTGCATTTATTAAGAAAAGATGAACAGCAGATAATGTCTGTAAATTTATTAATTTAATTCATGCAGTTCAAGGAAATAAGATGCCAACAATGGCTGTTGCTTTAGACGCAGAAAAAGCCTTTGACAGGGAAGAATGGAATTATTTATTTGAAGTATTACAGAGGTTCAACCTACCAGAAAAATATATTAATTGGATTAAAGCATTGTATAATGGACCATTGGCGAAGGTGACAGTAAATGGATATGTATCGAACCAATTTAAATTAAGCAGGTCAACTAGGCAGGGATGTCCACTATCTCCCTCACTGTTCGCTTTAGCAATAGAACCATTGGCAGAACTGATAAGAACAGAAAATAAAATAAAAGGGATAAAAATAAAGGAGAGGGAGTATAAAATCAGTTTATTTGCAGATGACATCATAGTATACTTAACAGAACCAGAAATATCAATAAAAGAACTACATAAGAAATTGAAGGAATATGGAGAAATATCGGGGTATAAGATCAACACAAATAAAAGTGAAGCGATGCCAATGAGTGATGCAGATTATACAGAATTTAAAAAAGAATCAACATTCAACTGGCAAACACAAGCAATCTGATACCTAGGTATTAGATTAGATAATAATTTAAGCCACCTGTACAAATTAAATTATCATCCATTAATAAAGAAATTACAGGAAGATTGGAAAGAATTACCACTAATGTTGATAGGGAGCGTAAATTGCATTAAAATGAATGTCTTCCCAAGGTTACAATACTTATTTCAATCGTTACCAATTCCCTTAACAGAGAAATTCTTCAATGAACTAAAGAGAATAATAAGGAAATTCTTATGGAAAGGGGGGAAACTGAGGATAGCGTTAGATAAATTAACAGAGTGGTACAAACAAGGTGGTTTGCAGTTATCAAACTTTAAAAATTATTATAGAGCAGCACAATAAAGGTATTATCAGATTTTTATCAGACAAAGGAAAAACCAGATTAGACTAAGATAGAGTTAGATAAAATAGGGGAGAAGGTACCGGAACATATACTTTATAAGTGGGAAGAAAAGCTGGTGCAATATAAAAGCTCACCAGTACTTCATCATTTACTCAATATATGGAAGATTCATTTAGAAAGGAAAAAACAAATTACCAACTACCAAAATTATTATTAACGCAAAATCAGCTAATCCCTTTTACAATAGATAACCTTTCATTTAGAGAATGGGAGAGAAAAGGAATTAAAAGAATAGAAAATTGTTTTTTGGGAAATAATTTATTATCATTTGAACAAATGAAGTACAAATATGGAATAACTCATGCATACCATCAACTTAAAGTCTACTTAAAGGATAAATTGGGAAACAGACTGAGATTACCAGAAGGAAGCAGCTTTGAATATGTGATTACAGAAAGAATAATAAAGATTTATAACGAACATGTACATCAAGCTGCAAGAGAAGGAAAATGATGACATAAGGTACAAACCCAAAGAAAAGTGGGAAAAAGATTTAAACAAAGATAAAAAATGAAACATGGGAAAAGTTATGCTCGGGAACTATTAAGAATATAGTAAACACTAGGTTACGCATGATACAGTATTATTGGTTCTTTTCTTTCTTTGGCTTGGCTTCGCGGATGAAGATTTATGGAGGGGTATGTCCACGTCTGTTGCAGGCTCGTTGGTGACTGACAAGTCCGATGCGGGACAGGCAGGCACGGTTGCAGCGGTTGCAAGGGAAAATTGGTTGTTTGGGGTTGGGTGTTGGGTTTTTCCTCCTTTGTCTTTTGTCAGTGAGGTGGGCTCTGCGGTCTTCTTCAAAGGCGGTTGCTGCCCGCCGAACTGTGAGGCGCCAAGATGCACGGTTTGAGGTGATATTGGCCCACTGGCGGTGGTCAATGTGGCAGGCACCAAGAGATTTCTTTAAGCAGTCCTTGTACCTCTTTGGTGCACCTCTGTCTCGATGGCTAGTGGAGAGCTCGCCATAGAACACAATCTTGGGAAGGCGATGGTCCTCCATTCTGGAGACCTGACCCACCCAGCGCAGTTGGGTCTTCAGCAGCATGGATTCAATGCTTGCGGACTCTGCCAACTCGAGTACTTCGATGTTGGTGATGAAGTCATTCCAATGAATGTTGAGGATGGAGCGGAGACAGCACTGATGGAAGCGTTCTAGGAGCCGTAGCTGATGTCGGTAGAGGACCCATGATTTGGAGCTGAACAGGTTACACAGGTTATATATCACGCCCCAAAAGTTTAAAAACAAATGGGATCCAACATTATCAGATAGATTTTTTTGCTGTAAGAAGGAAATGGGAACAATAGTACATGCAATTTGGGCATGTGAGAAAGTGAAAAAGTTTTGGGAAGATCTAAATCAGGTATTAAATAAAATGATAAAAAGCAACCAACATACCAAAAAATCCAGAGATCTTTCTTCTAAGTAATATAGGAAGTAAAGAATTAGGCTTCAAACTGGATGAAGCGCAAAAAAGATTTATTATGATAGCCTTAGCTATAGCAAAAAAATGTATAATGTCAACTTGGAAATCAGAAGAGAGCCTGAGAGTACAGCAATGGTACATGGAAATGAATTAATATGTTCCATTGGAAAAAATAACATATAATTTAAAAAAGTCATATTATTTGAACAAATTTGAGAACCGTACATGGAACATAACATAGAGGGCTTGCCTCGGACCTCTACTGCCTAAAATGGTAAAATGATAAGAATACAAAATTACTTTATCCAATGTGTAAAAGTAGATGACACTATTTTCTCGTTTATCTTCATTGTGTGATGACATTGTTTAATGGTTTTATTGTATTATATATGTTGAATGTTTAATGGGTTTGGATGGGGTGGGAAGGTAGGGGGTAAAAAAGGGGAGAAAATGCCACTGTGTATATTTAAGAGGGAAATGTTTGTATGTATTTTGATTGATATGGTTCACAGTGTGAAAAATTTAAAAAAAAATTAAAAAAAGGAAGGGAAGTGATGAAGTTCTAAAATACTCAATATTTTGTTTTAAATGATCCAAGCATCAATTTGGTTGAGTTAGCACCAGTCTTGCATCAAAGTCATCGGCTTTTAATTTTAATCTACGGTTCACAAAATTGCTCATTTACAGCTTACATCAGAAAATGGAGAATAAAAATCATGATTTACCGAATGTTTAAAATAATTCAAGAATGAACAATAATTCAAATTCACTAAAGAAGTATCTATCAAATGTAAGATACAGAAATGAGTCAATAATATAAGGGAGTTTGAGGATCAAAAGGTTAGAATTAGTTTGCTAATCAGCTATGACCATTTTGAATAGTAAAATAAATGGCTCAATTCTATTACTGTGTTCTTGTGCGTAACATTGACAACAAGAACTAATTTAAAAACAATTCCTGATTGCCCTTGATAAAGTGATGCCTCTTGAACAACTTATGGTCATTGTGGTCAAGGTATTCTCAGAATTTTACAAGGCAGGCATTATTAAACATAGGGAAAATTAAGATGATGGAATGGCAGTATTTCCAAAACAAACTGTTGTGATTTAGAAGAAACTCATGGTGATACTGTTCACAAGATGGTTCTATTGTTATGTGATTACGGTCTTGTCCTAGATAGAAGAGATCTTGGGTTCAGGTGATGTTTCATTGCAATAACTTTTAGAAATTAAGTTGAAATTAAAAAAAACACCAGCTGTAAATTGAGCTAGCTTCAGCGTGGTAATCTGTGCTGATCAACTGGCCAATGTTTTCATGGATATCTTCAACATCTCCCTCTGACTGGGTGTGTTACCCACCTGTTTCATACAGGCCTCACTCATACTGGTGCTCAAGAAGACCGTGGTAACCTTCCTAAATTACTCCTGACCAGGGGCACTCGCATCCACAGTCATGAAGTGTTTTGAGAGGCTGCTGTTGAAGCATACTGCCTGAGCTGTGACATGGATCCATTCCAATTTGGTCACCGCAGCACCGTGCCAACTCACTGGTTCTACCCAAAAACCCTGGAACATTGGACAGTAAAGATGCATGCATCAGGATGTTCTTTATTGATTACAGTTAAGTATTCAATACCTCATCCACTCAAAACTGATCAGCAAACTCCTAAACCTGGGCCTCAATTCCCCACTGTGAAATTGGATCCTGGATTTCCTTATTTCTAGATCCTGATCAGTGTGGATTGGCAAGAACGTCTCCAGAATCTCCTTCAGCACCAAAGCACCACAGGGCTGCATACTTTGCCCCCTGCTCTACTCACTTTACACCTATGACTGCGTGGGTCAGTATGACAACAACACCTACAAATGTGCTGATGATACTTAGTAGTGATTGTATAATAGCGGCAGTGTGACAACATACAGGAGGGACTTGGCTGAATGGTGTACTAATAACCTCTCCCACCAAAACCAAGAAGCTTTGTAGACTTTGGAAATAGAAAACCAGTGATCATTTGGGAGGAAATCAGAGGTGGAGAGGATGGCCAAATTTAAATTCCCAAGAGACACCATCTCAGAGAACCTTTCCTGAATCAGTTTGTTATAAAGGAATGATCTTTACTGATGTTTGAGAATGCTAGTGAATATTAAGGACCGATGCTTAAGACTTTCTTTTAATTTTTAATTTAGAGATAACTGCAAAGTATTAGGCCCTTCCAGCCCAGGAACCTGCATTACCCAAATATACCCATGTGACCAAATAACATACTAACCTAGTATGTATTTGGAATGTGGGAGGAAGCCGGAGCACATGGACGGAAACTACACAGACACAGGGAGAATTCACAAACTCCTTTCAAACAGCAATGGATTTGAACCCTGATGACTGGCATTGCAATAGTGTGTGCTGACCACTACAACCACTGTGCCTGTTGAAGATGTTTATTGGCTGGTGTGAATGCTTCTTCCAACTTATCATCTACTGCTTGAATTTAATAGTTTGTTTTTGCCACAAGTAAATACTTTCTAATCATGATTTGAAAGATTGAACTGTGTGAAATGGGCAGTAGGCACTCTATTTCAATAAATATTTTCCCTTCTGGACTATATTTTCTTTTCTCTTTGTTGGTGAAGACCGATCGATTAAATTTTATTAATAAATTCTCAGGATAGGCTGCCCAATCTTTTTCATTTGTTTAAAGATTAGGTGGTGTTTTATATAATTTTTTTGAAGATTTCAGTTTGAGGAGATAAGAACATATTTGTTAATTGTAGTGTAATCAATATGATGTCACATAGTGATAGCTTTTTCCCTTTATGATTATGTGCTCCTCCTCTCTTCATGTATTATTCACCTATAATATGATTAATAAAAAGAATGGAAAAGAAAATAGGCACCTTTGGACCTTTGGAAGAAAATCATTGATGAAGCAGCAGAAAATGATGAAGAAGATCTAAATCCAAAGGAATTGCGGAAAATAGCTTGTGAAAATAGTCTTGAAATAAATTAGTTTATCTTTCAACTCAGCTAAAGAATTATAAGAACTGGGCATAGTTAATGGCTATTTAGGATAAAGTACCAATTTGGAGTCCAAAAAAATCTATGATATTAGTAATTTATCAATTTGTGAATGATCTAAAACATGCCTTACCTTTCTCTTTTTCTTTCAGGTAAGCAGATACAAGATCATGCAAGAACATAATCAGTTCAGCATCCATGGTGACACAAATGTGATCAGTGAATTCTGTCACAACGCTGCATTCTACCTTAGGCTTACTGTTGGCATCTATAGATAGAAAGAAGAAAACTCACTATTTTGTTTAGCATTGTATACAAATTTTTTAAATTCTTCATTTTAAAGTTTAATGGATAAATGCAAAATTATAAATAGAAATACAAACAGGCACAGCATTAAGTTATATTTTACAGATTAATCAAAATTTTACCTTGAAGTGAAGGTTCTTGAGGTTTCTGCATATGTATTGATTTGAAGTCCAGCTGCATCCTTGGCAAAGCAAAGATTGTTTCTGTCTCATGATTGTAGTTTGCCGTTCCACGAAAGCCACTGAGCAGACTGGAGCTTTTGATAGTTGCGTTACTGTCTGTAGTGTTAGCATCAACATTTCGAAGGAGATTGAGCTCTACATTTAAAGAACAAGCAATTTCCATCAAATTATTATTTCCATTCTAGTGAATGATAAGCATACTACTGTTCTGGTTTGAAACAATGTATGCACAAAATAAATTAAGCATTTTCTCAACATTTTTGTTCACAATGTGTCAGGTCAGTGCATTAATTGCAGCAAAACATCATTTAATGCAAACCGGGCATGAAAATGAGAATATCATCATGTACATTATACAATGTCCTTATGTACCGAAATTTTTGCTTGCTGCAGTCAAACAGCTATTTCATTAAATAAAAATACAATAGCATACATTAAATTAAATTAAAAATAAAATTAACACAAAATAGATAATAAATATTCAGACTTAGCATTGTGAAAGAAAAACCATTTAGGAACTGTTGATGTTTATACCATAACAAAATACAAATGTTACAGTATGTTAAAAAAATCAGGATAATTTGCAATTTAGTTTTTGTTTATGACATAAGCCAACACTCCCTAATGAACTAAATGTGTTCTATGCTTGCTTCAAATGTGGCCAGCAGGGAGGGGACAACCACATCAACAACCGCTACCATGGTCAGTGCTGCTGATGTCAGTTCACTTTGTGAAGGTGAACTTACAGAAAGCAATTAGTCCAGATGGAATATGTTTTTTATATTTTTATTATATAAATTATATATAAATTATATTTATATTTTTAATCCATCCTTGCAATACACTGCAGTTCTCGCTTGTTTCAACAAGGCACTTGTCAGCCACAAACGAGCCTGCAGCTGACGTGGACTTTTTACCCCCTCCATAAATCTTCGTCCGCGAAGCCAAGCCAAAGAAGAGACCATCACAAGAAGTAAAGCACAATAATAAGACTGAATAACCTGTCCAGAGGCTCGAACATCTACCATAATGAACTGCTTTAAGAGATGTCACATCAGCTCTAGCATCTCAGCCAACCTTGACCCACTTCAATTTGCCTATTGTTCAGACAGGTTCCCTGGCTCTCCACTCGGCGCTGGAACACTGAGACACCAAGGATATATGTCAGACTACTCTTCGTAGACTACAGCTCTGCCATTAATACCATACTCCCTACCAAACTCACCCCCATCTTGTCATCAGCACCTCTACTGCATAGATCTGTGAGGATGAGGAGTAACATCTCTATGATCACACTCTACATAGGCAGTACTCAAAGATGAGTACTCATTCCTCCACTATATTCCCTCTACACCCTAACAGCCAAATACTGTTCCAACTCCGTGGCCTGACATAAGTAGCGAAGTCTGAACACGACAATCGAGCAGGCAACATGGGCCTAGACAGCCTTCTTTCATTGGCCACAAATGGAAACAGGAAATAGACCAATCAGCAATTGGTGGACCGTAAAGCCACCAATCAGCGATCGGCAGAGCGTAAGCCACCCCCACTGTTGATGTAGCAGGCCAGCATATAAAAGGCAGTGCGAATGACCCAATAAATCAGTAGTGTTTGTACTCCTGAGTGTATGTCTTCTCTAGAGCTCGAACCCATAGGTATAACCACAGCCACCTGCTACTATGAGGTAATATGGAAATGGTTGAGGCTTTGAGTGACTATTTAGAGTCAGTCTTCACAGATCAAGACACATCTAACATACCAAAGAGAGGTGCTGTGTATGCAATGGGACATGAAGCTCTCAATACTATTCCTATCATTAAAGAGGTCTTCTTTGGCTTGGCTTCGTGGACGAAGATTATTAATGCTGAGCAAACTAGCGGGCTAAGTAGATGTCTCCTGGTCCTGATAGGATGCATATCAATGACTGAAAGAAATGGCAGAAGTTATAGTAATGGTATTTATGATAATTTACTCAAGTTAATTGTTCACTCAGGAATCTGATGGCAGAGGAAAGAAGTTGTCCACGAGGAGATTATATACCATTATGTATGTAGTTTTAGGTTGTTTTTCTATTTGTATATCAAATTTGACTACTACATGTATGGATAAAATTATGTTTCAGTAAAATTTTAAAAGATGTCCTTGTGCCACTGTGTGCTCATCCTCAGGCAACTGTACCCTTTTCCCAATGGTAGCAAAGTGAAGAGGGCATTGCCTGGGTGGTGGGGATCCTTGAGGATGGAGGCTGCTTTCTTAAGATACCGCCTCTTGTAGATGTCCTTGATGGAGTGGTCTGGTGCTCATGATGTTGCAATGTTTGATGAATTTAAAGTTCAAAGTTCAGATTTATTGTCCAATACATGCACGACAAAACATACAACCCTGAGATTCTTCTTCCTGCAGGCCAAGCAGAATTTCTACTTATCAGTAGTGCAAAAAACTGCACTGAAGAGAGAAATGTAAACAAAGAAAAGTGCAAATTATGCAATACAGAAAATAAATATTTAATAATAAATAATGTGCAAAGTAAGAGGCCTTAAATGATTGAGTTTGTTGTTGAGGACTCCGATGGTGGAGGGGTGACAACTGTTCTTGAACCTAGTGGTATGAGTCTTGCGGCACCCATACCTCTTTCCTGATGGCAGTAGCAAGAACAGACCACATTGTGGGTGGTGTGGATCCTTGATTGCAGTAGCTCTCTGACAGCAGTGTTTGTGTAGTTTTTCTCAACAGAGGGGAGAATTTCACTTGTGATGTACTGGGCTGTCTATCTTATGAAGAGCTTTCCTTTCGGCCCATACCAGGTCGTGATACAGCAGGCCAATATACTTTCCACCACACATCTGTCAAAGTTTGCCAAGGTTTCCATTGTCATACCAAAACTGCAAAGACTGGAGAAAGTTGAGGTGCTGATGTGCTTTCTTCACCATGACATTCATGATTTGGGTTCAGGAAAGCTCCTCCAAGATAGTGACTCATCCTCTCCAGCTCTAATCACCCAGTGATTACTGGATCGTACAGCTCTGGTTTTCCCCTCCTAAAGTCCACAATCAGCTCCTTGGTTTTGGTGACATCGGGTGCAAGGTTGTTGTTAGTACACAATTCAGCCAAGTTTCCAATCTCCCTCTTTTATGCTGTCTCTTTGCCCCGTTTTATACAACCCACTATCATCAGCATATTTATGGATGGTGATACTCTTGTACTGAGCCACACAGTTATAGGTGTAAAGCATGTGGAGCAGGGGCCTCCGGTACTCGTAGAGATTGTGGAGCATATGTACTTCTCAATCCTCACTGATTGTGGTCTAAGAGTGAGTAAATCCAGGATCCAATTTTTCAGTGTGGTATTGAGGCCCAGGTCTTGGAGTTTGCTGATCAGTTTTGAGGGAATAATGGTGTTGAATGCCAAATTTAGACTTTGTGTAGATCCAGTGAGATGGCATCTGCCGCAGACCTGTTAGAACGTATCCATGTCACCACTCAGATAGGAGTTGACATGCTTCATCAGTAGCAGCTCAAAACACTTCATTACTGTGGATTCAAGTGCCACTGGTTGGACGTCAGTTAGGGCAGGCTATCACACTCTTATTGGGTACAGGTACAATTGAAACAGATATTTACTGGAGATATCTGTGAATACATTGGGAAGTTGGTCAGCACAGGTTTTCAGTACTTGGCTGGGTACTCCGTTTGGACCAGATGCTTTCTTTCGATTCACTCTCCTGAAGGCAGCCCGCATATCATCCTCAGATACTGACACTAGAGGACCATCAGTGGACACGGGATGCGCAGTGGCTCTTCATTGTTCTGATGGCCAAATCAGGCATAGAATTCAACTGGTAGTGAAGCTTTGATGTCTTCTATTGCAACACATTTGGTTTTGTAGCAGATTATGTCATTTAGGCCCTGCCTCAGTTGTCGAGTATCCCTCATAGTTTTCAATTTCATCCGGAAAGTCCACTTCGCCTGGGCAATGGCTTTCTACAGGTCATACCTGCTACTTCTGTAGTGATCAAAATCTCTGGATTTAAGTGCCTATTTATGTTCTATATCAGTATGTAGTTTCCATTCTCGTTCGGACTCTCTGCCTTGCCTGGGAGAAGGCTTTTTGTAGGTCATAAAAACATACAGAAATGCTAAAGTCAGTCTTGCAGTGTCCATAGGAGGTAAAGATATATTACTGACTGTAGTGTGAATAAAAACTATCACAACTGGAGGGAGAACAACTGCTTTTATTAGCTTATAACTATGGGTAGAGTTTCATAGTAGTCTTCAGGTTCAAGGTTTAGGCAGGAAACCAGGGTCATATGTGAGTAGATGGGAGTGTAGCTGGGTGGTGGGGCCCATCAACACACTATCACTAAATCCCAGTTCACTGCATTCACCCCTTCCTATAGAATTTAGGGTCTGCGAATGAAGACCGAGAACATGGATTCAGAAAAAAAGGTTGAAAAAAAATAGTTATTTACAAATTTACAGATTTAAGAGGTCCAGGGGTCTGGAGATCCTGGTGGAGTGCCTTAGCACTGGGGGGCCTTGGACTCCTTGGGTCTCCTGGTCCCCTTGTGAGGGAGGAGAGGCAGGGTGGGTCTGTGACTCAAAGGTGGAGGGGGATGCACTTTCCTCCTGAATTGGATCCCTTGAGGCCCTGACTAGGGATGGCGAAAATGAGCTCCGTGGCTTGCAGGGAACTTGAGGCAACGGATACTCTGTTCTAGCAGGTGCCAGGCCCTGATGGAGACGGTGTCCTCTCTGCCATCCGGGTACACCATATAGGCGTACATGGGATTGTCGTGGAGGAGTTTCACCCTTTCCACCAGGGGATCAGTCTTGCTTCTCCTTAGGTGCTTCCTGAGAAGGAAGTGGTGAGCCAGGTTGGGAGTGTAGTTCCTGATGCCAACCTTACTTTCGAAATTGAATAGGAGCTCGTGAGGAGTAGCATTGGTCAAGGAACATAGTGGCAACTGGATGGAATGAAGCGCCATAGGGAGGACTTCCTGCCACCATGAATCTGGAAGGCCTTTTGATTTCAGGACCAGTTTGACAGCCTTCTAGACCGAGGTGTTCTCCTTTTCAACCTGCCCATTCCCCCAGGGGTTGTAGCTAGTAATCCTGCTGGACACAATGCCCCTCACCAGCAGGTACTGACGTAGCTTGTCACTCATAAAGGATGAGCCCCGGTTGCTATGAATATATCTGGGATACCCAAACAGGGCGAAAATGGAGTGTCTGGACATGGAATGGCAAACGGGAAGTGAATACCCAAATGTAAAGCTGCCTAAAATACCCAAATGTGACTGTTGGGAGGCCACCTCAAAGTGGAGAACCCGACCCCGAGGAGCACTTACCAAACCCTTCTCTGGGAGGTATTTTCTCTGCTTCAGAGTGCTCCCCCTAGGCATCTGAAAGCAACAAGGCAAAGCAGCTAGCAGCTTTCAGGTGCCTAGCAGCGGGTGGGCTGATTGATAGCTGGTGACCCGCTGACAGCTGCCCTCCCCTGACGACAGCTCCCTCCCTGCTGCTGATAGCCCCCCTCCCTCCACAGCCTGACAGCCCCTGGCATGGGACTATGGGACTGGAGTGGCCGGCGCAGGAGCAGCCCCATAGTCCCCCGCTGGCCATCCCAGCCCTGTCATCCCATGCCGGGGGACTGTCAGGCAGCGGGGAGGGGGCTGTCAGGCAGCGGGGAGGGGGCTGTTAGACTGCTGCCCCGACCCCGACTCAGGAGCTGGCGTTTGCTCTGTGGCACCTCTCCCCTCTACGGGCCTTCCAGGTGGCAGAACACTGCCTTCAGCGCTGCCACTTGAACGTCCCTTCGCAGACACCCGCAGCCGCTCTGAAGCCGCATTCTCCTGGCAATTCCACCTGAAACCGTCTAATGACAGAGAGGAAGAAAATGTTCCTGTTCGTGGAGGGGAGAGGTCCCTTAAAATCGACACTGAGCCGTATGAAGGGCCTGGAAGACTTGATCAGGTGTGCCTTTGCGAGGCGGTAGAAGTGCAGCTTGCACTCTGCGCAGACCTGGTCACTTCCCTGACATCTTCTATTGAGTAGGGCAGATTGCGCGCCTTGACAAAATGAGCCATGGGGGTGATCCCTGAATGGCAGAGCTTATTATGCATAGACCGTGGTTGGCTGGTGTGTGCAGAGGCATAGCTTCCTCTGGATGAGGCATCTGGAGGGTCATTAAGGGCTCCTGGCCGATAGGCAATGTCATAATTTTAGGTGGAGAGTTAAATCCTCCACCTAGCAATCTTGTCATTCTTGATTTTTCCCCTCTTGACATTGTTAAACATGAATGCAACTGAGCGCTGGTCAGTGAGAAGCATAAATTTCTTACCATCCAGGTATTGTCTCCAGTGACTCATGGCTTCTATAATGGCTTGAGCCTCCTTTTCCACATATGAGTACTAGAGCTTATTTCCTTGTAACGTCCGAGAAAAAAATGCAACCGGCTTGTCCACCTGGTTGAGGGTAGTGGTCAGGGCTATGTCTGAAGCGTTGTTTTCCACTTGGTAAGGTACATTCTCATCCACTGTGTGTTTGGCAGCTTTAACAATGTGTTTCTGGAGGTAGTTAAAAGCCATTTGGCCTTCAGTCGAGAGGGGAAAATTAGTGGTTTTTGAGAGGGGGTGAACCTTATCAGTGTATTGAAGGATCCCCTGGGTGTAATATGAGAAAAAAGTCCAGGCATCTCCTTAAAGGCTTTGTGGTCCTGTGGATGGGGATCTCTAACAGAGGGTGCATCCTATCGGGATCAGGGCCAATGAAGCCATTCTCCACCACGTAGCCAAGGAGAGCCGGACATTTAGTCCTGAACACCCACGTCAAAGTTATAAGTGAGGTTCAGGGCTTTTTCCGTGTGGAGAAAACTCTGGAGGTTGGCATCATGGTCTTCCAAAATATGGCCACAGATGGTGATATTATCGAGATAGGGGAAAGGTAGAAACCCCATTAGTAATACCAAAAGGGACCCTCTAGAATTGATAGAGATAACCGTTAGCCTTAAATGACGTGTATGGATGGTCCTCAGAACGGATTGGCAGCTGGTGATAAGCAGCTTTCAGGTTGATGGTCGAATAGACCCGATACTGCACAATATCATTCATGATGTCCGAAATTCAAGGGAGGGGGTATGTGTCCAGGAGTGTGTACCAATTAATAGTTTGGCTAGTTAATTACTAGCTTGGACTTTTACCACTACCACTCATGCTCTCCACGGGCTGGTGCTAGGTTCGATGATACCTTCATCAAGCAGACGTTGTGTCTCAGACTTTATAAAATCGCGGTCTGCTGTACTGTACCTCTTGCGAGTCACACAGCAATAGGTTTGCAGTCTGAGGACAGATTCAGGAAGATAGGTGGGGAGGTTGATATTCAGTGTGGAGAAGCTGCATGTGGGTTCTGATTTTAGGGGCCCTCCATTCCGAACTGTTACAGGGGGGTAGGGGATCAGAATACTCCAAGGCCATGCTTTTAAGGTGACACAGGCAGACCCAACAACACCGGAGCACACAATTCATCAACAATATACAAGCGAAATTTACAGAATTCTCCCCTTCAAATGACAGATGTACTATACAATGTTGTTGAACATGTGTAGAATGCGAATGAGACGCGAGAAATATGCGATAATTGGAGGATACATCTTTAGATTGTATTTTTGTACAGTCCGTGAATCTATGAAGCTTTCAGTAGAGCCCGTGTCGATTAGGAATTTAGTGGAATATCCGTTTACCTTTACAGTCACTATGGAATTGCTGAGCTGTTGAGGTCTATTCTGATCTAGGTCTATCGAGGCTAGGTCCCTGGAGACTCCATGCTCCTCACTCGAGTGGGCATCCACCGTCCTGGGTTGACCTGTGTGGGTAAGATGCTGTCGAGTCGTGGTGTGGCAAGTTGGCCGCTCTCTTTCCTCCTCCAACGATGATGGTGCCGAGTTTGAATTTGGGTTGTGCTGTTTCCTCACCCCTACCCTCCGTTGGCCTGTCACAAAGCAAGCTGGTTCGGGTGAATTCAGGGGAGATGGCTTGGGGCTGGAATCAGATCCGGGAGCGGTGCAGGCCATGGACTTCCCCAGGCCTCTCCTCACACAGCAAACTCTCAAAATGTCCATTCTTGCTACAGCTAGAACACACTGAGTCTTTAGCTGGGCAACGAGATTGGGGATGTTGGCTCTTGCTGCAGAAAAAGCATGGGAATCGGCAGCCATTAGGACTGGGGTAGCAGGAGCAGCCAGTGTTTGGAAGGGGTCATCTGGGTGTGCAGGTTTGCTGGCTTCGAGGTCGTCGTTCTCAAGCTTGTTCCAACAATATGGCCAGTTTAATGTGGCTCGCCAGGTCCTTCTTTCCCAACTTGAGCAGTCGCTGCTTCATGTACCTCGAGCGGACCCCCATGACTAGAGTATCCTGGATCCGTTCTTCCTCATGTACATGGCCTGTAGTGGCTTCGTACCTGCACTTCTTGGCAAATGTCCACAGATCCAGGAGGTAGTCATTGATGATCTCTCCTGGTAGTTGGCAGTGTAGAGCAAGTCAGTGCCTCGCTAGGACCTTGTCTTGCGACTTCAGGTACCTAGCCTTCATATCCCGATAGCAGCGTCATATATAGTGCAGTCCCTGATGACTGCATACCTTTTTGTTCCTACTCTTGAAACGAGTGTGGACCTCCTGAGTTTATCGGTGTGGAAGACATCTCTGGTCACATTCTGGTAGGCCTGGAAGCAGTCTGGCCAGTACGTGAACTCCTCTGCCACTTCAGGGGACAGAGGGTCTATCAACAGCATACCTGGTTTGAGTAGCACTTCCATTGTTTAGGGAATAAGCTAATAAAATTGTAGCGTGAATAAAAGCTCTCACGACTGGAGGGAGAACAAACACTTTTATTAGCTTATAACAATGGGTAGGGTTTCACAGACGTCTTCAGAAGAATTCTGGGTTTAGGCAGGAAACCAGGGTTATATGTGTGCAGATGGGGGCGAGGCCACCCATCAGCGCAACACACTACCAGTGAATCCCAGTTCACTGCACTGATGTTTCAGGCCTGAGCCCTTCTTCAAGGTAGAAGCAAGCATCTTAATTAAAAACTATAGACTAAGGGGGAACAATGGAGGGGAAGGAGTCTACACCAAACAGTCAAAAAGTGTTAATTGGAGAAAGCCACAGGCTAAATTACATACTTCTGCTCTAATTTCTTATGCTCAAATTGACCTGTTGGGTGGCTCGCAGAAGAACTCTTACCATTATACTAGGTAGAATGTGACAATTACATTTGAAATTAATAACTGAAAAAAACTAGGTCGATTATATTTAAAAATGCAGATCTAATCTGGCTAATTACTACCAAATCAATCCAGTCTCAATCATATGAACGGAAATTTAAAAAGAGGATATCAATCTTTTTTACCTTCATTCCTCATGGCAGTTACGTAATTGAACCACTCTTGCACAGTTGCTACACCATGTGGTGGGTTTTCATGACGACGTCTGGTTATTTTGGTGATTGTGGCCATTGGACTTTCTAAAGCACCACCAGGTTTTGTAACCATTGTATTGTGTCCCAAATGAAAATCCAGCGTTTGTACAATATATGTTGAATGGTCACTTGCACCTGTGGGCAGATTAAGAAATGACTGGTGACATTCAATTAAATAAACTTAGAAATTATTAGAATAGGTGCACATTCTGGTCAGCAACTCATTTCCCTTCAAAACATTAGTGCATATGGGTTAAGTCTTCAGCTCTGTCTTACTCTAGTCTTTAATAGATGTTGATGACAGAAATAAAAATTATTTCTTTGCAAAATTAATGATATGTTTATTGGTATATACATTGTACAATGAAAATATGCACCAACTTTTTACTTGCTGTAGCTGAGCAGGTACTTTGTAAAAACAGTTTATAAAAGGGTCCTTTTCCAATATCTATAGCTTTATGAAAATGTACATGATGAGATTTTTTAAACTAAAAAAAGATTCTGAATGATGAATTCTGGAGGTGGTAGTTTGCAGTGGGGTGACTGAAGTACAAAACAGAAGACCAAGTAACAGAAGGGATCTTGGGAATATATTCGCAGAAACAATTGATCAACTGGTGTGGTGGAAAGTGCTGAAATTTTTTTGAGTGACAGTGGCTCTAAAATAATTAGAGTGTTGATGACACTCGATCAAAGAAATGCAAAATCTCTGATGAAGTCAAGCAATTTCTTGCACTTTAAAAGAAATCAAAAGATCATTGAAAATATGAAATGTTTAATCAGCTACCTTTAAATATTAAAAAAGAAACAATTATGGTGAAATATTACTGAGATTTTAAATACAATAAAGTGAAACAGTATGAATATTGGTCTTTCAGTCCAACTTGTCTTAGACATGGAGAACAAAATTGTACACAGTATTCCAGGTGTTCTTTACTTGATACATTTTGCACAGTGAAGGGGAGAAGCCCTGAAGCAGAGACCATGTGACCAGCTTCTTAAAAAGACAGTACACATTTTGTTCAAGAGGCCATTTTAAGAAGGCAGCACAAGAGCAACATCTCTTCAACCTCCTTTGTGGGATTGAGAAACCCACTTCGTCTCATTGTGTGGTTATAGACAGAATTGACAGATTTCCTCCTTTTGGTTACCAAGGGATGAGAAACTACTTTGACTGAACCTCAAGAAGAGTTTTAAAGTTGCAGAAGAAATTCTGCACTTTCCTCGACCAACCTGTGAAAAGGATTCTCTATTTGCAGAAGAAATACTGCATTCCACTTCAAAAGACCTGTAAAAGGGGTTCTAATTGTAGTGTACAACTATTTCAAAATCTCCCCTCATATTAAATCCAATCTCTTTGCAACATACAATTTACCTTCTAACTAATTGTTGGACCTGCCTGCTGGCTTTGTAATTCAGCCACTAGAATATCAAGATCATTCTCAATTTCACTCATTGTAGTCTCTCTGCATTGAGATACTCTGCCCTATGATTCCTCCTGCTTTGCATGACCCCACACTTCCCTACATTAAACTCCATTTGCCAGATTTTCACCTAATCACTCAAGTACAAGCTTTAACAAATATAAATAGGAAAGGAGTAGCATAAGTAAATAATTGACTCTTAGCCAATGAAACTGGGAAAAAAGGAAATTGCAGGAACTTTGTACAAATATTTCACATGTTCATGGTACAAGCATCTGAATTTTGTTACGTACTAGATAGCAGAAATAAAAATTACCCCAGATGGTGTTATATTTAAAATAAAAATGTTAGTTATTGATCAATCAATCATATAAACACCTAATCTAATTTAACTAACTTATTTAAACTTAACTAAATTTATATACAATTATCTAACTTAAACTCTAACTATGCATGAACATGTGGACTGCCCCAAGCCATTACAGCTCAAGATTCAATTCTGGAAAGGCAGTTCAAAGTTCAGCTCGGAAGTTCAGTGATGACCCGTGGGTTTGGAAATTGATGCGTCACGCAGGCTTTCGGATGGTTGAGACACTGTGTTGATACACTACTAGCCTACTGCAGGGGGAGACCTGTGTACCTGCAGAAGAGCACTGGAGGACAACCTGTCAATCAGCCAACCTGAATGGATCAAGCCCTACCCGGTCAGCTGCCAATCACCCTCCAGGATACAAGTTACATCCAGTCCCTGGAGGTAAGTCTCAGAGCTTGCACAGCATTCTCACAGCCAGTTCTGTGGAAGTTTATGTTGAATAAAGTCTGTTGAACAGACTTTATGTTTTGTGTCTGCTTTCTGCTCATAGCACATCACAGACACACAGGCCTTAAATGGTGAGATATGCAGTTAAATGGAAGGAGCTATTCATGAAGTGGGTGAAAGAGACTGGGAGTGATAGCAGATTGATTAACTGATGAAAACCCTTGCTGAGGTACTTCAGAGAAATGTCCTTTTTAGACAAAGGCCTTCTTCAGCCTTTTTACAGGTCTGTTGAAGTGGAGTGCAGTATTTCTTCTGCAACTTTAAAACTCTTTTTGGAGTTCAGTCAAAGTAGTTTCTCATCCCTCAGTAATCAAAAAGCGGAAGTCTGTCAATTCTGTCTATAACTACACAATGAGGCCAAGTGGGTTTCTCATTGCTACAAAGGAGGTCAAAGAGATGTTGCTCTTGTGCTGCCTTCTTAAAATGGCCTCTTGAACAAAATGTATACTGTCTTTTAAAGAAGCTGCTCACATGGTCTCTACTCAGGGCTTCTCTCCTTCACTGTGTAAAATATATCAAGTAAAGAACATGCTGTCTCCAAAGCCTGCTGCTAATTCACAGTCACTTTCTAAAATCTGCAGGCTTTTGCTAAATCTGGTCTCCTAAAGAGGCAGTCCTACACAAATGAAATGAACTGGAAAATGGGGGGAACATCACAATGATAATTGAGAATTGGTAAGCAAAAGGGAGAAACAAGATGCAAGGATGATACAAAGTCTGCAAAACTCCAAGTCAATGGACAAACAGTGGGGGAATAAACATGTTCTCCACTTTGGCATTTTAAAAATGGAATATTGAATGCTGCCTTTCAGGGATCTTGATGCTCTGTACATAAAGCACAGAAATAACAAAAATAATTAGAAAGACAAGTAAAATATTGAGTCTTATGCAAGGAGAATGGAAAATTAAAAAATCCTGCAACATCCATTGAACTGCTCCATCTCAACAATCTGGCTGGGTATGACACTGATGAGAGGTTACTTTTTAATTTTGTCTCTTTATTTTGTTGGGGTAGTAAGTGAGATGCTTGTAAGGGAGTGTGGAGCAGGTCAAGTAGGCATTCGTGTGGACATAGAGCCAGGCAAATAATATGAGGGCAAGAATGCAGTTGTTGGGCAAGTTGTGATGTTGGCAGAGGTGGGCAGGTTTTGCTATGGAAATTTAAGAACAGAAGATGGATTTATCAGACAATTAGGTATTTCCCCAAATGGGCTAGAAACGTTTAACTAATGTAGAACAGGGAGCAGGCCACTGAATAAGGCTTGCTCAGATTTCTAAATATACAGTGTCTGCAGACCATGTACGTGGAGACAAAATTCATGCAAGTGGGCATTGTATCCCATTGCTAAGTGTGCGTAGAACAGCTTTAAGCTGAAAATTGCTCACTAAGGATAAATCTTTAGACACCTTGTGATCATAGAAATAAATAAATTGCATCAGAAAACTGTACTGTAACCGAAACTGGCTTAGTTTTGAATATTATTTGATTATAACTGCTTGATTCTAACCAGAACAATTTTTAAAAATCTAATATCTATACTTACTATACCACATCCTTTAATGTTATACTAAGCCATAGCAAATAATACTGCAAAAGTGATGGATTTATAACTCATTGTTTTCTTTAAGGGGTTAGGTGACAGAGCGGAGTTGTTGAACATATTTGAATGCTCCAATCCAATTCATTTCAAACTGCATGAACAGCCCAGGAATGATAGTCCTGGAGGAATATGCAGAAAATAAGATTTCAAAATGCTCTCAAGAAGAGGGCTCTGTTCAGACACAAATGCTTACTTCCCATAGAATCTAAATATTAATTGTAGGAATATGAAAGGAAATATCTGTTTAATGGCTAAAAGGTCTTGAATATTATGTCTCCAATGCATTCAGAAGACCCAGCTATTATGCAAACAGATTTTTAAAAAAATGTGATTTGTAAATTTAAACATGATGAAATCTCTGGAGTCAAGGTTCAAAGTGTAGACACATATGCCTGATTCATACCACCTTTTCACAAATAATTATCCAAATCCATATGATTATGCCCCAGTGTAAGGCTGGAATATTCATTTTAACATTTTTTTTAGTATTAATAAAAACTGAACCTATTTGTAACTCAAAAGTTGTTTCTTATTTACCATCTTCCCAGATTTTCTGAGCCTCAGTCCAGAAAGCAATATTGGGCTCCTCGAGGTGGAATAATGCCCAAGACTTTGAACGGAAGTTTGGTCCATGAAAACATGCTAGAGTCATGTGATTTCCATGCAAGCTCATGGATCCACCCAGTTGCACTGCATCTTCGGGCAGAGGCATTTGGAATAACGATATTTGACATCCAGCAATCACCTTTAACACTTCTGGCCAATGACGATGATGAGCTGCATCTAATACTGCAAGAAAGTAACAAAATAAAATTATTTATTTATTATTAATTATAAAATATATCCAGTTTAAGTTTGTAATTTTTAAGGAAATTCAGGAATTCTCACAATGTTCATTTGAACTTCTCTCCACATTTATTACTGGTGTTTTTGGAGGTATATAGTGGACTGGTCCCCATGTAGATAGGGCTCGTTTACTTGTATCAAATTGCTGAGTGAAAAATTCTTGCAATTTCATTCCAATTTTAATGAGGTCAGGAGTGGTTGATCTTGAGATCATGACTTGGAAAATGTCCCATTGTAGATCACCATGAACAAAGACTTCACTGGAGGGAGGGCAGAAATAAATGTACATTAATAAAAATGTTAAATTACAGTTTAAATCTATTTTCTATTAGCTATTTGAAATGAAAAAGTATTTTCTAACTTGAATAAAGGTGACTCATTCCTTATCCTCTGCATGTTAATTTCAAAGCCCATACATGTGAACAAATAAAGAACTGTAAACAGAAAATGAAATGTAAACTGTGCAAAATAGAATGAAAAAAACGATAAAGTAAGAGTCCTTAAATGAGTCCCTGATGGAGTTTGTTGTTGAGGAATCTGATGGTGGACGGTTAACAGCTGTTTCTGAACCTGCTGGAACAGCTGCTACCCCTCTACCATTAGACACCCCAACAAGATGGGTGCTGTTTTACATTTCCTAACATCAACCAGGCAGCTATATATATGAGCTGATGGGAAAGATCATTGACACAAGCCCTTCTGATCTGTGTATTCCCAGTTAACATTATATTCAGGAAAAATAAGATGGCATGGTTGGCGTAGTAGTTAGCTCAATGCCTTTACAGCACCAGTGATTGGGAGTAGGGTTCAAATCCCATGCTGTCTGCAAGGAATTTGGATGTTCTCCCCGTGGATTTTCCCTGGGGGATCTGGTTTTCTCCCACCATTTGAAATGTACCGGGGTGTGGGTTAATTGGGTGTACATGGGCGGCATGGACTCGTGGGCTAAAATTACCTATTAAATTTTGTTAAATTTTTTTAAATTTAAAAATTCCTATTGAATGTGCAGATGATGGTACTATCAATATTTAGTTGACAGCTACAAATCAATAGTATCATCTGTAATTTTAAAGTTGATGAGAAGTATTTACTAGAAAGCTCATTGTACAATATAGAATTTATGAAATGCATGAACAGCATGGCATAAAGTAATTTCAGTTGCACTGAAAACAAATTTACAATTTGCCAGAAATCATTCCATGCACAGACATTTATAATTATAAAAGTACATGTACCTTTTCTCAGTTATGCTCAAGTCTATTGTGTTATAGAGGTTAACTTTCCATTCATCTTGTAATTGCAGATCTGCATTGCTGAAAATTCCCATCAAGATACTTGATCCCATATAGTCAACGCGGGCATCTGTGGAACCCAACGTGATCTGGATTTTGTGGCTGGGTTGTTGATTTGGGTGCTCTGAGATGTGAGCTTAGAACAATAAATGAACAGTTATTTTCCGTAAAATTTAAAGCAGCAGCAATACCTGAAATTCCTTTGGAATCAAAGCCCTTTACTGCTGCAGTTTAAATCTTCCTTCCTCATCTTTAAATAAAATCATGAACTATTGCTGAACCAATTGAAATTATTGAACAATTAATTCATACCCTAATGATAAAGATAATCCCAAGAACATATTTTTGATAATTAGTGAAAATACTCCCATGATTTTTTTTCCTTGGTTTATATTCTTCAACTGACTTTTTAACAGTTTTTGCATGGTTGAATTGAATGTTGGTTATTATGATTACAATAATTTTGCAATGTGAGAATTTTAATTACATATGCAAAAATGTTGGAGTGCAAATTGAATACTCAAGCTACAGAATATTGCTTTGGTTCAAATGTTTAGCAAGAAATTTATACTGTGACAGAGTATATAGATATGTTTTTGGGAGATAAATTGGGAAAGGTTTGTTAGAGTAGGTCACATACAAACACTTTAAAACAGATCTTATTTGAAATACTGGAGCTCTGCTAATGCTAAACTTATCAGGTCCACAACTTTTGCAAGAGCTTTGGAGAGTGCCAAAGAGAGTTCACTAATGGATTGTTGTTTACAAAAAGCAACAAATGAAAGATCTTGTTGGACCCACAGATTATCTGGAGGAGAGCTTGCTGTTTGAAGAGGGTCATGTGATTTTGCAAGTCGAGAGAGTCCAATAGGTTTTCTCTCAGAGAGAGAGTGACACACACACACACACACACACACACACACACACACACACACACAGATCAGTTCTGCGGTGTTATAGTCAGCAACAGTAGCTGGGACAAGCTTATGGAAAGCCCCATTTGGAAGATGGGCTGGTCAAAGCCCTTGTGGTTCATGCAAGAGGGGAGGACTGGCTGTCTAATGTTTCACTTGGAATAAGTGAAACAAAAAGGAACTCTGTGGTGACATGAAAGAAAGAGGTTATCATCTGGAGAACCCTGAAGGGACAACTTTTGTCAGCAAGACCCTGAAGTGGCTGATGGAAGTATATCAGTTGTGGATGTCCAGGAACAACAAATCTCTCTCTGAAAACTGACAAGAACCTTCCTGAGTGGTAACCAATTACCTTTCAAGCACGAAAGCCTGGTGAAATTTATTAATGTTAAATTCTGTGCACAGTATAAGAATTGCCTGCAACCAGTGAACTTGGAGGAATGAGAAGTGAGATTGGACGGTGAACCAAAGAATTTTTCTGAACTCACACACACATTACATAGACGTGTGCTTATAATTAGAAGTTAATAGTGATAAGTTAAAGTTTGATTCTATTTTCATGTTTAAAGATAATTAAAATCAAACTTTTGTTTAAGTAACCATTTGTCTTGGTGAATATCTATAGCTGCTGGGTTTTGGGGTCCTCTGGGCTCGTAACAATACATTCTGTAAATCAAATATTCCATTCCATTTTTGTTACATTTATTATCTCAGTGAAGACAAACGTACTTTCTAGCTCCAGATTCATACAATACACCACCACGCATGCACCAACCAGCACTCTGATACACAAACATATCACGCATACTCTAGCTGGCATTCTCATATACTAAATTACTGCACGCGCTCCTGGAACTCGCGCATGCACACAAGAACAAAGATGGCTGCGCCCAGCCAATTGACCCGGAATGCTGACCTAACAAGTAAATAAATTACCCATTTTGGCTCTTACAATACTGATCCCTAATTATTATAATAAGACATAATGTCTTAAATATTAATTACACCATTAATTACAAATAACAATGAAACATAACATTCAAACAATATAAAGATCTTATTTATTCTTTCTTCATAAGGCCAGAGGTTACCAGCACATAACCTTAAACAAAGTGATTTTTTTTTACCACCTCTCTGGATCAATAAACTCTGTAACATGTGTAGGGGGAAAAAACAAGAAAATAAAGTTTGTACTTTTCAAAGTTCCTTTGTCTCCAGAATCTGAGTTATAATGTTGATTATAAATATTTCTCAGAAAAGATAAAACTCTCCTTTTGAGTTTAACATGAGGTACTTCTTCAGCATATCTTTTGGCTTTCTTCAGCATTCTGCTTCTCATAGGAAGAATTTGAAGTCAAAACCAGATTTTTAAGATTTATTTGATCCTCTTGATTTTAATAAACGTGTCTCTTTAACCTTCCCTGCAACAGATTTACTCATCCTTTTCTTTCTTTTCCGCAGTTGGTCATAGATAAGGTAAGATTCAAACAACATTAGTCCTTCAAACTCATCAACAGGCACAGCATTTATAGAATCCTGCTGTAAAGAAGTAGACTGGTTCCACTTATTTTGCAACTTTCAATTCAGTCTTAGTTTCTGACAATTTATTTTGAAACCTTTTATTAAATTCTCTTTCTGCATTCAATTCTTTCAATAAGAAAGTAATTCTCTCATTATCTTCTGAGAAATTAATAACTTGATCTGAAGTGAAAAGATCATGTGATATGTTGGTATTTTGTTGTCAGCCCTGCTGTAGTGAACTTGGTGTTTGAATTCCTTCATCTTGCTGGCTACATTACTGAAATCCAAGTTCTCTTCCTTTCTGCATTGTTAGTAGCTAATCCTTCAAGTTGAATTTTTTTGATTTTTTTTCAAAAATTTTACATAGTGACATTTTAAATATACAATACACAGGTATACAATCCTTTATCCGGACATCTAAAATCCAGAAAGCTCCACAAACCAACATTTCTTTTCCTGGTGCTGGTACAGCAGAGGGGGAGAGAGAGAGAGAGACACACAGCAGCACGACTAGGTTGAGCGGAGGTGAGGGGAGAGAGATGGGAGCGTGACTTTGGCAGGTGGGGGGGAGAGACAGCAGCGCAACTTAGGTGGGCGGGGGTGGGAAGAGATGACAGCGCTACTTGGGCTGGCGGACGGGAGGAGGGAGAGATGGCAGCGCGACTCGGGCTGGCGGACAGGAGGAGGGAGAGACGGCAGCATGACTCGGGAGGGTGGGGGGGGGGAGAGATGGCAGCGGGACTCGGGTGGGTGAGGGGCAGAGAGATGCCAGTGCGACTGATGGGGGGGTGGTGGATAGAGCAGCACAATTCAGGTGGGCTTAAATCTGGGGCAGCTGGCTTTTGTTCTGAAATCCAGAAAAATCCGAAATTCGGAACACACTGTCCCCCAAGGGTTCTGGATAAAGGATTGTCTACCTGTATTAAACTTTTTTTTTCCACAAACAGAACAAACAAAAACAGTTCCTCCCTCCCTCTCATACATACAGAACTGTTCACCATCATAGCTTACATATATTTTAAGTCTACAGAGTACAGTTGGGGAATTTATGTTTTTATATCTTCTTTGGCTTGGCTTCGCGGACGAAGATTTATGGAGGGGGTAAAAAGTCCACGTCAGCTGCAGGCTCGTTTGTGGCTGACAAGTCCGATGCGGGACAGGCAGACACGATTGCAGCGGTTGCAAGGGAAAATTGGTTGGTTGGGGTTGGGTGTTGGGTTTTTCCTCCTTTGCCTTTTGTCAGTGAGGTGTCTGCGGTCTTCTTCAAAGGAGGTTGCTGCCCGCCAAACTGTGAGGCGCCAAGATGCACGGTTTGAGGCGATATCAGCCCACTGGCGGTGGTCAATGTGGCAGGCACCAAGAGATTTCTTTAGGCAGTCCTTGTACCTTTTCTTTGGTGCACCTCTGTCACGGTGGCCAGTGGAGAGCTCGCCATATAACACGATCTTGGGAAGGCGATGGTCCTCCATTCTGGAGACGTGACCCATCCAGTGCAGCTGGATCTCCAGCAGCGTGGACTCGATGCTGTCGACCTCTGCCATCTCGAGTACTTCGATGTTAGGGGTGTAAGCGCTCCAATGGATGTTGAGGATGGAGCGGAGACAACGCTGGTGGAAGCGTTCTAGGAGCCGTAGGTGGTGCCGGTAGAGGACCCATGATTCGGAGCCGAACAGGAGTGTGGGTATGACAACGGCTCTGTATACGCTTATCTTTGTGAGGTTTTTCAGTTGGTTGTTTTTCCAGACTCTTTTGTGTAGTCTTCCAAAGGCGCTATTTGCCTTGGCGAGAACTGCCAAAATGTTTGGCCTGGAAGTCAGCCTGAAGAAAACTGAGGTCCTCCATCAGCCAGCTCCCCACCATGACTACCAGCCCCCCCACATCTCCATCGGGCACACAAAACTCAAAACGGTCAACCAGTTTACCTATCTCGGCTGCACCATTTCATCAGATGCAAGGATCGACAATGTTTTTATATAATTATTATATATACACACACACATATACACACACACACACACATATATATGTGTATGTATATAAAAATAATTATTATATAATTATATATATAGATAAAATAGTTACTTTTATACTCTTTTTTGTTCCTTTTTATTATCTAAGCTCCTATGTGGTCCAGGTATGGCTGCCAGATCTTTACAAAAGTAAGTATACAGCTGTTCATTTCCGCAGTCCATCGTGCTATAAATAGAGGGGAGCCAGACTTCCAAGTGATCGTGATACATTTTTTCACTACCGCCAATGTTGTTTTTATGAATGAGATTTGATATTTTGTAAATTTGTCACTTATTTCCATGAAATTACCTAATAGAAACAGCTCCATCTGTCTTCCATTTAAATTTACTTCTTTTTTGGGAATCTTTCATATTCAAAATTTGTTAATGGCATTTTCCCACTTTTATCCATATTTATTTTGAACCCTGATATTTTTCCATACTTTTCTAATGTTACTTTAGCCTGTTCCGATAGGTACAATAGCTCATCATCGGCGAATAGACTAATTTTGTGTTCTTCATGATGGACTTTGAGGCCCTTTGTATCCTTATTTCTTCTTGTTATCTCCACCAGCAGTTCAATTGCTAAAATAAAAAGCACTGGAGACAGAGGCAAACCTGTTTACTTGATCTAATCAAGGGGAACACCGCCGACATCTGATTATTTTAAGCTGATGGTCTATGGCATAAAATTTTTATTCAATTTATAAATGACCTGTCTATACCAAATTTTTCCAGTGTTTTAAATAAAAAGGCCATTCCAAATGGTGAAATACTTTTTCGAGAGTCTTTAATACTTGGATTTTGTTATGATTTACCATGTTTATTATATTAAATAATCTTCCTAGGCTATTTGAGGAATGCTTTCCTTTAACAAATCCTGCTTGGTCCATATGTATCTTTTTTGGCAAGTATTGTCCTAACCTATTAGCCAATCAATGCTTTTGCTAGTATCTTATAATCAGCATTTAACAGGATATTAGTCTGTATGCCAAAGATTTTTGTGGGTTCCAATTCTTTTTTGGTAACACTGTAATAATTGTGGTTGAGAATGACTCCAGGCGGGTCTGTGTTTCCATAACTTGGTCCAGGACATCCATTAAAAGGGGTATTAATAATTCTTTGAATTGTCTATAAAACTCAGGTGGAAATCCATCCTATCCCGGTGATTTATTCCTGTATTGTGCCCAGAGCCTTTTTGCTTTCTTTGCCTGTGAAGGGAGAATCTAATTCTATCCTTTCTCTCTCTTCCAGCCATGGAAGTTGGACATTCAGGAAAATTCTTCCATTTCATTCTCATCTCCTGGTAATCCTGATTTGTATGATTCTGTGCAATATTGTTTAAAAATGTCAAGAATTTATTTTTGCTTATATACTAGAGTGTCTGTTTCAGTTTTTATAGCATTTATCATTCTTGATGACTCCTCTGTTTTAATGTGCCAAGCTAAAACCTTTTGTGCTCTTTCACCCATCTCATAATATTGTTGTTTAGTTTTTATAGCTTTTTCTGTCCTACATGTTTATATTATATTATATCTTAACTTTTTATTCTCCAGTAATCTGTATTCTTCTTGTAGTCCTGCTCTTTGATTTTTTTTTCTAATTCGTTAATATCCATCTTCAAACTGTTTACTTCTGCCATATGTTCCCTCTTAAGATTCTTCATATAGGATATCATTTGTCCCCTTAAATATGTTTAAGTGTGTCCCATATCAGAAATCTATTAGTAAATGGCAGATTTGTTTCACAAAATTTTTCTATTTGTCTCTTTATAAATTCACAGAAGTCTGTTCTTTTAAGCAATGTAGTATTGAGGTGCCAACTGTATACATTCTCTTGCTTTTCCATTGTTGCTATAGTTAATATTATTGGAGAATGGTCTGATAGAAGCCTCACTAGATATTGCTTTTAATCACACTATTTTTTAAACATGGGAAACATTAAAAATAAATCAATCCTTGTATGTATGTCGTGCACCCATGAGTTAAAAGAGTAGTCTCTCTCTCTGGGATTTAAATGCCTCTATACATCAATAAGATTTAGATCTTTCATATATGAAACTGTGGTTTTTGCTGCTTACGGTCTTGTCATTCTTCTTGCCGGTTTATCTAGCATTGGATCCAAGCAGAAATTAAAGTCTCTTCCAACTAATATATTTTGTCTTCCCTCTGCTGTTTTTAAGAAGGTGTCCTTCATAAAGGCTTCATCGACATAAATTTTTGGGATAAATATTCATAAATATCCATGCTTCTCCATAAATTTTATAGTGGCCATTACATACATTCCAGCTTGATCAATCGAGGTATCTTCTATTAACACTGGTATATTTTTATTAATTAGAATAGCCACCCCTTTTGCTTTTGAACCAAAGGAAGATGATATTTGTCCCACCCATCCTCGTTTTCATTTATCATATTCCAATTTGGTAAGATGCATTTTTTGAAAAAAGATTATATCTACTTTTAATTTCTTTAACTATGCCAAAACCCTCTTCATCTTCACCGTCCCGTTAATATTAAGACTAAGAAACTTTAGTGTTATATCCATACTATTTTCATACAAATATTGTATATCTTCCATATTTTCTAAAAACTGTCATATTTCCCAATTAAAATACATTTCCAACACCATACATTTCCCCTTTAACAAACACACACACACAACACACACATCCCGAGCTCTGACGGTGACATTGAAGCCAGTGAATAAAACCTGCAGGTTATTCCAAAGAAGAAGAAACCCTCCCTTTGGTGCCATCTTTTAAAATTGCTCCTCTCCCAGTGCCATCTTCCCGCCAAGTCAGAGTTCCCACCTCGTTGCTTTCCTTACCACCTTTCTGTCTTTTCAGCTCTCCATATAAATCAATGTATTTTTTCTTTTAACAGTGAAAACAAGGTGACTCAGTACTATTTGTATAAATAAAAAGATACGTCTTTCAGTTAGTCCCATTTTGAAATGGTCTTTTCAGTCCTTTCAGCTGGTGACTTTAATCTTATCATAACTTTCTTAAAAATTCTTCCACTTTATTCTTGAAAATTTGTCGATTACTTTCTGAGACATCCCAACCCTTAGCATTGCTGGATAAATCATTGAATATTTAAATATTCAATGAATATCTCAGTTATATCTTTACTTGTCAAATTCCAATATTAGTTTTGCACTGTCTACCATTAATGGGCCATTATTATTTTTTGAATATTTATATGCTGCTCCCAAGTTCGCATCTCTTTCCCGGTAATTGAAAAGTCTTATCAGGACTGGTCATGATCGCTATTCACTGGTTCTTTTGGGTCTGAGGGTCTAGTAAGCTCTTGCAATTTGCAGCTTTGCATTTAACTTATTTTGTCCCAGCATTTGTGGGATCCATGTTTCAAAGAAACATCACATCTTTCCCCTTTATTCCTTTTCTCAGTCAAATGATTCTTATATTGTTGTCTGTAAAATTTTCCATATGGTTGATCTTGTCCATCAGTCCTTTCTTTTCTGTGTCCCATATTTTTGCTATTCTTCCAGTGCCTTCAGCCTGTCTTTTGGTTTGTTCAGCTCAGCCTCTGAATCAGTTATTTGCTCATTTAAGTCTTCCATAACTTAGTTAATCTGTCATCTCTCATCGCTGAAATGACTGCATAAAGTTTCCACCATGTCCAGGATGGAAGGTATACCTTGAGGCAACTCCCCAGCTCTGCAGGCTTCGGCCAGTCCCAAGGCCCCTGCTGAGTCGCTCCTTATCATCAGGCTGAGCTGTCACTTCTTCAGATTTTGTTTTTGGTTGCCTCGGTCATTTTGGACGTATCCATTTTTGCCAATAAAATTCTGTTTTTAGAGCTTTTAAAACACCCTTTCAATTCTTTTTGTGGAGAGCTCTTTCAAAACACTTCTACTCAGCTCACCGGCATGGCCACTTCAAGTTACATTTTTGATTGGTTAATAATGCAAAACAGCTGACTACAGAAAACAATGACTTGTTCTCTTTCAAAATATGAGATTCTTCCTCCAACCTTTTGCATCTTGATAAGGCTAAATCTCTTTCCTCAATAACTGTATTCATTTCTTCTGCAGTTATTCTTTTCTTCTATTTTCTGGCTTTGCAAATTTTATCCACAATTAAATCTTTATTCTTGTCAACTTCTCTCTGGACCTTTACCTTAGTCACTTAAGAAAGCAAAGAATGACTGGATTCATTCTTATCCTTTTGAAGTCAAATTTTGTTTCCAAATACAAAGTTAAAATCTTTCAGTTCACTATTTTTGTGATTATCCAATATTTCCAAGTCCTTTTCCAACATTTTGTTCTCTAAATGTAATTGCACTAGCTTGTCAGTCACATGATTCTTTATTCCTTCGGAGCAATTTTCTGCATTTGGCAGTTTTGTGGCATGTTGTGAGATTTCTTCATTGACCTTGTCTGCTGTAACCTCTGGGCTACAAAAGTTACTTTCAGATTTGTTTTCAGTAATTTGTTTTCGTCCTTGCTCAAATTCAGGTACATAGGAATAAATATTTGCAACATTTTCTAATACTTCATTTTCATCCATTTCTGATGAAAATAATTCCTTCAGTGTTGTTTTATATGCCTTTGATTTATTTTTTTCAGAAGTGAATTTCTTATTTACAGTCTTTTGCTGTTACCACAACTCATTAAATTTCACAAATATCCTAGTGACACTTGTCTCTAACTGTTCCTGAGCAATATCATTTATTCTTTCTTTCTAATGGTCCATTTATTGTCCACCCAAGCAGTTTTAATAGCTTAATGTCCATTTCCCACACTCTGCTTTATACCTAATGGTTTCAAAGCCTTTGGTACATCTGAACCAATCAGCATTTTTACCTCAGAATTAATTTCAGGTCGATAAATGTTCCACAGATAAGACAACTGATGAATATTATTATGTGTGATGTTTCCTTTGTGCACAGGCATAGTCTTCCGAGTGTATAAACTTGGTAGATCACAAAAATCTTTGCTGCACACTCCAAATTCTAAACCTGAAACAATGCTGGTTTCAATGACTTCTTGTCCCATGGTTTTCAACATAATCTTTGTCTTCTGTCCTTGAAGATTAAGTTTGTTCATCAGTCCCTTAATGCCAAAAGATGCAGTGCTGCCTAGATCGAGACCTGTTCTTGTTCTTGACTTGCACAGGCACTATTGAAAGTTTGCAGTTATCCACACTGGCCCCAGTAAGACCACTTGACTGAACTGAGGCTATAACACTGTTTTCTTTGCTTCTGTTTGCTCCTTTTCCAATTCCTTGTTCCGTTGATGGATATGCAGCATTCTATGATGCCTCTGCAGTTGCTTTTTGCAGTTTTTACTGTTATGCTACAACATACTCCACTTTCCTTTAAGAAAGTGATCTTCTCATTGAAATGAGATATTTATCTCGTTTCCTTTACTGCATTTGATTTGTTGATTTGATATTGAATTTTCTCTCATTTTAATTTCACATTCACTCCAATTGGTTAAAAAAAGATATCCTGATGGGTGCCTAGTTCATTCATTTCTCATTTGTATCACTTGCAAATTGCTCTTTGAGTTTAAATTATTTAACGTGATGAAATGTCTAATTTTTAAAGCTGTTTGTGCCAGCAAACAACATTCAGGAGGTTGATTATATAGATACAAGAAGTAAATAGAAAAGCATACGATCGATACAGAAAATACAAGTGCAAGCAAACTTTGCCCAAGTGTTACACACCTTGTTGACACCACACCTGAAGGGCAACCTGCAGTTTTGGTCTCTATGTACTCATTATTGAGGGGATGCAACACAAACTCTTTTCTATGGTAGACAATGAGAAACTGGGTAGCCAGAAATAGGGAAAAGAGGGTTAGCTATTTAGGACTGAGAAGACTCTAATCCAGATAACTACAGACCATGAACTGCTGATTACCATCAAGGAAGGCAGAGGATCACTGTGATGAACATTCTAAAAAGGCAGAGCTTTTTTAAAAAAAATGGGAACTGACCTATCCCTACTCACTTATTTTAACCAATTCTAAACCACTGATTCTGTTCATTGAGTTTTCATTGGCAAAGAAAGATTAAGCATGCTCGTAATTTATTCCAGAACATTTCAAAATTTTTTGAAACTTACAAACCATCTCCAAGGTGTTAACATCTATGGTGCCACCAACCACACCTCCCTTGGAATCTAGCTGAGATCTTCCCAGACCAACAGACATTGAGATTTCTCGATCTCTATTGCTGCCCACTGATAGCCGACCCTGGCTTTTTAATCCACTTGTCGTCCACCTAAAATGGAATAAAATAAGAATGATGTAAATTTAAGAAATACATGTGCTGCTCCATGAACTAATTAACAATATAACATATACATTATGAAGAAATAACAATGGCAATAAATGGAAAATCTACACACAGACATTTTGGGATGTACAAGACAAATCTTTTGTGTTAGCTTCAAGCAATATCAGTTTTACAGATCCAGAATTTGTTTCGATCAATCAACACGATTCAGAATTGTTAGACTTTGGGATACTCATGTGAATAAAAACTGGGCCAACTTACTGGAGTCCAATCAATACAGATGGATGGATCTGCAAACATATTTATTTTAAATGACTAAAATGTCTTTTCCTTTCTATATTGTTTGACCCAGAATGATAATCATTTCAACTTTTTCAGTAGTTTTACTTTAACTTGAGTGAGGTGACTTTAGTGAAAAGTGGGCCAATGGTTTTCAAGTATCTCTGACATGGATCAATGCAGTACTAATTTGCACTATTTTTGTATAATTGCCTGAGTGTGCTTTATTTTACCTTTATTATTTTCTGTTAGATTTTAGTCAGATTTCAACAACAAAGCAATTCTTCTAAGTGTGCTATTAATTAACATTTAATTTTGACAACTTTATCTGTGGATGTTTCCTGGAAATGCATTTTATTTGTTAATTTTGTATATGTGGCTGCTCAAGGCCCTGCAAAGATCCAGACACTTGCTTCGTGATTCTTAGCTGAATTTTATACTCAACTTTATTCAACTTTAATGTGACCACTTTCACTTTGCTGAGCAGAAAGGAATGGTCTGGAGAAGAGCTTGGGGAACAAGGTGCACTTTCCAAATCTGCAGACTAAACTTGGAGGACGAGAAGCGACAAGAAAAATTCTTGTTAAAGGCAATGAGTTGTTAGGTTCTGGAATGCACTACCAGGAATGTAATGGAAGTAAATTCATTTATCACATTCAAAAGGAAATAGGATCTAACCTGAAAGTAAAATGTGGGTCTAGAGGGAAAGGAGTGGGGGCTAGGTATTTGAATTAATCTTGTATAATGTTGTTATGGATTTTACAGGTGAGATAGCCTTCCATACAGTTATTTTTATTCTGCATTATGATGTTCCCCAGTGATCACAAAATCTAAATGATGCAAGTGGGCAGAAGAGGGTCTGAAATCCCACAGAAGAAATCTTTGAAAATGGGATCCAATAACATTGCTCAGAGCACCAGCCTGCTATCACCTGAGCTTGCTTTTAAAATTGGTATGGAGGCAATGTACTTTATCTTCCAATGAACTAAGATGATATGATCTGATATTTTAGCACAGCACTTGATGGTTTTAATCAGCAAGTTGCACAGTTAATGGATTTTAAGGAGTATCGTTAAAAACTGAGCAGGCAAGTATTTAGGAAGAGACTAATTCTGAATATGCAAGAGTAATGATACAAAATGACACAGAACATGGAATTACACTGCAGATCATGCAAATTATTGGAGATAGAAATGGCAAAACTATCCAATGATCATTTATCAGCTGTAATGAAAAGTTGTCAGAGTGAACTTTCTATCTTTCTATAGTTGCTTACCAATTTACTAGGGATATTCTTTTTTCTAGATTTTCAGTATTTGTCATATTTTGTTTTTGAAAAGCAGAATGATAATGGCTTAAACAGTGAAGGACATCGAGTTTTAAAAAAAAGAAATTAATTTAGATACAGCATGATAACAGGCCCTTCCAGTCCATGAACCCATGCTGCTCAAATACACCATTTAACTATAACCATATAACCATATTCAGCACAGAACAGGCCAGTTTGGCTCTACTAGTCCATGTCGGAACAAATCCCCACCCTCCTTGTCCCACTGACCAGCACCTGGTCCATACCCCTCCAATCCTCTCCCCTCCATGCAATTATCCAGTCTTTCCTTAAATGTAAATAACGTCCTTGCTTCAACCACCTCTGCCGGAAGCTTATTCCACATCCCAACCACCCTTTGCGTGAAGAAATTTCCCCTCATGTTCCTCTTATAATTTTCCCCCTGCAATCTCAAACCATGGCCTCTGGTTTGAATATCGCCCACTCTTAATTGATAAATCCTATCCACGTTGACTCTGTTCCTTTCAAAATCTTGAACACCTCCATCAAATGCCCCCTCAATCTTCTACGCTCCAGAGTAAAAAGCCCCAGGCTGCTCAACCTTTCTCTGTAACTCAAACCCTGACATCCTGTCAATATTCTCCTTCTCTGCACTCTCTCTATTTTGTTTATATCCTTCCTTTAATTCGGTGACCAAAACTGCACACAGTATTCCAAACTTGGCCTCACCAATGCTTTGTACAATTTCATCATAACATCCCAACTCTTGAATTCAATACTCTGATTTATGAAGGCCAACATTCCTAATGCCTTCTTCACCACTCTATCTACCTGAGTATCAACTTTTAGGGTACTTATTTACCTTAACTCCTAAATCCCTTTGAGTCTCTGCACTCCTCAATTGTCTACCATTCAATGTATATGACCTATTTAGATTTGCCTTTCCAAAATGCAACACTTCACAGTTATCTGTATTAAATTCCATCAGCCATTTCTCAGCCCGCTCCTCTAGCTTTCTTATATCTCCTTATAAGCTACGGTAATCTTCCTCACTGTCCACAATACCACCAATCTTTGTATCATCTGCAAACTTACTTATCCAATTTACCACCCCTTCTTCCAGATCGTTAATATATATAACAAACAATAGTGGACCCAGGACCGATCCCTGAGGAACTCCACTAGTCACCGGCCTCCAATTTGACAAAAAAGTTTCTACCAGTACTCTCTGACACCTCCCATCCAACCATTGCTGAATCCATTTCACTACCTCCTTATTTATACCTAATGCCTCCACCTTTTTTCCTAACCTCCTGTGGGGAACTTTGTCAAAAGCTTTACTAAAGTCTAAATAGACAACATCCACAGCCTTTTGTAACCCGCTTGAAAAACTCTATAAGGTTTGTTAAGCCTGATCTACCCCTGACAAAATCATGCTGACTACTTCCTATCAATCCCTGTTCTTCCAAATATTTGTAAATGCCATCCCTCAGAACACTTTCCATCAACTTACCCACCACAGACATCAGACTCACAGGTCTATAATTTCCTGGCTTACATTTGGACCCTTAAACAGCGGAACAACATGAGCCACCCTCCAATCCTCTGGCACTACCCCCTTGACCAGTGACATCCTAAATATCTCTGTTAATGGCCCCACTATCTTTACACTAGTCTCCCTGAGTGTCCTTGGGAATACATTGTCCGGACCCGGAGATTTGTCCACTTTTATCTTTTTTAACACTGCCATCACTACCTCCTCAGTTATTCTTATATGTTTCATGACCTCCCCACTATTTTCTTTACTTCAACTGGTACAATATTTTTTTTTCCCTAGTGAATACCGAGGAAAAGAAATCATTTAAAATTTCCCACATCTCCTCTGACTTTTCACATAGCCTACCCTCCCTATCTACAAGGGATCCAATTTTATCCCTCACTAATCTTTTACTTTTAATGTACCTATTGAAACCCTTTGGATTTTTTCTTACTCTGCCTGCCAAAGCCTCTTCGTGCCTCTTTTTGGCCTTTCTAATTTCTTTCTTAAGATTTTTTCTACACTCCTTGTAGTCCTCTTTCAATTTCTCATCACCCTGCTGTTTATACCTCTTGTACACCTCCCTCCTTCTCCTAACCAAATTTCTAATATTCCTCAAAAACCAAGGCTCCCTATGACTTCCAGCCTTTCCTTTAATCCTCACTGGGACATATCTACTCTGTACTCTCAAAATTTCTTCTTTGAATATTCTCCATTTTTCATTTACATCCTTTCCTGAAAAAATCATGTCCCATTCAATACTCCCCAAAGCCATTCTCATTCCTTCGAAATTTGCTTTTCTCCAATCCAGAATTCTTTGCTCTTCCCTAAAACTACCCTAAAACTAATATGTTTTTAGAGGGAGGGAGGAAAGCAGAGTACCTGGAGGAACCCAAGTGGACATGGGGAAAATGCTCAAACTCCTTACAAACAGCACTGGATTCAAACTTGAGTCACTGGAGCTGCAATACATTGCACTAACCACAACATCAACAGTGCCTTCATGTTTAATTTTGTCGTCAAGGAAGTTTTTAGCAAGCGGGACACAAGTGATGGAATCATTTAATAACTGTACAGTAATGGAAGTTTGCAGTTTGAGATTTTAGATGTAAAAGATCTAAAAATCCTTCTCATCTGAATCCATTTTGTGCCAGCAAAACATTGTGGCTCAACAATATAGCAGTAGTAAACATCAAACTTGCCAGAAAACAAAATCAGAAGAAACTTCTGTTTGAAATTGCAATCACTGCAATTAAATAAAGAGCAGTCAGTAATGTTTAAACTTTTTGTTGCTTCTCCACCTACATTCCCTGTTTTAACATATTCCAAGAATGAAAAGTACAAATATTAAAGTCATTGATATTCTCTAGAAAAAAAACTGCATTCATAGCATTCTATATATTAACAGAGCATCACTTACGTAGTATTTCCCATCACGTTACTCATATTCATTTGTACATTTAACTGCTTCAGATTGATTGCAAAAACAACTAATGTCTCCCAGGGTGCTGCTTGCTGGTTTGCCATTTTTCCATTCTTATTGAATGCTGAAGTAGAGATTTTGGTAATAGAATCTGCCAACACAGAAGAATGAATATCTGAATAACTTTCAACCAGCAGGATGAAAGGCCATGAAGTCGATTCCATGAAAACAAATGGATTAATTATCAATTTATGCTCTGTTGTAAGCCATTATAAAATTAAAGCAAGACTAGCCATTCCCAATGTTATTGTTACATGTTTAATGATTTGGAAGAGGAAACCATGTACGGTAGTATATTAAAGTTTGCATATGACACTAAATTGACAGGAAAAGCAACTTGTGTAGAGGATGCAGAGCGCCTATAGAGAGATAATAGATTAAGTGCCTGACAGATGGAGTACAATGTTGTCCTCCACTTTTGAAGGACAAAAAGATCAATGTTGCTGTGCAGAAGGACGGTAGTGTTCGTACATGAATCGCAAAAGGTTGGTTTGCTGGTGCAACACGGCTCACATAGGCTGTGGAAAGCTGGTGATTTGCAGTTGAAGAACCCACACAAGCTAGCTGCTGCAGACTGGCTCATGGGAATCACACAATATAACATAGGAGCAAAAGTAGGACAGTTGGCCAGTCGAGTCTGTTTTGCCATTCTGTCATGAGCTTAATTATTCTCTCTCAGCCCCACTCTTCCTTCGTCTCCCCATATCCTTTGATACCATGACTATTCAGATACCTATCAATCTTGCCTTAAATACACACAATGACTTGGCCTCAACAGCTGCAAATTCCAGAGGTACACCACTCTCTGGCTAAAGAAATTCCTCTTCATCTTTGGTTTAAATGAGTACCTGTCAATCCTGAAGTTGTGCCCTCTTGTCTACCATGGGAAACAACTTTGTCACATCTCCTCTGTTGAGACCCGTCAACATTCAAAATGTTTCTATCAGGTTCCGTCATTTTTCTGAACTCCAATGTGTACAGTCCAAGTGCCATCAAATGTTCCTCGTGGTAATCCCTTCATTTCAGAAATCATTCTTGTAAATCTTCTCTGAAGCCTCCAGTGCCAGAACATCCTGACTTAAGTAAGACCAAAACTGCACCCTGTACTCAAAGTGAGGCCTTACCAGTGGTTTATAAAGCCTCAATATCACATCCCTGCTCTTGCATCTTATTTCTTGCAACATGAATGGCAACATTGCATTCACCTTCTTGACCCATGGCTGGTTAACGTTTTGCACAAGGACTCCCAAGCTCTTTTGCACCTCCAAATTTTGAAATTTCTCCCTATCCAATTTTTATTCCTTCTCCCAAAGTGCATGACTGCACACTTTCCAACATTGTATTTCATTTCCCACTTCTTTGCCCATTCTTCTAATCTATCGATGTTTCTTTGCAGTCTCTCTCTTTCCTCCTCATTTCCAATCCCCTCACCTTTCTTTCTATCATCTGCAAATTTAGCCACAAAGCCGTTAATTCTGCAATCCAAATCTTTAACATACAACATAAAAACAACTGGTCACAACACGGACCTCTGCACAATACAACTGATAACTGGTAGCCAACCAGAACAGGATCCTTTTACTCTAACTCTGTTTCCTGGCGATCAGTCAATGTTCTACCCATGCTAGTATCTTTCCTATAATTCCATAGGCTCTCATTTTGTTAAGCAGACTCATGTGCGGCACCTTGTCAAGGGCTTTTGAATATACAACATTCACTGCATGTACTTTGTCTAGCCTGCGGTGGTTTCCTCAAAAAATTGTAGTAGGTTTGTCAGGCAAGATTTTCCCTACATGAAACCATGCTGACTTTGGCCTATTTTGTTATGCACCTTCAAGTACTTCATAACCTCATCTAAATGATTGACTCTCAAAACTTCCCAACCACTGATATTAGGCTAACAGATCCACAATTTATCCTGCCTCCCTCCCTTTTTAAATAGTGGGTAACATGGAACCATGCCAGAATCTACTGATTCTTGGAAGATCATTACTAGCACTTCCACAATCTCTATAGCTACAGCTTTCAGATCATTAGAGTACATTCAATCTGGTCTGGGAGACTTATCTACCCTTAGACCTTTCGGCTTCCCAAGCACCTTCTCTCTGGTAATTGTGACTACACTCACCTCTTCCCTGACACTCTTAAAAGTACAATATTCTGCTAATGTCTTCCACAGTGATGATTGATGCAAATATACTCAGGTTCTCTGCTATCTCCTTGTCTCCCACTATAATTTCTCCAGTGTCTTTTTTCTGTCATTCCTATTCCTCCTTTTTACTGTTAATATACTTTAAAAAGCTTATAATATCGTTTTGATAATATTTTCTTGCCTCCTTCCAATGTTCACCTTTTCCTTCTTAATGTCCTTAGTTATCTTCTGTAGCATTTTAAAGCTTCCCCATCTTCTATCTTCCCACTAACTTTTGTTACCTTGTATGCACTTACTTTTGCTTTTACTTCGGCTTTGACTTCTCAGTCACAGTTGTCGTTTTTCCATTCAAGTATTTCTTCTTTTTCGTAATATACCTGTCCTGTAGTTTCCTTATTTCTTGAAGGAACTCAAGCCACTGCTGCCCCACTGTCCTCCTTGCTAGTGTGCCTCTCCAATTAATTTTGGTCAGTTCCTCTCTCATACCTCAGTTGTGCCCTTGATTCTACTGGTATTCTGACACATCTGATTTGAGTTTCTCCTTCTTAAATTGCAGAGTGAATTCTATCATATAATGATCACTGCCTCCTTAGGGTTCCCTCACCTTCATCTCTCTCCAACTCTGGCTCATTACACAATACCCAATCCAGAATGCCCTGCATGGCTGGCCACAAGGTGTTCTAAGAGACCATCTTGTAGGCTTTCTACAAATCCTCTCTTGAGATCTAGTCCCAACCTGGTTTTCCGAATTGACTTGCATGTTAAAATCCCCCACGACTACCATAACATTGCCCTTCTGACAAACCTTTTCTATTTGCTGTTGTAATTTGTTCTCTATATTCTTGCTACTATTTAGAGGTCTATATGTAACTGCCAACAGTGTCCTTTTACCTGTGCCATTTGGAACCAGAATTCGAGAAGATGCTGAGGGCAAGAAGTGCACCCAAAGGGTCTTGAGCACAGAAGGCTTCTTGATCATATTAGAGGTTTAGATCTGGAGTTCAGGTTGCCAATGGATTGAAAAGAAGTCTATGTGGCTCTCGTTTGCTTAGGGCATCGGGCAATGCTCATGGTGACTCTTTGTTTGGCTTATGGCAGACAAAAGTTGAAGTACCGTATTTTATGGCATACAAGACTCACAAGCATACACCCCCCCACATTTCAGCAGGGAATATTAAGAATTTTTTAGGGTATTGACGGGTAAGCATTTAATGTTATTGAAATATGTACCCATACATACAGTATATGCTGACCTCTCTCTCTCCCGGCAGCCCTTTGTCAAATAAATTAACACATCATCCGCAAACAAATTAATCTTGTATTCCTCATTACCAATTTTAATTCCCTGAATAACATTGTCCTGTCTAATAGCTTGAGCCAGTGGCTCAATGACCAAAGCAAATAAGGCTGGTGACAATGGACGTTCTTGTCTCGTTGAGCGAGTTAAATTAAATGTGGATGAAATTTGCTAGTAGCCTTTTGTCGATACCCCTGCTGCTTCTGCTCTCTCCTGCTGGTCTGCTGTCAGTACCCATGTTGATCTCACTGCCCTGCTCCAAAAGCCCCCCACCAGCCCCCAGCGACAGATGGCCGTGATGCTAGTGAGCCAGACAGCAACGATGATCACTGTCAGCATTACTCACCATTATCACACTAATTTCCACTTTGCATACAAGACCCAGGGGATTTTTTTTGGGGAAAAAGTGGTCTTATATGCCGTCAAATATGGTATATCATTTATATTAAATTTTAAGGTATTATTACATAATAATAAAAAGGAACCTTTAGAAAAAGGAACCTTCATCAAGAAGGCAAATGGAACGTTGGCCTTCATTGCCAACACATTGAACAGCAGAGTGGTTCTGCTGTAATATCTGGTGTTCTGGATTCAGTTCTAGTTTACTTACTTGAGAAAAAGAGACTGGGTTTAGAGGCTGTGCAGAGGAGGTTCAGCAGGTTGATTCCAGAGATGAGGTGGATAACTTATGAGCAAATATTGAGTCACGTGGAATTGTACCCAATAGAATTCAGAAGAATGAGAAGGGATCTTAAGGAAACATACAGAATAATGAAAGGGATAGATATGATAGAGGTAAGAAAGTTAGATCCAATGGTGGGTGAGACTAGAACTAGGGGACAAATCCTCAAGATTCAAGGGTGTAGATTTAGGATGAAATGAGGCGGAATTGGTTTTCCTAAAGAGTAGTGATCTGTGGTATTCTCTGCCCAAGGAACGAGTGGAGGCTGCCTATTGAATACAGAGCTCATTAGATTTCTATAAATTAGAGGAATTAAGGGTTATGGAGAAAAGGCAGGTAAGTAGAGCTGAGTAAATGGCCAGATCAGCCATGATTCTATTGAACGATGGAGCAGGCTCTACAGGACAGATGGCCTACTCCTGCTCCTATTTTTAAAAATATTCTTATGTTTGTTTGTTTTTTTAAATCATACTTGGTCATTTGTTGTCCCTATCTCTGAAAATGTAGGTGATTGACAACTTTATATGGTCAGAAATGCACTGTATGCTCATTACTGACAAACATTTTGGAGCTGGGACTTCTCCATGTTCTGTGGAGGATGGAAAAGTAAGGTGTAATAAAGAGCTAGTTGCCTTGATCAATGTGATTTGCAGGGAACACCAATAAGCCAAATGCCACTGAGCTTGCTGATAGTACCTGGGGCGGCACAGTTGGCGTAGTGGTTAGCGTAACGCCTTTGCAAAGCCAGTGATCGAGACTGTAGTTCGAATCCCACACTGTCTGTAAGGAATTTGTATGTTTTCCCCGTGTCTGAGTGGGTTTTCCCTGGGGGGTCCAGTTTCCTCCCTCCATTCGAAATGAACCAGGGTGTAGGTAAATTGGATGGCACAGACTCATGGGTTGAAATGGCCTGTTACCGTGCTGAATGACTAAATTATAAATTTAATGTAAAATTTATGACTGCGTATGGAGGAGTCCAGCTTCAAAAATACCAGCTATGTGAGGTGCATAGAGTTTATATGACTACATGACAAGTTCCATCGACAAGATAGGTGGGGTATTCTAGGGTGAATAATTCATCTCCTGACTTCTCAAAGCCTTTCCACTGTGCTAGGCATGGCAGGACAGAAATGGTACAGCTTCTATTTGATCCAATGGCACTTGAAAAACTCAATATTATCTGGAATGAAGCAGCTCACTTGGCATGCTATCATCTTAAGTATTTCTCCCCTCCACTATCAACACAAAATGTGTGGTAGATGTCCAGACCATAAAAATGCTTTGTACCAAAATGTCAAGGCCTTTTTAACAGTAGTTCCCTGACCAACAACTTCTACTACCTATCAGATGTGCAAGAGGTTAAGGTGGTTTGGTCCACCATCACCCAACTCCAAGTTCCATTTCAAGTCACACACCATCCTAATTTTGAAATATATCATTAGTCCTTCATTGCTCTCTACCTAAAATATTCATCAGAATACCTTTACATGAACCACAGCAACTCAAGAAGTCAGATCACCACTATTTCTCAAACAAATAGGACATCAATTATGCATCCTACATCCCAGAAAAAAGGTCAACAAATCTATGGTACCGACACAATCAGAGGCTCTCTTATCAGCTGATACATTTGGCTTGTAAGCTGTGGTATCTGGGCTTCAGGGCCCAATAGTAACAGGGGTTCTTCTCCAGCATATGATTATCAAATAGGATCACGCTAAACTCTGATGATGTCAAATATGAAATATATAGCTTCAAGTGCCTTTTCAAGAAACCGAATGAAGCAATCAGTGATTAAAATTGCAATCTCCTGATTTCATATTTAGATTAATAGTGTATAGACATGCTTTACAAAAAATATGACATTACATTGGCACTCAGCAACTAAAATTTATTTAACCACGAGTCATCTGTTTCTTTACCTCTTCTTGGAGCAGATGAATCAGAGATAGTCCTTGATTTGATCGCTGATGGGGACTTCACACTGTGATTAAGGCCAGCTGGTGATGTACTGCTTGATGATGTGTGATCATTGAAAACATTTGTTGTCTGAGACACATGCGAATAATTAGAAGGCTGTGCTGATTGCTCCCATGTACGCCAGTAAGCCTTACGTGTTGATTCAGGAGAAAGATGTTGGCTCTCAATAGAATCTGGCGTTACAGGTCCAGAAGCTTAATGTTTTCAAAAAAATTGCAAAACATTAAAAATTACATTTAAAAATTTTACAAGAAATCAATTTTCATATAAAAAAACCTGTAACACAATGACCAGAGACTTATTCATGGGATGAAAATAAAATCTCAGATCCATGGGATCTCAGTACAAAATAAAGGCATTTGGTTTATCACGTTTGTGGCAAACATGAAAAAAGGCAACATAATTAACCACAATAGCTTCTCTTTTTCCATGATATTGGTATTTTTTTTAATAGTGCACAATAGTACAGCCTCTACTCAAGCAAACAGGATTCAATCCTGATCTCTTGTCTGTGTATATTTTACATATTATACATGCATGCATTGGGTTCTGCGTGCTCCAATTTCCTCAAGCAAGGGTTGATGGGCTAATTGGCAAATTGCTAACTGCCCAGTACAGGTACATAATCTTTTATCTAATACTCTAGGAATTTTCAGAATTTGGAATTTTTCAGATAACTAGCAAAAGCTATTTTAAGTAATTGCGCTGATTTCAGATTTGCACAAAACAAAGACACACACCTTCTAGAAGGGTCTCTGGTCAGGGATGGGGGAGGGGTGTGCTGGTTCAGGTCCGGGCAGGAGTGGGGACTGTAGTCAGGGACTGCCAGCGGCAATTGGGAGGTGTTGAGGACCAGCATCTGTCTGCAATTGGGAAGCGTCAGGGACTGGCAGCCATCCGCAAAGAAGTCACCTTGGGCTCCCAGGGAGGAGCGGGGACCTGGGGCTCCCAGGCAGGAGCGGGGACCTGGGGCTCCCAGGCAGGAGCGGGGACCTGGGGCTCCCAGGCAGGAGCGGGGACCTGGGGCTCCCAGGCAGGAGCGGGGACCTGGGTCTCCCTGGCAGGAGCGGGGACCTCGGGCTCCCTGGCAGGAGCGGGGACCTCGGGCTCCCTGGCAGGAGCGGGGACCTGGGGCTCCCTGGCAGGAGCAGGGACCTCGGGCTCTTTCAAGGTTAATTTCTTCAAGGAATTTTCTAGCTTGTTTCATGACATTCAAACCAGTCAGTGGTATACATTCACTTCTTCATTGTTGAACCCACTCATTCAGCTCATTGTCAAGATCTGCATTTTTGCCCTTAGCAATATTTTCCTATTTTTCATTGGTTTCTGGCCATCACTTACCTTTCTGCTTCTTTAAGTCATATATGGTGGTCGTTCCCACACCATTATCTTCAATGTCCCCGCACAGATACACTGCAATTAAGCTTCTACAATAACTCTACTTATGGCACTATCAATAATGATAGACACTGCCTTTGCTGCTTCTCTCTGTAATCCATTCTGCAGCTCTTTTTGATATTTTTCACAATCTTCAAAGTCTAAGAGCAGCAGAGGCACGTCTAACTGGTAGAAGCACTGATACACGGTGCTGGACGGGGGTGAGTCATGCCGGGTCATGTTTGACGCCAAATGCAAGTTTTGGTGTGCAGTCGACATCCATGGAAAAAAATGTTTGTTTTTTTGAGGTTTCGGTTTTCAGAATTTCGAATAAAAGATTATGTACGTACATAGTTGAATGGTAAATCTGGTGTTAACTTGTGGGGAGAATGAAATGATACAAATGTAAATTGATGCTGAGTTAGAATGGGCTTGGTGACTGAAGTGTCTGTTTTGATGGTGTATGACTACAAGAAAATCATTTTTTCCAGACTACAAGGGAATCATATATACATTAAATATTTTGGGCTCTGATAAGATACATTCCAAAGCACTCAGCAAAATTAAAATTTCTCAACCCTAACTAGAGCTGATGCAAAGTGTGATGAGATTCAGAAATTTTACATCTTGAGGCTTTGATAACTTGCTCCTAACTTTAAGACATGCACAATACTTAAAAATGTTTGGCTAACACACTGGTAATAGCCTTACAGAGAACTGCTGTGCACAATAACAATAATTTGATATTGTTCAAACAAATTGTGGCATTTTCATTTATTTTGTGATCTTTTCCATTTTCTTTTTTTTGAATTTTATTTATTCCTTCAAAAAACAAATAATATATGACATATACAGCAATTAAACATGAACATTTTTTCAACAATGAAGAAAAAAAAATGAGTTAGGGGGACTACGTTTACCACATTTTCAAAATTATTATGAGGCAGCCCAACTTAAATTTATTAGTTCATTGATGGATTTGGTACGGCCTCCTAGTTGGGCTAAAATTGAGATGGCAAGTATTTCTGAATTTGAAATACATCAATTTTTGTTTAGGTGGAATATAAATTTGTTACTACAATATAATGTGCCTATACTAAAACATTTAATGAAGTTATGGATAAAGAAAAATAAAATGATAGTCTCTAGGGGTAAATTATTGGCTTTGACTGTTGTATAATAATCAACATTTCTTTTTCAATACATAATCAAAGTTTATTGCATTGGAGATTTAAAGGTGTGAAAAATTTGGGAGATTGGTTTAAAGAGGGTAAGTTTTTGTCTTTTAATCAGATGAGGGAAAATTTTGGAATTGAAAAGAATTCTTTATTTCTTTATTATCAAATTTGATCTGCGCATGTGCAGCCAATTCAACTGTTTGACTTGCAGCATGGGCGCCATTTTGAGCACCATCAAAAGTTTGAAAAAAGTCAGTAAATTGTCTTTAAGACAATCTGTACAATGTATGGAGGATGAGCGCAAACCCCTGGGAGACTCTCCCTCGAAGGAGGTGAGCAAAAAGCGATCCAGGGCAGCCAGTGGGGTTCCTGGGCCCTGAGGTGGGGGAGGAGCACAGCAAAAAGGGCTTGAGGTCACAGGGCTCTTACAGCATGATTGAAGCACCGAAGAACCAGCAGGCCTGTCGGGGAGCAGTTAATCCATTGAGAAGCAGCAATGCCAACATATCTCCGTTGGGGGTTGGGACAGGGCAAGCCGATCCACCTCCACTGGAGGTGGGATCAGGCGACAACGGCCTACCCTCATGGATGGTGGGGCCCAAGTCTGGCTGCACTGACCTAGCTTTGCTGAAGTTGGGGTCCAATGTGTCTGGCAGTGATACAGAAAAGCCACTGCAGGAGGCAAGCTCAATGAGGCTATGTCTCCACAGTTCTAGCAGCAGTGATGGGGAGGTGCCTCATTTAGTAAGACAAGTCCTGGTTGTTTTATGACCTGCTTGTCGGGCATAGTTAATCCACCCACTTGACAGGCAAGGATGACCACCAGCTGCACAAAAAACCTGAGAAAAGGCAACGCAAGTGCCTCTGATCCACAGGCACCTGCTCAATCAGGGTCCATCACAAAAACCTGCCAGAGTGCAAAGCCTTTGTTCAATGAGGCGAAGACTGGATAAGTTGGAAGGCATGATATCAATAATCGTGAGTAAACCACAATCGCCTTCTGAGCATGGGGTGGAATCTTACTTTCAATATGAATGGGACGTGGGAGAGCTCGAGGGGCCATAGGTGGAAATTGAGTCCCCTAACTCCTAATACACTTCTCCCATTGGTCAGGATGAGAAAAAAGTTCCATCAATTGCAGCAAAATTGGCAGTACTGAGGGCACTGGGCAACCCCTCGATGAAGAAATTGTGGGGTCAATAGCGTATCTGGTATCCAATGTCTTTGAAGAGAAAGTGCTAGAGGACTCAATTAAAAATTACCCCTTCCCAGCCAATTGCCCTCTGCTGGATGTACCAAAAGTAAACCCCGCAATATGGGAAAATTTGAACGTTCCCATGAGAGCCAAAGACATGAAGCTGCAAAGATTACTGGGCTCTCTGGTTAAAGGTATCACTGCATTTGCCCAGACACTATTGTTAGCTATAACAGCGACACAACAAGATGTGCTGGGATTGCTCTCTCATGCCAATTATGAACTTGATGTCTTCCGGAAGGAGCTGATAAAGCCTGATCTAAATGGTCAGTAAGCTCACTTATGTAAGCCCGCTAATCCTGTCACTAAATTTCTCTTTGGTGATGATCTGAGTAAACAGATGAAGGACCTGAATGAGCAGCAGAAGGCAGCGGCTGGAGTCGTTAGAGGTTCGAGAGTTCAGGGAAACTGCTATGTTTCATCCCTATCTCAGGTAAGCGGGGGACTTTAAGAGAGGATATCCCTTTCAGGCGGCATCATCACACGGGCATTTTTTAGGGCAAAGCCCTCTGTGGAGACAGCAGCAACAGAATTTTCCAGCTCAAAGCTCTTCGCAGAGGTCAAGCTAGATTGCACAGCCATGCCGGCCAAGCACGTTGATAAAATGAGCACCACCTATAGACTGCTGAGTGCATTTTCTAATTAGGATGATAAGATTGTGGACAGTCGATTAACAATGTTCTTTCGCCAATGGTGTATGCTAATGCTAATGTATGGCATACTATGTCTGGATATCAAATTGAGTTTGACCTACAGAAATTCCCTCCGGTTAGGAGAAAGGACTTATACAATTATATGCAGCCCCCAGATCATGAAAGCTACACATAAAGAGATTATGGTTTTAGAACGCAAAAACATAATAGAACACTTGTGCTGGGAAGAGAATGAGTTCGTTTCAAAATATTCACGAGACCAAAGAGAAGTGGGGGAACGAGAGTGATCTTAAATTTATCTGACCTAAATGAGTATGTCTTATACCAACATTTTAAACTGGGCATGATTGAAGCCATTATTACATATTTTATGGCATTCATCAATTTACAAGATGTTTATTATTCAGTACCTACACATTCACTATCTAGAAAGTACCTGAAACTTATTTCGAAGGGCGAAATGTAGCAATATAAGGCACTACATAATGAACTTAGTTCGGCAGCCAGAATATTTACCAAATTGCTGAAACTGGTTTTCGTCTAGTTCAGAAAAGAGGGACGTATGGTGATGGGTCACTTGGATGACACCATCGTGAACGGCAGGTCCATGGATGAAATCCAGAGAACAGTGAACACCACTATGGTACTGCTGCAGGAGCTGGGATTTATTATCAGAAAAATCAGTCTTCAGCCCATCCAGAGAAATTAAATTCCTCAAGTTCCTCTTAAATATGGAATCTATGAGAATAACCCTGCCAGAAGATAAAAAAGGTGGAAATTCTACAGGCTTGTAGTGCTTTGACTGCAGAATCATGTCCCTCTAAATGGAAAGTAACAAAGTAATTGGGAAATTGGTGGCTGGTTTCCCAGCTGTTCAGTACGGTCTGCTAAAATATAGATTCCTGTAAAGAGACAAAGTACAAGCCTTAAAGGCTACCAGGGGTTATTTTGATAGACCTATGAGCTTATCGCATGAGGCTAGAGCAGAACTTGTATGGTGGACAACAAATGTGTCTCAGACTTATGCTATGATAGAGATTAGAAAGTTTGATGTGGAAATCCGATCAGATGCTAGTGGTGAAGGATGGGGCACCACAGACTTAACTCCCTCTGCCGGTGCCAGATGGAGTAGTCAAGAGATTAGAGTGGCATCAGCATCTGGCATTAACTTCCTAGAAATGTTGCCAGCTCATTTGGCACTAAAGTCTTTCTGTGCAGAGAAAAGGGGTATACATGAAGTTAGACAACACCTCAGCAGTAGCAAACCTGAATAAAATGGGAGGTTTGAAGTCGCTATCATGTAACTGGCTCGCAATATAGATGTGGAGTTGGTGTATCGAAAGAAATATCTAGATTACAGCCGTGTACTTGCCAGGGCGTCTGAACTATCAGGGAGATTCAATGATAGAACGGAATGGATGTTGGGGGAAAGAGTTTTAATCTGATGGTACAGGGTTTTAAGTTTTAAGTTGCCAGAGGTCAATCTGTTTGCATCTCGTTTAAATGTTCAAGTACCAAGGTATGTATCCTGGTTGCCAGACCCCCCAGACAGAAGCCATAGACACCTTTACAATTGATTGGGCAGAACTGAATTTCTATGCTTCCCACCCCCCTGCTTCTCATTAGTAGCTAAAAGTTGAGGAGGACAAGGCCACTGGACTCTTGGTGGGGGCCAAATTAGCCTTCCCAGTCTTGGTTCCTAATGCTGAACTGGATGCTGCTAGAACAGCCTTCACTGTTGAGAAGGAGCTGTTATGAGCCTGGAGGACCCTGCCACAATTTATTTCCTTTAAAACATATCTATTATACAATATAAAATATAACAATCTGTCATAGAGCAAGGAATTGCTAGTTCAACCAGTATATCTCTTTCCCCATCCTTTCACTCATCTCAATCTCTTATAACATAACAATTACAGCACGGAAACAGGCCATTAGGCCCTTCTAGTCTGCACCGAACCAAACACCCCTTTCTAGTTCCACCTCCCTGCACAATGCCCATAACCCTCCATCTTCTTCTCATCCATATACCTGTCCAACCTTTTCTTAAATAATACAATTGACTCCGCCGCCACTATTTCTCCCGGAAGATGATTCCACACAGCTACCACTCTCTGAGTAAAGAAGTTCCCCCTCATGTTACCTCTAAACCTCTGCCCCTTAATTCTTAACTCATGTCCTCTTGTTTTAATCTTTCCTCCTCTTAACGGAAATAGTCTATCCACATCCATTCTGTCTATCCCTTTCATAATCTTAAATACTTCTATCAAATCCCCTCTCAACCTTCTACGTTCCAAAGAATAAAGACCCAATCTGTCCAATCTCTCCCCATACTCCAGATGCTTAAACCCAGGCAACATTCTGGTAAACCTTCTCTGCACTCTCTCCACTCTGTTTATATCCTTCCTATAATTAGGCGACCAGAACTGCACACAGAACTCCAAATTAGGCCGCACCAACGTCTTATACAATCTCAACATCACCTCCCAACTCCTATATTCCATGCAATGATTGATAAAGGCCAGCATACTAAAAGCCTTCTTCACCACCCTATTCACGTGAGTTTCTACCTTCAGGGAACGATGTACCGTTACTCCTAAATCTTTCTGCTCTTCTGTATTCCTCAATGCTCTCCCATTTACCACATATGTCCTATTCTGATTCTTCTTACCAAAATGAAGCACCTCACACTTATCAGCATTAAATTCCATCTGCCATTTTTCAGCCCACTTTTCTAAGCAGCCCAAATCCCTCTGCAATCCTTGAAAACCTTCTTCATTATCCACTATTCCACCTATCTTAGTATCGTCTGCATATTTACTAATCCAATTCACCACCCCATCATCTAGATCATTAATGTATATAACGAACAACAATGGGCCCAATACAGATCCTTGAGGCACACCACTGGTCACCGGCCTCCAACCTGACAGACAATTATCCACTACCACTCTCTGGCCTCTCCCTTTCAGCCAATGTTCAATCCATTTGACTATCTTAAAATTTATACCTAAAGACTGCACCTTCCTAACTAACCTTCCATGTGGTACCTTATCGAAGGCCTTACTGAAGTCCATATAGACAACATCCACTGCGCTACCCTCATCCACATTCCTAGTCACCTCTTCAAAAAATTCAATCAGATTGGTCAAACATGACCTTCCTCCCACAAATCCATGTTGAGTGCTCCTGATCAGACCCTGTCTATCCAGATGTTTATAAGTACTATCTCTAAGAATTTTCTCCATTAATTTACCTACCACAGACGTCAAACTTACAGGCCGATAGTTGCCAGGCTTCCTCCTTGAACCCTTTTTAAATAACGGAACCACATGCGCAATGCGCCAATCCTCCAGCACTATCCCCATATCTAATGACATTTGGAAAATTACCGCCAGAGCCTCTGCTATTTCCTCCTTCACTTCTCTCAATGTCCTGGGGAAGATCCCGTCTGGTCCCGGAGACTTATCCACCTTTATATTCTTCAAAAGCCTTAAAACTACACCTTTTGTAATCTCTATATTCCCCATATTTACCCAATTTGCTTTTTTTTATCCCACATCTCCCAATATCCTTCTCCTTAGTGAATACCGAAGAAAAGAAACTGTTCTTATGTGGCAGAACTGGCGTGAAAAGTTCGGCGTAAAAGGATTGCTGCCGAAAACAGTGGACATTATTTGTGCTTCTTGGAGAAAGTCAACTCAGAAGCAATATACCACTTATATTAATAAAAGGCAACTGTTTTGTTTTAATGAGAGTTTAAATGTTAATTATGTTTCAGTTTCATATGTTTTGCATTTTCTCACTGATTTGTTTTTATGTTCAGGTAACCAGTTATGGTGCTCTCAATAAGGCCAAGAGCGCTTTGGCAGCTTTCCTGACTCTACGAGACACCAAACACTCTTTTGGGAATCATCCCGATTTCAAGATTCATGAGGGGAGTATTTCACTTGTGTCTGCCTACACCACGTTATCATGCTATCTGGGGTGTTAAAGTTGTGTTGGATTTGTTGCGATATTTGTCACCAGTTTACACTTTGGACTTGTGTGATTTATCACAGAAATTACTCATGCTTGTGGCCTGAAACATAATAAACCCGGAAGTGTGGAAACAAAGTTTAAATTGTATGCTTATCAAGAAGATGAAAGATTATATGTGGTGCGGTATCTGATACAATATATTGAATGTTCTCGCAATATCAGAGGGCAAGAGAGATTCTTGTTTGTATGTTACAGGAAACCACATCAGCAGGCATCCACTCCGACCATGGCCAGATGCTAAAGAGGACCTTGAAGGGATACCACTTGGTTTGGGGCTCACTCAACCAGAGCGGCAGCTACATCTACTGCTAGTAGAGTGGAAGTCTCTATTTGGGATATCATCCATCAGGTGGGATGGTTAAATGAAAGAACATTTAACAGGTTTTACAATAAATCTCTGAGGTTGGAGGGCAAAATTTCACTGCAGCAATCTTGCAGGCTGCCGATTGAATTGTGCCTTTTATTGATCTATGGTATTTCAGACCAAGCAAAAAAGAGACCACTGAGCTTTGAAATCTCATTTTGAAAAATAAGGGAGCATTAAACAAGAACTTACCGGTTTGAAGTTTGATGATTATTATTTGAGTCATGGGAGTGGGGAGATAATATGCCCTCCCGTAATCACCTCGGACATTGTCAAGCTTGTTTCTAGTGTTGCATGTATGCCTCACGATAAAATGATCTTTTGACAGAGTTATACCAGTGGTCATCTTTTTCGAGATTCAAAGATTAGCTAGATGGGATCTCATATTATCTTAACCACTCTCATGACTCAAATAATAATCATCAAACTGCGAACCGGTAAGTTCTCGTTTAATGCTCTATTCAAGATAAGGTCTAACCTGGCAAGCCACAAAACAAGCAAAGTTTCAAGTGATCATAATATTTCATTTATATAGATCAGCATTTCATGTTTATGACCTTCCAGTGGTTGGATATTTTGAAGATCAAATTTACTAAAAAAATCTTGGGTCTTTTTATTTTTCAGTGTTTTTTGATAATGGCTCATTTCTTTTAATCAGATATCACTTTCAATTTCTTTGTTAATTTGTGAAGCAGCAACAATTAAGAGTCTCATCAGACACCAGGAAGGGCTAACTGAGGAAAAATAGCATCTTCTTAGGACAAATTAAGGATTTAAAAAAATGAACATTCAAGATCCATTAATATGAAAGTAGTTATTGTGACTTGCAGTTATTCAATAAATATCAATTTGAGCCATTAGGTAAAGAGACTATAAAATTTGGAACAAAATACATTGGAAGAACTCAAGGAACATCTGTGGAGGCAGAGTGTATGTTGATGCTTCAGGTCAAGACCTTGCATCAGGGGATTTATTTGAGACAGTAGTGCAACGTCAAAGCAGCAGAATAGTGGAACTTCAATAGGTGCTGCCTCACAGCTCCAACAACCAACATTCAATCCTGACTTCTGGTGCTGTCTGACTGGCATTGCATATTCTTCCAGTGACCTTGTGGTTTTCCAGTAGGTGCTCAGGTATCCTTCAACATCCTATGGATATGTGGGTTGGGAAGTTAATTGGCCTCCATAAACACCCTTAGTGTGTAGGGATGTGATAAAATCTGGAGGGAGTTGATGGAAATGTGAGGAAAATAAAATGGAAGTAGCTTATGTGAGTGCTTGATTTCTTTCTCTCAGACTCTAACATCAATTTGTGCATACTCTCACCTGGTAAATTGATAGTCTGGTCACCGAGGAAGAGGCGTCGAGCAATGCTTCTTCTGTACCAGGCTCTTGGAAAGGCCAGAATTTCACTAAGTCTGCGCATGTCATACTTGAAGGAAGCTGATCCTATGTCACAGACAGCTGAAGGGAAAATGGTAGATTTAGAGTATGCAAGTCCAATGATCTCATTAAATATGCTAAATGGCTAGAGAAACAAATCTTTTTTTGTACCAGAGATATTAATTAAAGTGGTTTCCATCTTGCTGTTAATTTTAATTGGTGTTTGGTTGTCAAACAATGATCCTCCTCCAGATCGCCTCATCCTGGACAAGCTAACTTTCACGAATTCCAGGTTAATACTGAGAGAATCCTTACGTCCTGTGACAGAACTTGCTTCTTCATCAACAGCACCTACAGCATGAAAGTAAACAAGAAAACACTTATTTATCTTCTCTTCAAAATTTTTTGTTATTGTAATTTTCTATTTATTTTCATGTCTTGTCACACCATATTTAGGAAGTGTAATGATGGCCTGGAAGTTCATTGCTGAAAACATACAAACACATATGGATTGACTGACTCTTGATTGATTTTCATTTCAACCCGGACAGAATGATTTGGCTATGATCTGAAAATCACCAGGTGAAGCACAATAGGTAGGAATTCCAGCAGTTCTAAATCATTGGACTAAGTTGATACATATTTGAACCCACATCTATTATATACTACAAACTAATACAAAAAAAACAAATCAGTTCCCATAATACTCCTCTGGATACCACACTGCTGTTATATGTAAAAAAAATACAAATGTTGGCAAAACATTTAGAATGAAAACCAAGCTTATGTATGCACAATTATATATAATTAATTTTTTATACAAACTATATCTTTCCAATTGTTTTTAAACAACCGAAATGGGTAGAAGAATGACTAATATTCATTAAAATGGAAACCAGATAAATGCATAAAAATATTCTAATTCCATGCACAATTTTGAAGAAGCATGACAAATATCACAGAGGTATAAAATAAATTATATTGGGTCCTTTTTTACCAGATGCACTTGATCCAGGAGTCAGGCCTGTAACTGTTGTTTTCTGCTTTCCAGTTCCATATGGATGAAAAACGTAGAGAGAGAAATCTGACATACAAGCAGTAAAGCTCAATCCTGATGCCGTGGTGCTGGAGTAAGAAAGGTCAGACTGACTACTGCTGTGTCGGCTTCTTCCAAGTGGGCTTCCAAATCCAGAAGATGTACCTTTTAAAAAAAAGGTTATTCAATCAACACAAGAGCTTAAAAGGCCAGATCACAGACATACCATCTATTTCGGCATATAAGACAACCTTCATCTTAGACAGGTCCCCAATTTCAGCCTGAACTTCATGTTTTTAATCATATATCAGGTATAAGACGACACCTCAAAAATACATGTGTTGACTGAGTTGGGCATGGCCAGAAGGTGGGTGCTAGCATGGAGCTTCCAGCATAATGGAGGTATGAAGTAAGTTTCAAGTTAAAAGTCATTGAAGTGGCCAAGGAATCTCACTGTACTGTTGCAAGGACACTTGACATAGATGAGAAGATGGTAAGGGAGTGGAGAAAAATACCAAAAATCATTTGTTGGCCAGAGTTGGAAAATCACATTGCAGAATGGGAACTGAACAGAGGGAAAATCTCTACATAGTCACAAGAAATAAAGTCAGAGGAATATGCACTGAAGTGGGCAAGGTCAAACCCAGAGCACAGTAGAGATTTTAAAGGTACAGTCGGCTTGGAACAGCCATTTCATGAACAGGAAAAATCTGGTAATACGACAAAAAACAAAAATTGCTCAGAAACAACCAAAAGATCTCAATCATAAAGTTATCAGCTTTCGCAGTTTATTCGACATCAGTGGCAGAAACATCAGTTTCCTTTGTCAAATATTAGTGACAACAGATGAAACCCCCATGAAAAGGCGAGGCCATGCATGCGGGATCACTGATGTGCTATATGCTTTTGTGATCAAGCATGGAATAAAGTGAAAGTAAAGACTAAGAAAATCTTTCGAAAAGTGCAGTATCTCTAGTGCAATGGATGGTATGGAGGATGCTTTATTATGGAGCACCAACGATGAAGTGGAAGCCAACTTATTAGATTCAGACTGGGTCCTGTGTGATGACAGTGCAGACAGTGAGGTTCTGGATGCCAAGTTCTTTGCCTCAGATGATATAGTGATAGTGATTTTGAAAGATTTTAGATGTTTTTTTGTTACAATAAAAATTTCTTTCTAATATACCGGTATCTTAAAAAATTGTTCTAGGGTGAGGTCTGAGTGGGTTATGGAATCAATCGGGTGGCACTTTGAATAGAATTTTAAGGTCATGTTTCGAATCTGGCCTATAAGACGACCTCTGTTTTTGGTGTGTTTTTTGGGTGCGTCAACGATCGTCTTATAGGCCAAAATATACAGTACATAAGCTATATATTTAGATTGTGAAAATATTGCTTTTACACTCAGAGATGCATCCTGAAGATTATCTTTAAATGGCTTTATTACATGAGAAACAACCATCTTTAATTAATTTTAATCTTGAAAACATTTAGCCTGATTTTTGGACTGGAATCTTGTGCTTATTATTTCTCATTTTCAGAATGAATTGTAACTACAGTATTTAAGTTCTTGTAAAATCAAGGATTTGTGCAGAATACACTGGATAATCGGAACGAGTACACTGACGGTGTGGATGAGTGTGACCGCACCAAATCATTCAGAATTTATCCTAACCAGAAGTCCTGGATGAACAATGAAATTTGGAACCTGCTGAGAGCTAGAAAACAGGTATTTAAGTCCGGAGAACCAGATCAGTAGATTAGGAGCAGGTATGACCAGCAGAATGCTAACTCCTGGGTGAAGTGGAGATTCCAAATGAAAATGGAAACAAGACACACCAGACAGCTGTGGCAGGGCCTGAACGCCATAAACTGTTACAAAACCACATCTGGTAAAATAACAGATGGTAAAGCTTCTCTCCCACAGGTACTCAACTCCTTCTTTGTCCGATTTGATGACAGTAACAGCAAAGAACCAGTCTCTTGCACCCCCACATTCCCTGATGACATGCATGCTGCCTTCAGGAGAGCAAATCTGAGGAAAGCATCTGGCCCACATGGAGTACCTGGTTGAGTACTAAATATCTGCAGATCAACTTCCCAATGTACTCAAGGTTATCTCACACCAGCATGGCGTGGCACCCAGCTGTTTCAAACAGATGTCAATCATACCGGTGCCCAAGAGTGCAGTAACTTGCCTTAATGACTATCAACCAGTAGCACTTATATCAACAATGAAGAAGTGTTTTGAAAGGATGACAATGAAGTATATCAGTTCCTGTCTGAGCAGTATCATGGATACATTCCAATTTACCTATCATTGTAACAGGTCTACAGCGAATGCCCAGGATGCCAAGCAAATTGAGACCTTACTTGCTGAGTGCAGAACCGTGTGGTATGCCCATGAGTGCCACTGCCCAGGCAGACTGTATGGAGGCAAAGTATGCACAAGCCTCCTGCAAGCTGATCCAGGCAAAGCAGATCAGGGATGATCAGTAGACCCAGTTAAAGTTAGGGTGCTAGTAATACAGGGCGAAGAGCCCATTATGTGGGCAAGGGAAGGAGGGAAACCGAAAGTCCCACTCCAACCTGAAGAGAAGCTCCCCCAAACCATGATCCCTCCCATAAGGGGCCCACAGAACCTACAACCTCGATCTATGGTCACCCACTCCCTGTCCTGCAGGAAGCAGCCCCTCGACAACGGACAAGTCAGCCCCTCAGGGGAGCAGAAGCCACCCTGCTGGGATGTCATTGAGCGGGAATTTACCACAAAAGAGCTTGTTGCTCGCTGACCGCTATTGCCAGTGGTTGGGTGAGAAGCTGGCCGTCTGGCTGCTGTGGCTGTGGGATGAGGGAGCACCCCACGTGCACCTTTCCACTGTGGAGGCTAGCACCTTGGGGAGTCTGTCCACCCAACACAAGGTCAACAACTCCCTGCGAACTCCCCTGGATGGTAATGGTGAATCCACCTCCCTTTGGGAGAGGGTCACAGGAGATGTGTGGGTCAAGTTCCCTTCCCAGCTGGAATGGAACCTTTCCTGCCACCCCCAGTTGAATACCATCATGGAAGACACACAGGAAATGGGGGAAATGGGACCTCATCACCACTCTGTATGCAGGTACCCCTGCCAGGGAATCTCCCAGAGGAATCCATCATTACCTCAGCACTGCCCAGCCACCTGGTCGCTGTCGCTCTCCCTGACCTCAAGGGGGTGGTTCTCATCATGATAAGTACAGTGCCAGGTAAAACTGTCCGGGAGGCAATCGCCCTCCTGAAAGGGCTAGAGTTCAGGTCAGGCAGATCAAGACCACGTATGGGGATAACCAAGCCACTAAGGGTAGGGACCCCGGAGCCCAGGATACTGAATAGAAGTGGAGTGATCTCCCTATCTGCTCTGTTAGGAAAGAACTGCTGTCCACCCTCGCAAACGTGTGGGTAGACTAACCTAAAATACAGGGCCTCCCCACAAATTCCCTCTTCACCCTGTGACAGGAGCGCTGCAGCAAGGGGCAGAAGAAGCCCATCCAACCCTATGCACCCCCAGCCCCTGAGCCCATAGCATGGAAAAACTCTCATCCAGCCCTATAGGATGGAGGCCAGGGACCTTAGTGGATCTGATCAGTGGTCCCCTCCCACCCAGGCAACCTGAGGCCATTTATCCCAGTGACTGCTCAATGGGCTAAGGGAAACATCCAGTGTTGAATGGTGCTGGTGGATACGTGCAGAAAACATTTGTCCCTAGGAACCCCACAGGTTGGAGAGGTCCTGAGGTACAGATAGAGGGGCTTGGAGATTCCATACTTCATACCAAGGAGGTTAATCTATGCCTCGGAAGATGGCACAACACCTCTCCCATTCTTGGTTTTAGTGACCACCTTTCCCAAGTGCATTCTCAGCATGAATGTACTCAAGGAACGGACACTTAAAACCAACATGGGTAAATTCACTTTAGGGGTCGCTTGGGCATCCAAATGAACCCCCCTCTCCATTTCCTCCCTTTTCCCAGCCTGTCTATACATCCCAGTACCGTGTCCCAGGTGAATTAACGACATCACCGATTCAATCACGGATCTCCTCCTTACAACTGCCCTATAATGCCCGTCAAGAAGTAAGGCTTGTGGCACAAGACAGTTTACTATAGACGACTTAAAGTCGCACTACCACTTGCCTCAGCTGTCCCTGATGTGGTCACCTGGTCGAAGATATCTCTAGCAGGGATACCAATGCTTTTTTCTCCATTCCCCTCTGCCCCAAGACCAGTTCCCTTCACTTGGGATGGCCAGCAATACAACCTTTTGGCACCTGCCCCAGGTGTCCACATTAACAGCCTGACTCTCTGCCACGGGCCCATAACTTGCAACCTCCAAAACATCAACACCACACCCCCAGGATATCAATCTGGCTCACTACATTGATGATGTCTTAATAAAGGGTCCCACTGAGGACTTGGTGGCCTAAGCACTCAACACCTTCCTTATGGGACTCTGCTGGGCCATCAACAGGGAAAAGGTACAGGTTCCCAGTCAGTCCATACACTTCCTGGCATTCAATAGCACACAGATTAGAGGTGCATTCCCAAGACAGCGAGGAATAAAACCCTGAACTGCCATCCCCACCAGCAAGACAGAAATTCAAAGGTTTGTCAAGGTTCTGGGATACTGGCGACAGCACATCCCACACCTATCCATGCTGCGATGCCCTTTGTATGTTGTCTTCTGGAAAAACCAACCCTCCTGTCAGGACCAGAGTAGCAGCTCACTTTCAAAACTTTAAAGAAAGCTATTGAACAGGCTTTTTTCCTCATGGTCCATGCCAGGCTAGAGTCCCCTTTGAGCTCCAGGTCTCTGTCACCACCACTATGGCCGAGTGGAGCCTTTGGTAAAAAACCAACTGCCACAGCTCAGCTTTTGGACTAAATCCTTTCCTGAGCCCACCACATGTTACACTCCCTTTGAGCGTCAGCTTCTCACCTGCTACCTGGCATTGCTCACCACTGAGCACCAGACAGCAAATGAGATGGTCATCCTTAGACTCAATCTCCCCATCATGCACTGGATTAAATCTGCAGATGCGACTGTTATGAGCCCAGAGGACCCATAAAACCTGTATCAATAGATACTCACCAAAACAAAAGGTTACTTAAACAAAAGTTGCTTTTAATTATTTTTAAACATGAAAATAGAATCAAACATCAACTTATCACTATTAATTTATTTAATCTAACTTAACCCCCTTCTAATTCTAAGCGCACATGAATGTAATGTGTGTAAGTTCAGAAAAGTTCTTTGGTTCACAGTCCAATCTCATTTCTCATTCCTCCAAGTTCACTGGTTGCAGGCAATTCTTATATTGTGCAAAGAATTTAAAATTTATAAAGTTCACCAGGCTTTGGTGCTTGAAAGGTAAATGGTTACCATTCACGAAGGTTCTTGTCGGTTTTCAGAGAGAGATTTGTTGTTCCAGGACATCCACAACTGATGTACTTCCATCAGCCACTTCAGTGTCTTGCTGACGAAACCTGCCACCTCAGAATTCTCTAGATGATAACCTTTTTATTTCAGGTCACCACAGAGTTCCTTTCTGTTTCTCTTATTCCAAGTGAAACAGTAGATAGCCAGTCCTCTCCTCTTGCATGAACCATAAGGCCTTTGACCAGGCCATTTTCCACCAGCTTGCCTGCTTGTTCTGTTCCAGTCCCAGGTGCTGTCTGCTGGCTGTCTCTCTCTCTCTCTCTCTCTCTCTATGAGGGGAAGCCTGTTTGACTCTCTCTGCTTGCAAAACCACATGACCCTCTTACAACAGCAAGCTCTCCTCCAGTCAATATGCAGCTCCAACATGCTCTTTCATCTGTTGCCTTTTGTAAACAACAATCAATTAGTGAAGTCACTTGAGCACTCTTCAAAGCTCTTGTATAAGCTCTGAGGCCCCAATATGTCTAGCATTGGGCAGAGCTACAGTATTTTAAATAAGATCTGTTTTAAAGTGTTTGTTTGTAACCTACTCTAACAAAGTTTTCCCAATTTATCTCCCAAAAACATATCTAAATACTCTGTATACTCTGTCACACCACCCACAAAGAGGGTCATGCCTCATGATTAAGTGACAGTGGTGTATCATTGACAGGGCCCAGGGTGGACCAGAGGTGGGGGGGGTCAGCAGGCTTCACAAGCAGGTCATGCCCCTCCACACTAGCCAGGACGCACAGCCAGACCCATCCCCAGTTTCCTCCTCCCTTGTGACCTGGGGTCAGCCCTTTGATTTCCTCACGAGCCAGGAATAACAGAATGCCTGGTTCACAGATGGCTCCATCTGTTGGAAAAATGGCAAACAACTCTGGCAAGCAGCTGCTCTATAGCCGGCAACAGGTAAGACACTGTCTTCTGAGGGTCTGGGGGGGGGGGTTCCACCACAGGCCTGGTGTACATTTACACAGATTCCTGGGCTGTGACAAATTGGATGTCAGTCTGGATGCCCTGGTGGCAGGAAAAGGGCTCGCTGATCCATATGTGTCTGATCTAGGGTAAGAAGCACTGGGAATTCATATGGGAACAGGCCGACAAGTGGCACATCACAGTCCACCATGTGGATGCCCACACTAACAAAAGCACTGCCAAAGCAGTACACAATGCGGCAGTACACAAAGCGGCACAGATATGCTCTGTGTCCATCCTCAGCAACTCTGTGGATTCCAGCACACTGACCACCTGGGCTCATCACAAAATCAGCCATTTAGTATCCAATGGCATGTGACAATGGGCAGGGGGTTTAGGGGTGGCACTCACCCAGGACCAGACAAGCATGGCAGCAAACAACTGTCCAACTTGACTTGTCAGCACGTTAAGCTACAGAGCTAGCCATCAGGGATACCGGAGTACATTTGGCGCGGCAAGGGAGCTGACCAAGTCTGGCAGGTAGACTACATTGGCCCCCTCCCTCACCAACAGAACAAAGCATACATGCTCACAATGGTCGATACATTCTCTCAGTTGCTCGCTGCAGATTTGTGCCAGAGCTAACCAGGAGTATACCACCTGTGATCTTAAGTATCTCTCCTCCATTTATGTATACAACTGGAGGTACAGTCAGATCAGGGTACACACTTCACAGGGGCCAAGGTTCAGACTTGGGCTTTAGAGGCAGGAATTGTTTGGCTACTACACATTCCTTACCACCCTCAGGCTTCAGGTGTCACTGAACACATGAATAGCCTCCTCAAGCAGCAGATTTGCATTCTAACCCCCGATAATTTGCTCAAGGGGCGGCTCAGTGTGTTGCAGGAGGTGGTGGACCATTTAATTTACGCCCGACGATGCAGGGAATCACTCCCCTTGCTGGGCATTTGGCCTCACCGCCTCTGCACGATTCAGACAACATGGTCCTCAACAAGGAACTTGAGGAGTTTGGCCATGTTGAAGCCACCCACTGCTTTGAAAGAGGGAGATAGTTGCGCAGGGACCAGGCAGCAACAAGTGGGTGGTCCTACCAGGTGAACAGGAGCACTAATGCCATCACACCAACAGACTCACAAAGAATGAGTGACATACACCCCCCCACCAACACCTGACGACTGGTGGGGGGGGGGGGGCACCTCCAACTTCCACCCTACCCCCGTCTTTCTATCCCACTGCAGAAACCAGGCTTCCTGATCAGAGATGAAAACCTCCCTCAATGATTGCGGTGTCGATCCTCCGGCCATTATGTTCCTGCCCTGCCATCCAAAAGGTGTTAATTGCATTACCATTATTACTGCAGTTCCAGTTGACAAGGCGTCAACATTCTTTTCAAGTAATCCTGGCCAGTGGCACTGACCTGGCCTTCACATCCCTGATAATTCTCTCTGTATCTCCTTTTGTTGTTCAATATGAAGGTCAAATGTAGAATCCTGGGCAAGTCCCAAGATAATGCACCAGGAAGAATAAGAAAAGCTAAGGTAGGTGATTCTCTAGCCATAACTTAATATCTTTCTGGATGTGAGTGTTGTAAGCAAACCTAATTGCTTGAGCATGTGGTGATATGCAATTCCCTTGAACTGTTAACTGGAGAATTCCAGTATTTAGATAAAGAGTGAATAAAATTATATTTATAAGACAGGATAGTGTGTGATTTGAAGCGCAACTTTCAAGTATTTACTTCCAATACATATTGCTGGGTCCTATTATTTTTTTTAACTTACAGCATGGGTTTGGAGGACACAAAGTTTGGAGTAAATCCTGAAGTGTTCCTGCAATGCATCTTGCATACAGCACATATTATAGTCATAATGAAGCAAGAGTGTGAATATTTTTCAAGAAGCATAAGGTGCTAGTAATGCAGACTGCTTCTTCTTGCACACTCTTCTGGTCAAAGTATTTAAGGTTGGTCCAGTTTAGTTTCTGGATTGAACACCATGCAGAAATTTGAACATGCTACTTCTGACACCATGGCAGAAAGGGTTAGGGTTATCACAGATAGTTAGCCTTCCTTTTTATTATCTTGATAAAAACCTGCAATGTCTGGAGGATGGGACAAATGGCCTCCATCAGGGGGGCATGGCAAGATGGCGTAGAGTCTAGACGTGTAATCTCGACCTCTCTGGCCAGACTTTTAAGAACCTATTTTTAACTCTTTGTTTTCAAGTTTAATTTTTTTTAAAATTTAGTTTAAAGTATTAAGTAATTGTTATGGCCATTAATGGTAAAAAGATTAAACCTCAAGTACATTTTTGGACTGCTGAAGATTAGGGCCTAAGCAGCCTGCTGCAGTTTCAAGTTTGCTTTCTTCTGTCCCGAAACCGCAAAGATTGCCTGTGGGAGCTGATAAAAAAATGACTACTACTCACCAGGTGAAGGACATCGCTGGAATTACCCGTTCTCAGGAGGAAAGTGCGTGTGCCCCCAATGTGGATCCCGATCCTGGCAGCCTGCCGACTTCAACAGAGGGGGCACGCAAGAAGACGACTCCATTGCTTAAAATGCCCCAGGAAGTGTTCCAACCTGAATATCTTGATCTTTTCCGTGAGTTTTTGAAGCAACAACGGGTTGCGGGGGGAGAACAGCGTCGACCCCCTGAGGAAGTCGAGGTGCCGTCACTGGGAGGCAAGACCCGCAGTAAAACTGTTAAACTGCTTGTTGTTGAGGTGCAGCAGGAGCTGCAGTTACCTGGTTCTGCCACTACGCAAGGGAAAGGTAAATGGGAAGTGGAGATTGGTTTTATTTTTTCCGAGGATGATTGGTCAGATATTTGTTATGATATTGTAACTAGACTGATAAATGCACGTTACGCAATGATTAATTATAACTTTTTACATCAATTATATTTAACACCTGAAAAACTAAAAAAAATATGGTTTTGTGTTTTAGATGTGGTAACGTGGTTGGAACTTTTTTTCATGTGGTTTGGTCATGTATATATATATATATATATATATATATACAATCTTTTTGGAAGAAAATTCAATTGTTTTTAGAATACCTGTATAAGATTAAAATACCTTTAGACCCAACGGTATTTTTATTGGGTAGTTTGCAACCTTTGAAAGGTCTGGGATTAGATAAATTTCAACTTGCTTTTGTATATTTAGCATTATCTGTAGTGAAAAAATGTATTGCTAGTACGTGGAAGGATACGAATATGATTGATATTAATAGGTGGCATAATGAGATGAAATATTGTTTAATAATGGAAAAAATTACATATGTTTCATGTGATAATTATAATTTTTTTCTTAATAAGTGGTTGTTATAGTCAGAATATTTACATTTTGATTTACATTGATTAGATTTTACTATGTATGCTTCATTTTTCTTTAATTTTTTTTCTTTTTTTCATGGCTCTCCTTAGGAAAGTTGGCTGAAGGGGGGGGTTTCTTTTTTCTTCTTTTATATAAAATATGTTCATGTTTAGTTTATTGTTATATATGTTACCTGTATCTTGAGCAAATAAATAAAGTTTTTTTAAAAAATGGCCCCCATCAACAACATTTATCAGTTCTAGATGTTATTCCAGTGAGTGCTGAGTTTTCTCAATTCCGGTTATTTTCAATAGATAAGACACTGACCAAGCAAGAGCACTCCAGCCAATCAAGGTGGCAAAAAAGAGACACTGGAAGAGAATAGGTGCACTCAACTGTACAAAAGTCAGAAAAAGGACACAAGGGATTTACAGCAACAGTTGGCCAGAGTCGTAATAGGCTTCATAAATGACTTTGATAAGAGCTGTTACCACACTGTGACTAAACACAACAATGTTTTTAAATGCACTATGTTTCTAATGAAAACAGATTATTTAAATGATCTGTTTGATTCATCTTACATCTGTGAGATTTAAACATTTCTGAAAACTGCCTCCAGTTTTACAGCACTAAGTTAAATAACCAATTCTTCCTTGCTGAAAGACACTTTTTGTATAATCATAAGAACAATTATGTTTTAGAATTCTTCTTATCATTATAAAATGCAGTCTTGAAAACCAAAATGTAAAGAATTCTGGTTTGAAGTTGATCAAATTAATTCAATCTTACAAGGTTTCAATCACATCATTTCATCTCAAATGAAGCTGCATGAAAGTTTCCAAAATGTTTATGCTAGTTTTCAAATTACTTATTTTCATCTTCAGCAATGGATGTGATAGAAATAGACTAGATACTTCTGTTAACATCAAATGGATGGAATTAATTATTCTTCTGCTTTAAAAGGGTGGCACAGTTAACACAATGCTGTTACAATGCCAGGGACTGGGATTCAAATCCAGCACTATAACCATATAACCACTTACAGCACAGAACAGGCCAGTTCAGCCCTACTTGTCCATGCCGTAACAAATCCCCACCTTCCTAGTCCCACTGACCAGCACCCGGTCCATACCCCTCCATTCCTCTCCAATCCATGTAACTATCCAGTCTTTCCTTAAATGTAACCAATGATCCCGGCTCGACCACGTCTGCCGGAGGCTCATTCCACATCCCTACCACCCTCTGCGTAAAGAAATTTCCCCTCATGTTCCCCTTATAATTTCCCCCCTTCAATCTTAAACCATGCCCTCCAGTTTGAATCTCCCCCACTCTTAATTGAAAAAGCCTATCCACGTTTACTCTGTCTGTCCCTTTTAAAATCTTAAACACCTTTATCAAGTCCCCTCTCAATCTTCTAAGCTCCAGAGAAAAAACCCAGTCTGCACAACCTTTCCCTGCAACTCAAACCTTGAAATCCTGTCAACATTCTCGTGAACCTTCTCTGAACTCTCTCTATTTTGTTTATATCTTTCCTATAATTTGGTGACCAAAACTGTACACAGTACTCCAAATTTGGCCTCACCAATGGCCTGTCTGTAAGGAGTTTGTAGTTTTTCCCCGTGTCTGTGTGGGATTCCTCAGGCGCTCCCATTTCCTCCCACCCTTCAAACTATGTGGGAGTTGTAGGTCAGTTGGGTGTAATTGCACGGGGTTGTGGGCAGGAAGGGCCTGTCTGTTACTGTGATGCATGTCTAAATTTAAAATTAAATATAAAATCAAAAAATGGAAACCAAGGTGACAAGCAACTAACAGGATTGGTAATACACAAGCAGAAAAAGGTCAAAATGCATTTTAAGACACAGGGTTTAATGTAAGGTGGAACAACAGCATTGTCAACAGGAAGATGATGCATTATTACTTAAAATGCTTCGTTAATAGATGAATTTGAGGGATGATTTTGATTGTGCATTCCTGCATAAAGCTTTTGATATTAAAGTGCTTTTTGGACCTCTCTCTTCTTGTGCCTTAGGATGATTTCACTTTCATCTTTGAGTTGTCATTTTCGGTTCAGATTCCACTCCAAACTTTTGACTGATATTTAATTCCAAAATAAAATTTTAAATAAAAAATAAATAAATTCCAGGAAATACTGATTTTAGAATTATTGTCTTTGAATGAAGTGTCAAACCAAGATCTCATTTCAAATAGCATGAATTAATAAAATTGTCATGACCTAAATTGCCAAGGTAAAAAAAATCAGCTATTGTTTCCGTTACTTCAGATCATGTCAGCCATCAAAGATGACTTACAAACCTCGAAAATATACTCATCTTGAAAATACAAATTTTTTTTACTGCTGATTATAAAGTTACATTCTTTCATAAGAGGAACAGCAAAAAAGAGTAATAAACACCAAAACATTTTTAATTTCTTACTTCATTTCACAGTAGACAGTGCTGAACATACGAGAAATAAATGTATTTGAACTACATTATCCAAATACCTGTTTTGTTGGCAGCAGCTTTCAATACAGTATGAGCAAGCAGTGAAGAGGTAGAGGTAGACACTTGAGTTCCATCAAATGCATGTGAGAAACCCAAGCTTTCCAATTCACTTCTATTGGATGAGAACACCAAGTCCAACGAAGGCAGCTTTAACATACATTCAACTCTTGATACAGGTAAACAGCTAAACTTGATCTGCGATGGCTAGAGAACACAGATTATAAAATGTTAAAATGATTATATATGATTCACTGTGCAGCCACCATCTTGTGAAGCTAAACCAGTTGTTCAGCCAGTACAGCTCACTTAATGCTACTCATTGAAAATTCAGAATCTGAACATACTGCTGCAAGATTAATTTACCCATCACAGAATAATAAAAATGACAGAGGAAATAAAAAACAAAACTAAAGACATAAAACCTAATAAAAATCCACATAATTTTTTTAAACACCAACAATACGAAAAATTGCAAATTGTCACATTTCTGGCTTACTGACATCAGATGCAGTCATTCTGCATGGTAAAATGTTTCCATTCTCTAATCTGTTGAGTCAGAAATAAAGAGATGCAGCTGGATTTAATTTGATACATTTTATTCAGATGTTATGATAGATTAGAAATAAAGTAAAGAGAATGATTTATCAACATTTTTATATGATCATCACCAATCTTTATTTAATTGGGAAGCATTGGTCAGAGTACAGGTCTTAGTGAGGAAGCAAACTTCACTGAGATTGGAGCAATAGTGAACTGGGCTCAGCAGGTTCTGCCATTGGATTGTCATCTTCAGGAACAAGAGACCCTACATTATGATATCACAGGTAAAAGTAGCTAAGTGACTGGTGATGACTGTGATCTACTTAAATTTATTACATCTAACTGTAACACAATTTAATTAGTTGAGAAAATTAAATGAGGTGAATTTCATTAATGTCCAATTAATTAAATAAAATGATGGGAGGACAGGAGATGTATTCCTGCTGCAATATGTGGGAAGTCCAAATACTTCTGTGCAAGTTGACTACACCAACAATAAATGTCAGTGACATGGGCTTGTGTTGAAAGGCTGGAATGCAAGTTGCAGTCAGTATAAAACATCAGGGAGAGAGAAAGATACTTTTCATTTGCTCCAAGAGGCAATGACCCCACGTAGATTTAACACTTCAGAATTGGCATGTGATCAGAAATTGAAGGGAAAGATTTGAATGAGGCCGATCTCCGGATCTGCTGAGATCTGGGTCCTTGAACTTGCCCAACAGATTTGAAGTTCTTCCAACCCCCCTGGATAAGAGCAAGAACCCTAAGGGGATGAGCAGCTTGGTACAGAAACTTTTTCAAATTGGGTTAGTTAAAAGGAACTTAGTTGTAGTAAGAAACAGTGAGGGATAGTGCTCTAATGCCAAGGGAAACAGATTTGAAGACTCAGTTGCCTATAAAGTGCCAGAATGAATCACATCTTTCCTGGATTGGAATGGAACTTGAAATAGGAAAATCATAAAATAGGAGATAATAATACACTTGCAAAATACCAATGGGATTAAACATGGATTTCTGGAAGGGATTCTATCATAATCTTTAGGATATAATTGGTAGAAATAAGAAAAATAAGTAGATGTATTATAAATGGAAATTTCTGAAACCCTTGATAAAGATTGGTGAAAAGAATGAAAGCAAATGGTATTAGCAGTAATTTGTTGATGTGGAATGAAAATTGGTTGTTTAACATGAATCAGTAGCATTAAATGGATCTTGGATTGGAAAATAACTAGTAAGGTACCATAGAGATCAATACTTGCAATGTATATCAATGATTTGGATTTGGGAACAAAATTTAATATTGCAACATTTGTTGATAACAATAAACTGCGTGCGATTATGAAATATGAAAACACAAAGTGGCTTCGAGATATCCTAGGCAGAATGAGCAAGTCAGCAAAAACATGGTATATAGGCTATCACATGAAGTTATCCATTTCAGGATGGAAAACAGAGAGATGCCTTATTATTGATATTATGTAAGAATGGAAAGCATTTGAGAAAATAGAGTGGGTGTTCTTGGTCATCAGACCTGAAAGTAAACCAGTAAGTGTAGGAGGAAGATAAATGTTCACCTTCATAGCAAGAACCATTGAATTTGAAGGACATCTTGCGACAATTACACAGTATTTTCCACAATGAAAGAGTAGGACAAAAAATTGTTTTCACTAGATTTAAAAAATGAGAAGGGGTTTGCATTTAAATTTATAACATTTTTTAATATGGCTAGACAACCTGGACACAAGGTGTCCAAGGTGTGGATCACGGTCTTGGGAAATGGAATGACATTTACAACTGATAATAAGGAGATGTTTCTTCATTCAGAAAATCAAGTCAGTGAAAAAGGGATACAAAAATTTCTAAATGAAAAGGGTATCAAGGGATATGGGGAGAGTGACTACACTGCACACGAGGCGGTCTTACTTTTTCTATCCCTGTCTCTCACAACAACTCTTCATGTTAAATCCAGCCATTTGTAACTCTTCCTTCATCACCATTAAATCAAAATTCTAGAATTCCAAACCTAACACCAGGATGGGAGTTACTACACCGCACAAAGCTGTGGTGGTTCAAGTGATATACAATCACTTGTATACAAAGGGTTCAAGGGTTCAAGGAGGAAGCCTGGCAACTATCGGCCTGTAAGTTTGACGTCTGTGGTAGGTAAATTAATGGAGAAAATTCTTAGAGATAGTACTTATAAACATCTGGATAGACAGGGTCTGATCAGGAGTACTCAACATGGATTTGTGGGAGGAAGGTCATGTTTGACCAATCTGATTGAATTTTTTGAAGAGGTGACTAGGAATGTGGATGAGGGTAGCGCAGTGGATGTTGTCTATATGGACTTCAGTAAGGCCTTCGATAAGGTACCACATGGAAGGTTAGTTAGGAAGGTGCAGTCTTTAGGTATAAATTTTGAGATAGTCAAATGGATTGAACATTGGCTGAAAGGGAGAGGCCAGAGAGTGGTAGTGGATAATTGTCTGTCAGGTTGGAGGCCGGTGACCAGTGGTGTGCCTCAAGGATCTGTATTGGGCCCATTGTTGTTCGTTATATACATTAATGATCTAGATGATGGGGTGGTGAATTGGATTAGTAAATATGCAGACGATACTAAGATAGGTGGAATAGTGGATAATGAAGAAGGTTTTCTAGGATTGCAGAGGGATTTGGGCTGCTTAGAAAAGTGGGCTGAAAAATGGCAGATGGAATTTAATGCTGATAAGTGTGAGGTGCTTCATTTTGGTAAGAAGAATCAGAATAGGACATATGTGGTAAATGGGAGAGCATTGAGGAATACAGAAGAGCAGAAAGATTTAGGAGTGACGGTACATCGTTCCCTGAAGGTAGAAACTCACGTGAATAGGGTGGTGAAGAAGGCTTTTAGTATGCTGGCCTTTATCAATCATTGCATGGAATATAGGAGTTGGGAGGTGATGTTGAGATTGTATAAGACGTTGGTGCGGCCTAATTTGGAGTTCTGTGTGCAGTTCTGGTCGCCTAATTATAGGAAGGATATAAACAGAGTGGAGAGAGTGCAGAGAAGGTTTACCAGAATGTTGCCTGGGTTTAAGTATCTGGAGTATGGGGAGAGATTGGACAGATTGGGTCTTTATTCTTTGGAGCGTAGAAGGTTGAGAGGGGATTTGATAGAAGTATTTAAGATTATGAAAGGGATAGACAGAGTGGATGTGGATAGACTATTTCCGTTAAGAGGAGGAAAGATTAAAACAAGAGGACATGAGTTAAGAATTAAGGGGCAGAGGTTTAGAGGTAACATGAGGGGGAACTTCTTTACTCAGAGAGTGGTAGCTGTGTGGAATGATCTTCCGGGAGAAATAGTGGCGGCGGAGTCAATTGTATTATTTAAGAAAAGGTTGGACAGGTATATGGATGAGAGGAAGATGGAGGGTTATGGGCATTGTGCAGGGAGGTGGGATTAGAAAGGGGTGTTTTGGTTCGGTGCGGACTAGAAGGGCCTAATGGCCTGTTTCCGTGCTGTAATTGTTATTATTTGTTATTATTATTATCTTTTGAAAGGCATGAGGATTATGCAATAAATTCTGGACTTACCATTATCCCAGGATAAATAGATATGTATACAAATTTATATACATTCTTACCTGAACCCTTATGTAAACCACAACATCTACAGGAAATGAGGAATATGCTGATGTGGATGAAGATACCAGGGATATTGTTGATTCTTCCAAAGCATCCTGAACTTCGAACTGCCCCATATCTTCATCTTGGGAGCTGAGAGCTGTAAGAGAGAACTCTTTTTTTTTAACTTAACAACAAATTAATACATGAATTAATATTTCATTAGATTAACATCTTAAAAGGTGGCCTGATTATTTCTACTGTACTTAGATGTAAAAGAATATTTAATGTAAAATCAAAAATTCTGAATGGTGTGTCAGAGGTGGTTTGGGAAGAATTGTTAGAGTAGCTTGCACACACATATTAAAACACATAATTTACAGGACTTTTGCAAAATGCTTTTGCAGAAGGCAACAAAGTATCGACAGCAGCTTGTCTGGGAAAGCATGTGATCTTTGCAGTTTTGAGTTTTGCTCTCAGAGAGGGAGGGTGTGAAACACAGAGGAGAGACACAGAAATCAGTTCCTGAAGGACAAGCTGGCAAACTTTGGGAGGCTGCCTGGTTAACGGAGAAGACTGGCAGTCTGAAAGGTGACCTGAAAGAAAGAGGATCATCTGGAGAACCCTTAAGGGGGAAAGTTTTGTCAGCAAGACTGATTGAGAAGGAATTAGTTGCGGATGTCCTGGAAAAGGAATCTCTCTCTGAAAACCAGCAAGAACCCTCCTGAGTGGTAATCATTTGCCTGTTAAGCACCAAAGACTGGTGAACTTTGTTAATGCTAACTTCTGTGCACAGTACAAGAATTGCCTGCAACCAGTGAGGTTGGACTGTGATCGAAAGAACTTTTCTAATCTTAAATATACATTTACCCATACCTGAGCTTAGTATTAGAGGTGGGATTAAGTAGTTAGGTTAAGTAAGTAGGTTAAGTAATAAGTTAAAGTTTAATTCTGTTTTCTTGTTCAAATATAATTAAAAACTACCTTTGTTTAAGTAACCCTGTGTTGTGGTGAATATCTATTGCTGCTGGTTTTTGGGGTCCTCTGGACTCTAACATTTTATTGCTCAAAATCATAAAGCAGTTTATATGTCATACTTTGAATATCACCTTCTTGAAGCTAGGTACAAATATGAAGGAAGAGAGAAGGATAGTATAGAATTGGTAAAATTAAAGATCAAGGATAATATGTGTGAGGGTTGAATATGACACTTTGGAACAATGCATTGATATTCATCTTATTAGTAAATGTAGAAGGCATAAACTAGTAGCCAGTAGAGTGTCAACTATCATTTTCACATTTATATCGACAGAAGGCATTTTATTTTATGAGATACCTGTATAATTTCTTTCAATTGGAGTGATGGGAATAGTTTCCAGAGCTTTTTCCAGGAAGTCTAACAGACAAGGACTAATAACCATTTCTTCTGGAAGGGATTGCAAAGCAACCCAACCATAAAGTTTTGCAGTTTTCACACCTCCACTTCCTTTCCCTTTAGCTGCAAGAGACATTAAGTGTTTTTAAATTAAATTTTTAACTTTGTTTTAAATTTAGACATACAGCAAAGTAACAGGCCATTTTGGTTTCAAGCCTGTGCAACCTAATTACACCAATCAACCTACAACCCTGGTATATTTTGAACGGTAAGAAGAAAATGGTGCACTCCGAGGAAACCCATACAGACTCAGGGAGAACATACAAACTCCTTACAGACGGAGATGGATTTGAACCCAGGTTTCTGGCACTATAACAGTGTTGCACTAACTGCTACGCTAACCGTACTGCCCTAGCAAACAGTTAATGCAAGATAAACCATGGTGTTCTTTGAATACATTATGATAATATTTTTCTACAATTCTGGTAAAGCAGAAAATTTTTGAAAGCTTTATCTGTTAGAATTTTAAAATATTTTTTATTAATTGTGTTGACCATCTTGTTGTCCTGACAATCTGCAGCACCTAGAATGTTGAAACATGTTAAAGTGATTAAGCTAAAGGTAAAAAGGTAAAGGTTCCATTATTGTCACATAATACTACATTTAGAATGCAAGATACATGAAATTCTTTAATTCTGTCTATCATAAGGAAGACAGAGAGTCGCCACTTTGACCAGTGCCCCTCATGGAAATGAGGCCCCACCGAGGAATGAACTTGCGACCCCTGGTTATACAACAGAACAATACAAAAAATAGCCAGAATGAAATTTATAATAGTTTTCTATCTTCATCCCTGCTTATACATTCATTTAAAACCCATATCAAACAAAATTTTACCTGTACAATAGGGCAAATCCTCACTATCGATTAAGAATGCCATGCTCTTTCCTACTGTGCCATGTGTCCTGTCCATTATTTTCAGTGAGTATTTTCATAATCTTATTAAATTATCTATTAATTTTATTTTAAAAGATATTCATTCCATAATATAGCCTCAAACATAGAAGAACAAAGGTTGTGTTTATATAGGGAAAGGTGTAAATACCTGATGGTATTGGTGGAGGTTGGGGAGGAAGCAAGAGCGTAACCTTGTTGTGGGTCGCGGTAGATTGAGAAGGAAGACCCACATCTTTCATTCCAAACAGTTTTGATTCCTTAGAAAGAGTTCGTGGCAAAGACGATCCTCTGGAAGTGTTTGGTGAATCAGTCTTCAGTGTTTTGGAATTATAGTGCAGCTGTTAAAAAGGTTACAATGACCAGAAATATTTTACTCAAACTAAAACCATTATAAAATTTATCATTCAAAAACATTAATGAAAAGTGCCATAGCCTGATGATGTGTCAAAAGTTTTCTCAGCTGTTTTGTAGTCATGGTTGGTTCCTCAACTAATGGGATATATAGACAAGATCCAGTTGCTGTTAACTAACGATCAGAAACACTTGAAACTATCACATTGTGTGAAAAGGTCAGTGATGGGAGTGAACAGTTCATTCTTACATCAATGATGTTGAACAGCTCATTGTTATTGTTTTGTTTGTATTTATTTGTTGCAAGAATAGCACCTTTTTCAGAGGTCTGTCCAACGAAGAAAAGGCTGTGGATGCTGTCTACATGGATTTTAGTAAGGCCTTTGACGATCCCGCATGGGAGGTTAGTCAGGAAGGTCCAGATGCTAGGTATTCATGATAGTGATGTACCTCGGGGATCAGTGCTGGGACTATTGTTGTTTGTTATCTATATCAATGATCCGGATGATAATGTGGTAAATCGGATCAGCAGGTTTACAGGTGACACGAAGACTGGAGGTGTTGTGGACAGCGAAGAAGGTTTTCAAAACTTGCAGAGGGATCTAGACCAGCAGGAAAAATAGGATGAAAAAATGGCAGGTGGAATTTAATGCAGACAAGTGTGAGGTGTTGCATTTTGGAAGGACAAGCCAAGAAAGGACATACAAGTAGATGGTAGAGCATTGAGGAGTGTGGTAGAATAGAGAGATCTGGGAAAACAGATATATAATTCCTTGAAAGTGAAGCCATAGATGGATTATGATTGTAAAGCGAGCTTTTGGCATATTGGCCTTCATAAATCAAAGTATTGAGTACAGGAGTTGGGATATTATGTTAAAGTTGTATAAGACATTGGTAAAGCCAAATTTGAAGTATTGTGTGGAGATTTGGTCACCTAACTACAGAAAAGATATCAATAAGATAGAAAGAGTGCAGAGAAGATTTACTGTTTCCTAGACTTCAGGAACTAATTACAGGGAAAGGTAAAACAGGTTAGGGCTTTATTCCCTGAAGAATGAGGGGAGTTTTGATAGAGGTTTTTAAAATTATGAGGGGTATAGACAGAGTAAATGTAAATAGGCTTTCTCCACTAATAGTAGGTGAGATATAAACCAGAGGACATGGGTTAAGAGTGAAAGGGGAAATGTTTATGGGGAACCTTTACACACAGAGAGTGGTGGGAGTGTGGAATGAACTGCCAACTGAAATGGTGAATGTGGGCTCAATTTTAACATTTTAGAAGAATTTGGACAGGTACATGGATGGGAGAAGTATGGAGGGCTATGGACTAGGTTCAGGCCAGTGGGACTAGGCAAAAAAAAAGGTTCAGCACAGACTAGAAGGGCCAAATAAGCCTGTTTCTGTGCTGTAATGTTCCATGGTTCTCATGAAGTTTAGACCCTTAGAAGATGAGAAGGGAGAATTAATATGGATGATGAGGAAATGCCTGAGGCTTTGAAGGACTATTTTGTGTCAGTATTCACAGTGGATGACCTGGATGTAATAGCTATCACTAAAGAGGTCATACTTAGAAAACTTGAGGATATAAAGACACATAATCCCCTGCTCCTGAAAGAAATGGCAGAAGGTATAGTCAAGGCTTTAGTGATCATATACCAAAATTCTCTGGATTCTGGGCAGGTCCTAGTGGATTGGAAGATGGCAAATGTAATGCTACTACATAAAAAGGATGTAAGTGAAAGGCAGGGAATTATAGGTGAGTTAGAGCAATGTCTACAGTTCGGAAAATGCTTGAAGCTATCATTAAAGAAGAAATAGAGAGGCATCTGGGGAGAAATTGATCCATCAGGCAGATGCAGCTTGGATACAGTCAAGGCAGTTCCTCTTTGACAAATATACTGAAGTTCTTTGAGGATATAATGAGTGCGGTAGATATAGAGGGGAGCAGATGAATATTGTTGACCTAGATTTTCAGAAGGCATTCGATAAAGTGCCACATAAAAGACTCGTACAGAAGATATAAGGATGCATGGAATTGCAGGTAATGTATTAGCATAGACAGAGGATTAGTTACCCAATAGAAAGCAGAGTTGGGGTGCAGGGGTGTCTTTTTGGTTGGCTATTGGTGGTGAACTGGGTGCTACAGGGGTCGGTGCTGGGTTCATGGTATACATAAATAATCTGGAAGTATGGACAAAGTGTGATGTATCTCAATTTGCTGATGACACTAAATTGAGTGGAAAAGCAAATTATGCAGAGGATATGGAAATCTGCAGAGAGATAGATAGGTTGTGAGTGGGAAAAGGTCTGGCAGATGGAGTACAATGTTGGTAAATGTGAGGTTATCCACTTTGGAAAGAAAAATGGAAAATCAGAATATTATTTAAATAGTGAGCAATTGTAGCTTGCTACCATGCTGAGGACTTAGGAGTGCTTATACATGAATCGCAAAAGCTTGGTTTGCATTGCGAGAAAGATTCAATTTAAGAGTAGGGAGGTTATGCTGCATCTGTACAAAGTACTGCTGAGACTGCATCTGGAGTACTGCGTGCCTGATTTGAGGAAGGATGCATTGGCTTTGGAGGTGGTGCAATCAGGTTGATTCCAAGGATGAAGGGGTTGGCCTATGAGAAGAGATTGAGTCATAATGAAGGTGGATGATATAAAAACATATAAAATTATGAAAGGCATAGATAAGATTAAGGTAGGCAAGTGGCTTCATTTGGTAGGGGAGACCAGATCTAAGGGACATAGCCTCAAGATTCAGGGTAGTAAATTTAGGACAAAGATGAGGATGAACTGCTTTTCCCAGAAGGTGGTGAATCTATGGAATTCACTGCCCATTGTGAGTATATAGATATATTTTTGGGAGATAAATTGGGAAAGGTTTGTTAGAGTTGGTTACATACAAACACTTTAAAACAGATCTTATTTGAAATACTGGAGCTCTGCTAATGCTAGACATATCGACTCCACAGCTTTTGCAAGAGCTTTGGAGAGTGCCCAAGATAGTTCACTAATGGATTGTTGTTTACAAAAGGCAACAGCTGAAAGATCTTGTTGGAGCCACCTTTGGTCTGGAGTAGAGCTTGCTGTTCTAAGAGGATCATGTGGTATTGCAAGCTCCATCCTCAACATCCATTGGAGCGCTTTCATCCCTAACGTCGAAGTACTCGAGATGGCAGAGGTCGACAGCGTCGAATCCACGCTGCTGAAGATCCAACTGCGCTGGGTAGGTCACGTTTCCAGAATGGAGGACCATCGCCTTCCCAAGATCGTGTTATATGGCGAGCTCTCCACTGGCCACCGTGACAGAGGTGCACCAAAGAAGAGGTACAAGGACTGCCTAAAGAAATCTCTTGGTGCCTGCCACATTGACCACCGCCAGTGGGCTGATATCACCTCCAACCATGCATCTTGGCGCCTCACAGTTCGGCGGGCAGCAACCTCCTTTGAAGAAGACCGCAGAGCCCACCTCACTGACAAAGGAGGAAAAACCCAACACCCAACCCCAACCAACCAATTTTCCCCTGCAGCCGCTGCAACCGTGTCTGCCTGTCCCGCATCGGACTTGTCAGCCACCAACGAGCCTGCAGCTGACGTGGACATTACCCTTCCATAAATCTTCGTCCGCGAAGCCAAGCCAAAGAACAAAGAAGAGAGTCAAACAGTTTTTCTCTCAGAGAAAGAGATCACTTCTGCAGTGTTACAGTCAGTGACAGAAGCTGGGACTGGAACGGGAAAAGCTGGTAAGCTTGTGGAAAGCCCCATTTGGAAGACGGCCTTGTCAAAGCCCTTGTGGTTCATGCAAGAGGAGAGGACTGGCTGTCTAATGTTTCACTTGGAATAAGTGAAACAAAAAGGAACTCTGTGGTGACATGAAAGAAAGAGGTTATCATCTGGAGAACCCTGAGGTGGCAGGTTTTGTCAGTTAGACACTGAAGTGGTTGATGGAAGTACATCAGTTGTGGATGTCCTGGAACAACAAATCTCTCTGAAAACTGACAAGAACCTTCCTCAGCAGTAATCTTTTACCTTTCAAGTACAAAAGCCTGGTGAACTTAATAAATGTTAAATTCTGTGTACAGTATAAGAATTGCCTGCAATCAGTGAACTTGGAGGAATGAGAAGTGAGATTGGACTGTGAACCAAAGAACTTTTCGGAACTTATACACACATGTGCGCTTAGAATTAGGAGGGGGTTAAGTTAGTTAAGTTAAAATGTGATTTTGTTTTCATGTTTGAAGATAATTAAAAGCAATCTTTAAGTAACCATTTGTCTTGGTGAATATCAATTGCTGCTGAGTTTATAGGTCCTCTGGGCTCGTAACACCATTGATGCAGTGGAGGCAACTTCAGTAAATATATTTAAGACAAGTTTAGATAGATTTCTACATAGTAAGGGAATTAAGGGATGTGAGGAAAAGGCAGATAGGTGAAGATGAGCCTGTCATCAGATCAGTCACTGACTGGCTGAACAGGTTTGATGAGCCAGATTGCCTACTCCTGCTCCTATTTCATAAGTTCCTATGTTGACGTGAAACACAGCAAGTCACATAGCATCCAGTGGAAGTAAGGGTAGGTAACCAATGTTTCAAGCAGTCAGCTGTTTGCAGGTCAGTTTGCTTTGAACTTTAATGATTGCTCACATCCACAGTGATGAAGTGTTTTGTGAGGCGATTGTTGAAGCATATCAGCTCCTGTCTGAGCGATGACATGGATCTGTTCCAATTTGTCTACTGCAGTAGTAGGCCTATGGCAGATGCCATCTCACTGGCTCTGCACAAAACCCTGGAACACTCGGCAGCAAAACTGCATACATCAGGAAGCTCTTTATCGACTAGTTTGGCTTTCAGCTCTATCATCCCCTCAAAACTAATCATCAAACTCCAAGACCTGGGTCTCAATATCCCATTGAAGCATTGGATCCTGGATTACCTCACCTCCATACCAGTGTAGATTAGCAACCAGTGCAGATTAGCAAGAACATCTTCAACACAACCTCCATCAGTATTGGAGCACCACAGGGCTGCGTACTTAGCCCCCTATTCTACTCGCTTTACAACTATGACAGTGTGGCTTGGTATGACAACATCACCATCTACAAATTTGCTGAAAATACCACGGTAATGAGTTCTATAAAAAAGTGGCGATAAGTCAGAATACAGGAAGGAGATTGAAAACTTAGTTGAACAGTGTACGAACAACAACCTCTCACTCACTGACACCAAGACCAAGTAGCTGATTGTGGAAGGGAAAACCAGAGGTGGACAATCCAGTGATCAGAGGTGGAGATGGTGAGCAGATTTAAATTCCTGGGAGTCACTATCATGGAGGACATACTAATTTCATAGTGAAGAAAGCACATCAGCACCTCCAACTACTCAGGAGTTTGCGGGGGTTCAGTAAAACATTAGAACCTTGCTAAACTTCAACAGATGTGTAGTGGAAAGTGTGCTGATTGGCTGCATCACAGCCTGCTGTGGGGGCAGCAATGCCCCTGAGCAGAAAGCCCTACAAAAGCTGGTGGTCACAGTCCAGTACATCACAGGGAACAATCTTGCCATTATCGAGAATATCTACATGGAACACAGTAGAAATCATCAAGGATCCACACCACACATAAAATGATCTGTTCTCACTGTTGCCATCAAGAAAGAGGTATAGGTGCCATAAAATTCGCACCACCAGGTTTAGGAACAGCTGCTACCCCTCCACCATCAGACCCCTCAACAACAAACTCACCATTTTCATTTTCAATTTACTTTAACTTTTAAAATATTTATTTATACGTTTTGAAAAAATATTTGAACTACTTTCAGACTTTAAATGATCAGAAATATTTAAAAATAGTTCAAAAGTCATTGACAATTAAGGGTGGGCAATTGGGTGGAAACTGTCAGTGGCAAATCTGGGCAATGGATTTTATAAAGCCCAATGTAGATATATTGAAGATCCTATTTCAAACCCAAATATCTAATAATAACCAGCCTTTATTAAATATAGATCAAGCAATTCATATTTCTTTTTGTGACGGGCTCAGAGGACCCCAAAACCCAGCAGCAATATAAATTCACCAAGACAAATGGTTACTTAAACAAAAGTTACTTTTAATATTCTTTAAATACAAAAACAGGATCAAACTTTAACTTATTACTATGAACTTAACTTAGCCCCCTTCTAATTCTAAGTGCTTGAGTATGTAATATGTGTAAAGTTCAGAGAAGTTCTTTGATTCACAGGCCAATCTCACTTCTCCACGTCCTTATACTGTGCATAGAATTTAACACTTATGAATCTTCACTAGGCTTTGGTGCTTGAAAGGTAAATGGTTACCACTCAGGAAGGTTTTTGTTGGTTTTCAGAGAGATTTGTTGCTTGTTGGACAAACTGATTCCTTCCGATCTGCCACTTCAATGTCTTGCTGAAGAAACTTGCCTTATCAGAGTTTTCCAGATGATAACTTCATTCTTTCATGTCACCAGAGTTCCTTTTCTGTTTCCCTTATCTCAGGTGAAATATTATGCAGTTAGCCATCTCCTCTTGTTTGGACCACAAGGGCATTAAACAGGCTGAACTAAGAACTCACAACCTAACTTCAAAATGGAGTTTCAAACAGGCTTCCAAAAGCCACTGCAGAAAACCAGCAGTCTCTCTCTCTCTGTTTGGTTCTCTCTGCTCGCAAAACCACATGATCTTCCTAGAACACCAAACTGCCTTCAGATAGACTGTGGCACCAGACCCAATCTTCTGACTCCGTTCACTTGTTGCTTTCCAAAACAATAATCTATTACTCCACAGCATGTCCAATTACCACCTAGTTGTGAAGTCCTTCAGCAAAGCAGTTTCCATTGTCTTTACAAAGGCACTGGGAACCTAGACTGTCTGGCTTGAGCAGAGCTTCGGCATTTTAAACTGGGTTGTTAAGTGTTTGTGTTTGTTTGTGACCCACACTACTCCCACAATCTATCAACTTCAAAAAAAAATCTATACCTAATATAAAATACATCATAATATGTCACATTTTCCACAAGTAAAATTTAGAAGTAAATCTTTATCATAAGGATGTGATTATTACCTTTACATCAACTCCTGGAATGTAAAAAACTGTAGTTTCAAATTCTGTCGTCTTGGTTTGAAGAGTATGGGGTACTTTTTTCCCACCTGATATATGTGTAGTTGATGTATAATTTTGATGAGGTTTTTTCTTCTTTGGAGGAGTATCTTGGTCCAAATTTTTAAAATTCTTTTCAATATTTCTGTACAAATAAACAATTAATTTACCAATTTCATAATTCTACACTGTGATGTTTTAGGCAATTAAAATTTAAAGATTTACTATGTACTTTATTAAGCTGTTTTAACATGAAACTTCAAAAAAATTAAATTGAAAATGGCAGCAAAACAACAAAATACACTTGTTTGGAACACTCAATGCAATAAAAAGTTGAAAGATGCTTCAGACACCAAATGTGACACCAAATCACAGAAGAAAACATTAGTACAGTTAATAGGAGTAAAACACGAAAGTCTGCACTTCTCAAAATGCAAATAAATCCTACTCCTAAAAATCTTCTCAAATAGCTATTGATGCCAGAGTTCCTGGCCAAAGATTTGCTGGATTTGACAAGGTGACACACATGGGCTGCTTAACAACATGCAATTTCATTAAAGGTTACTAGCATGGGTAGAGCATTGGCTGATCAGAAGGAAACAGTGGGAATAAAGGGATCCTATTCTGGTTGGCTACCAGTTACCAGTGGTGTTCTGCAGGGGCTGGTGTTAGGTCACTTTTTACTTTTTACGTTAATTATATAGATTGTGAAATAAATAGTTTTGTGACCAAGTCTTCAAGATACAAAGATAGATGTAGAGGCAGGTAGTAATGAGGAAAAGAATAGGCTGCAGAGACTTAGATTAAGAGTATAGTCAAAGAAATAGCAAATGAAATACAATATTCAAAAGTGTACGGTCATACACTTTGGTAAAAGGAATAAAAGGGCACACTATAACTTGAATGTGAAGAAAATTAAAAATTAGGAGGTGCAAAGGGTCTTACAATTTTTTTTGCAGGATTATCTGAAGGTTAAACTTTAGGTTGAGTCAGTGGTGATGAAGGCAAATGCAATGTTGGCATGCATACTAGAGGAATAGGATTCAAGAGCAGGGATGTGATGTTGAGGCTTTGTAAGGCATTGGGTTCCTTATTTAGGAAAGGATGTGTTGGCATTGAAGTATGATTCCTGGAATGAAGAGATTAGCAAATGAAGAACATTTGACTGCTCTTGAACTGTCCTCCTTGGAGTTCAGAACAAGAGAGGGTAACTCGTTGAAGCATTTCAAGTGTTGAAAAATCTGGACAGTCAATGTGCCAAAGTTGTTTCTCATGGTAGGGGAGTCAAGTACAAGAGGGCAGAACAGAATTAAAGGGTGCCCATTCAAAACAGAGATGCGGAGGAATTTCTTTGGCCAGGGAGTGATGAACCTCTGAAATTTGCCACTATGGGTAGATATGGAGGCCAAGTTGTTGGGTGCATTTAAGGTAGAGTTTGATAGGTATCTGAATAATTAGGGTATCAAAGACTATGGGGGAAAGGCAAAGGAGTGGGGCTGAGTAGGAGAATGGATCAGCTCATGATGAAATGTCAGAACGGACTCGGTGGGCTGAATGGCCTCTTCCTTCTCCTGTATCTTATGGTCTGATTATCCTTAATGCCCTTTTGAAACTAGGGAACAATACGGGCTATTTTGCAGTCCTCTGAGACTTCACCTACGGCCATATCACCAGGTGATCTCAAAGATCACCAATTCCCCAGATCTCCAGTTGTTAGTGCCACATCAACTTTAGCACATATTTACAAAAACGTACACTGTAAAATAGTTGAGTGCAGAGGAACAATGGGAAATGTCTAATTAGGCCAATCTTTTAATTAACTTTATTCACAGGAAACAAACTGGCTGAAAACCAGATATGTTTATGTGACTGAAGTATTTTACAAATCAAATCGTGTAATGGAGGGTTGACTTACCTTTTCAGGTTTAATTCTTCATGTTCTATTTGTTGAGGCTGCTGTGTAGTTGGGTGCAATACGCATTTCCCACTTTCAATTTCAACTCTAACATCAAGTTCAAAATCAATGTTCCTTTCTGTTGTTGCTGTTAGAGAATTTCTGCTCATTGCTGCTGATGGCCATCGATCACTAAAAAGTTGCTGGACTGCAGCAAAGCCAGGAGACTTCTTGCGCACACTATGTCTGCAGAATGATCAAAAGAGTTAACTTCATACTTGAAACATAGAATCCAAAATATTCATTAACTGATTTTCCTCTCATTTTCATCTTTCCCTCCTCTCCTTCCTGTGCATCTACTAATTAAACTTTCTAAACACACAATCTAAATTTATCTTTGATTACATTGAATAGGCATCAAATCCTGCAGTGAGCATGAACCAGGTTTGCTGAAGGCCTGTGCCCTGGTAACCATATCTTTAGAGTCTTCATTGTCCCAGAAATCCAAATTTAAGTTTCATTTATTGAACAATTTAACTTCAATCAATTTATTATTCGAGTTACATGTTATGTCTGTTTCCATTGTCATAAAGAGCCACAGCCAAAAATAGGTTGAGAATGGTTGGTTTAGTATATCAGTACCTCACCTGTGGATAAAGATGATGCAAATATATCTACCAGGGCCCCTGTATTTTACTTCCTTAGCTTTCTACAATGATCTAGAATCATTTGATCAGCTCTTGATCATGCATTTTAAGACTTTGCAGGTGACACCAAAATAGGTGGTACAGTGGAGAGTGAAGAAAATTGTATGGAAGTACAACAGGGGAAGTTGGCCAAGGAATAGCAGATGCAATTTAACTCAAACAGGTACTAGGTGTTGCATTTTCCAAAGATAAACCAGGGCAGGGATTACACTGTAAATTGTAGGACCCTGGCTAGTGCTGTAGAACAGAGGCATCAGGCTACAGGTAAATGGTTTCATGCAAGTGGCAACACAGATAGTCAGGGTGGTGAAGGAAGCATTTGACACATTTGCCTTCATCAGTCAGGCCATTTTTTTCAACTGTACAAGGTATTGATGAGACCACACTTGGACTATTATGCACAGTTCTAGTCAATCAGCTTTATGTAAAATGCCATTCAGCTAAAAAGGATGCCAACATCAACTAGTTTCTCACTATTCAAGATTTTATTGTATTCAGGTTCACAACTTCCCACATTGTACTCCATTTGATGCTTTCTTACCTACTCAATTTTTTATATGTTCTTTAAAGACATTTTATGGCTCACTCTCCCACTTTGGACTAAACTTTGATAGATATAGGGCAGGGTGTAAATGAATTAAAAGTATTGATTATAATTCAATGAGCTCTCCTTACTGACCATGTGGCACCCTATAAGTAATCACCCATCAAATGAATGATTCATTCCCATTGTCTATTTTTCTACCGTGGAGAGCATTCTGGGTAGTTGTATCACTGTCAGGTATGGAGGTGCCAACGCTCAGGAAAAACACCAGAAGGTTGTTAGTTCGGCCTGTAACATCACGGACACCAGTCTTCACTCCATTGAGGACATCTACAAGAAGTGGTGTCTTAATAAAGCAGTCTCTATCCTCAAGTACCCCTGCCACCTAGGCCATACCCTCATCACTCTGCTACCTTGAGAAAAAGATACAGGAGACTCTGAGGACGAACACTCAGTGGCACAAGGACAGTTACTTCCCATCTACCATCAGATTTCTGGATGAACACAATGAACCACAGACACTATCTTACATTATATTTTTCTTTCTCTTGCACTTTTTTATTTCATTTAAAATGTGGTTATAGAAATATTTACACACTGAGATGCCTGCTGAAAAACAACAAATTTTGTGACATGATCATGACCAATAAATTCTGATTCTTTAGCCTAATCTGATTATCAACTTAACTGCTTCTCTTACTATGCAAAGAACTTAAAATTATAATATAAATTTGCTGCAATTTTAATATTTAACTCTGTAATCAACCATTAGCACCATGGAACACTACAGCATAGAAACAAGCTTTTCAACTCATCCTCTTAACCTGGGGATTACATGCAACTACTTAAGATGAACTGGGAAACAAATTAAATATATTTGTCCCAATGATGGTTCAAATGAGATTCTGTGCCTAGATATAGATTCTGAAACAAATTAAAATATTTGTAAACAAATTACTATAAAGAAAAATGCTTACGGTGTTCTCCTCACATATTGCGTTTTTTCTTTATCATACTCTTCGTCCCGGTCAGATTCTTCACTAGAAGATGTCAAACTATCATCACGTTTTGCATCATCAAGCTGGAAGGCAAGTCTTTGTTGAACAATACGTGGGGTGTTAGGTGAACTAAACACTGAATGTTCACTGATGGGTGAAAAATGAGATGGAGTATCAACGGTGACTGATAACAGATCCAGTTCTGTCTCCTCGGGGAACTAATGCCATAAAAAATGAAGAAGTTCACAATTATTTTTATGTTATATGCACTTATGGTTAAGCTACAGTATTCGTTTGAATTAGAACCAATTACCATCTTGAGCAGACAGAATGGCTTTTGTAATATGAAATGAGAAATGCTGCATTAGGCAAATTAATCAACATAGACATCCTTTAAAATTGAAACTGTGGAAGAAATCTTCTGCCTAAGATAGATAAAGCACTAGAACTATGAAGCCACTAAATTACTCCAAAGACCCTGGAAATGATCTTCTCCATTCAATGTAATCTTATATTTGTGTTCCTGAGTACAAGTACTTTCACTGAAAGGTACTCCAGAGAGGAATTGAAGATGCACTCTACTTATCTCTGTGAATTGAAGATTATGATAATTTCTCCTAAAAGCAATTGTATTCACCCAGTGCTGCTTACTTCAATTGCAACTATCACGAAGTAGGAAACAAGACCAACACCATTGTTGGAAATGGAAAGTCAGTCTCCAAAAAACAGGAACCTGAACTGATTTCTGAAGGGCAACAATGATATTAAATATGTACTTTCCATCCTTTATTAGAAGACCATCTGGCCATGAGGGACTATGCTTTCAACAATTTAGCAAGGTAGATTTCTCAGTTTATTATTTTTTTCCTCCTCATGCATTAAAGACCAATTACAAATCTCTTACTACCCTTGAGGAATTCTGGAAAGTTCTCAAATAATTTTTCAGAAATGTAGCACTATATTCCTACGATAGACTTTTTCAAAATTAATTAATAAAAAATAAAATTTAGCATCCAATGAAATTTAATTTTTGCATTATTATTTGAGTAGAGGTCTCAACTTTCATTAGAATAACAGCCATAGGTATTTCCTTCATCCTGTATGAAGATAGACATGAAGATAGAGATGAATATTAATGAAGCAAATTCAGCACAAATTAAAATTGCCTGTAGATTAAAGAAAAGGGTGGGTTAGTTAAGGAAAAGTGCAATACAAGTTCAGTAACACTGGAGGAGAGTGACTAAGATCAGACTTTGAATATACTGTACTATTAAATCAATCATCTGATCTATACAATAAAATTAATTCCTCAGGTTTACATTTGAATCATTGTGCACCTTTAAAGCACTTGACTGGTTTTCAAACAACCACGACAAAATGTTTTAAGGTAATTTGCTAATCACCTGTTGTGATGCAAAAGTAGCCCAGTGATGTTCTCAACATTATTACTCGATTCTATTCAAAATACTGTGGGACAAGCTGTCACAATATATGTAGGATGTGAAACTGAACTTGCACAGTTTAAAGCTGATAGAATGTCAAGAGGGTTCTCCCATGAAGCAATTGATTTCATTGCAGAGCAGATTTTAAACTAGTACCTGAAAATACCCTTCCTTTGGAGTGCTGGCTTGCCTTGTTAGGGCCAAAGCTGTATCATTCAGCTTTAATGAAGTAAAAGGAAAATGTAGTTATATAATAATTTACAACATGCAATACTCTCATTAATTGTACATTATAAAAAGGAACTGGCATCTATTACCAAAACACTTGTGATAATTCAGATGTTGCAATCCACATCATTGTTTATAAAATATTCAGCTTTGTTCACCAGCATTATAATTACAGTTCCCCAAAATAACACAATTATCTGGTTGACTGAAAGTTGCCACATTTGTCTTTGATAATGATTGAAAATTAAGTTTGAATTATTCTGTCATATTCATAATGAATAGTTTAGAATTCTTTTACAACTTGAAAGGTCACTAATGTAGGACTTTTCTGTTTTTCTACATGAAAATGACTACGAGGGAAAAATGACGAAAAAACAGCGCTGATCTATGTAACAATTTTAATCATGAACCTATACAAACTTGCACACTAAATTCTATGAATTATTTATTACAGGTACCATATTCATGCGTACCTTCCCAAATGCTGCAAATACATTTTTAAAAATCCAATAATTAAATCCTATTTTCAGAACAATACAACCAACACATGAATGTACAAATTGTAATGACTTTGCGTATAGGAATAGGAAGAAGAGGGGTAGAGTAGGAGTGAAAGCAGAAGTTATACCTGCAATATAATTTGAACACTTCCATAAAAATAAATTTGATCATCATAATTTGATGACTTAATCTAAACAAACACTTTAATTTTGATATTGACTAGCTGACTTTCTATATTGTTGCTCATTTAATTACAATGACAATGCATATTTTTCTCTGAAAGATTAGAATTTGGATCCAGTTTTCTAGAAAACAATTAAAACCAATTTGGATATGCTATAAATCTAAACAACTGACTCATTATACTTTTTGTATATATCTGCCTTATTTACAGGTTTAAAACATGTCACCAATCATCTTTCTATTATTATGTGATCAACATCTCAGCTTGATGCTTGCTTTTTCTTCCTCTTTCAATATATAACCAAAATAAGCAAGTTGTAGCATTAATAATAGTTTAACTATTTTATTTATTTCCAATTAAACTTACAGTGGAAATTAAAAAGGCAAATGATTTGTGAATGTTATATTTTTAAATAGCATTAAAGCTTTAAAAAATTTATTCTCTTTAACAAAAATAAACAAATAGGAACACTATAATAATCCATAAACAAACTTGATGGGATAAATTAATTTTCTCCACTGCAGTCTTGTGATAAAATGACTTGATTTTTAAATATGTTTCAAAGGACACCACGAGAATTGAACAAAGAGGTCTCGATTTCGAAATTCCAATCCTAACTATATTTATATTTTGGGTTGGAGTTTTAAAAGTGAGATCGTCTCAAAAAGCCACAAGGTTCAATTTTCAGTGTGCAGTGTTCATTGCGGACTTTTCTTTTCAATAATCTTATTGATATAACATAGTTCAAAAGGCATTTTTTCCATCATCTCTGATTTTAAATCTTCTCAAAAGCCTTACCATTTCCTGTACTTTAAAAGTCACTCTTGGTCCTGCCCCAGGCATAGGTTGATCTGGAGTTTGGACTTCACCATCTTCCATCTCACTAGCTCTAGAACTGAAAGAAAATGTACGAGTACAACAAACACAAGGAATTATGCAGAGTACTGGTATTTGGTTAGTGTTTGGCAACCATTCCCAGGAAGAGCACAAATTAAATCAACCCCAGTAGGGGGTCAACATAAATAAGGAGAGGCATTACTGACATGCTACTGTGCCAGGAAACTGGTGTGAATTCCTTTGCTCTCTCTCCTTTAAGTGTGGCCTTTTAACTTGTTACAAAAAAAAATCTCTCAGCAGCGAGTAAGAGCTATTGCCAAACAAAGAGAGGATGAAGCAACAACTTCCATCACACCCCAAATGAGAACATTTGTAGGAATTGGAAGGTCTGTCAACACATTAATATATGTTGTTAGTCCCCAGCAATGACCAAGACTAAAAAGCACCAGCCAAAGTACAGCCCCATGCCTCTCAAGCTCAGTGTCCATGAAGCTCAACTTTAATTGCCCAAAATCAGCCTTCAGAGGCACTTCTTCACAGCAAGGCATGGGGGCAGGACTTTTCACCTGATTTCCAAAATAGCAACTGCGAAGGCAAGGGTTCACACCATGTTCCTTGCACAACAGTGTTACGATGCTCTGGACAGATACAAGTGCTGCATTGAACTCATGCTCTGCAGGGCAGCACGTAATAGGTACCAATGCATAAAATTATTTTAAACTTTTTTTTGGAAGGAACAACATTTTTTGGCACAACATTGAGGGCCAGAGGGCCTACACTGTACTGGATTGTTCTATGTTCCAAAATGAATATTAGATTGTGAATTTCACACAAACCAATAGCTGCATAAAAAAAAATCAATGGATGTTGGAAGAATTTAAATTTAATTTATTTTTTAATATAGAGATATAGCATGGTAACTGGCCCTTCCGATCAAATATACAATTAACCTATAAACACTATGTTTTCAGAGGGTGAGAGGAAACTGGAGCGCTCGGAAGAAACTCACGCGGTCATGGAGAGAACATATAAACTCCTTATAGTTAGCGCCAGATTCGAACCAGGGTTACTGGTGCTGTCATCACATTGCATAATCACTACGCTTACCGTAAATACTTTGGAATGAAGCTACTTACCATATACATTAGGAATCTCAGATAAATTGCTTTAAAATGCAAAATCAGCTATTATTTATAACTTTACCACATGCTTAACATGTTGATCTGAAATCTTTTCTTATAAGCAACTAGCCATATTAAAAATATGTTTAATTGATATTCCATGACAAACTTTAAATGTATTTATTGATTGATTTTGACAACAATCCAATATCTTATTTGAGGGTCTCACACACATCTATTAGGTCAACTACAGATTTCACTTTATAAATAGATCTTTATTGTTCTTTTCTCTGCACACAGTGCTTCATTCTTTTCAAACTATTTAGGTTCTGACTGATTGTAAATCTGAGGTGACATAACATAAAGCAATTAATTGACATAGATCACCTTTAAATAACAGGTGCACTATAAAAGATGCCTGGCTTAATTATTGGTATCATTTAGCTAACAATTGATCAGTGCAATTGCCTATTTTTTTAGGACAACCTAAAGATTAATAATGCTTTAATTGAAAGTGACATTGCCTTTTAAATACAAGAGGTTAAACAATAAATACATCATCATCATTACCATCTATTCCAAAATCATAGTGTAAAATCTTCAAAATTCATTGTTAATAATTAAACAAATATCCAATTTGGATCTTTTCATGTTATGCAAGATAAACAACCAAAGACAATTTTTTTTTAAAAAAAGGAAATATTCTAGTATCTTTAAAAAATCCTTTACCACAGCAGAAACAAACCAATTGCTTATTTTTTATGCTGTTGTTCATTGCATCATTGCACGTGAATAATACCTGGTTGCATCCCAGTTCCAACAAAGCAGCAGAAATTTAACTTTAAAATGCAGTTTACTGGTTACAATCACAGATGCCACATGAAAATCTCAACGTGCCACAAAGAAAAGGAAATGTATTCTCACCTGGTCCTTTCTGGTCTTCGCAAAGGTGGCCTTCCAGAGGATGAGATAGTTTTCGATCTGCTGTAACTTGGCTTGTAACCTAGACCCCATTTATCTTTAAGGGATGCAGCCTACAAAAAAAAACTTACACTTTGGAAATATATTGAAATAAAAAAATAAATAAAACATGATGACACCAAACTTTTTATGAACAGTTGTCATCTGATATTTTCACTGAATTTAATAGTGAAATCTATCTAGGCTAAACATGTTCTTTGTTTTTAAGCATTAACTCCATTGTTTTTGTTAAAATTCTGCACACTAATCAAAACATTTGATAATCACAAAGAACAAAGAAACCCTTATTGATCGACATTCTTCTATGGAGAATCACTGCCATTGTTGACTCTATTAACATATTATACATTTGAAGTACAAGTTCAAGTACAAATGTATAATATGTTATCTATTTTAAATAATTTATTTTATTATTTAAATTCCATTTTGACTTTTATAAATTTTAGGCAAAAGATGTAGCCCTGAATGATTCACGATCAAGTTTATTTATCATTTGACTGTTCCAGTACAAACTGAAGAATCAGTGTATTCTAGACAGAGTGCAAGGACAGTGCAAACACATATTCAGACATAACATACAAACAGATACACAGAACCTATGTACATTTTATATGTGTGTATATATATATATATATATGTATATGTGTGTATATATATATATATATAAAAAAAATAAATATTATTAATAAGTAGTAGATTCACGAAGATTTGTTTTAGAGATCATTCAGCAGTCTCACTGCCGTGGGAAGAAACTCCTTCTCAGTTTGATAGATCTAGCCCCAATACTTCAGTATCATATATACTTGTGTAATAGTTGAGTTTTTTGGACCAATTTCTGGGTCAAATTTGGGGGTCGGCTTTTACATGGGTTATGCTTTTGACTGCAGTAAGTACCTGCAAGTTTCAAGATGTTGGGAGCTTGGATGGCTGGGATGGATGGTAAATCTATTTTTAGTACGTTGGGAGCTCGGATGGGCAGGCGCCGGGGCCTAGGGAAGTGTCTTTGGCTGAGGCGTTGGGAGCTCTGGTGCGTGGATGACCATGCTGAGGATTATAGTTAGGGCATTTGAAGTCACAGTGGGCAGGCGCTGGGGCAAGGACCTGTGGTCAGAGCATTGGGAACTCTGGTGGGCGGGCGCAGCATTGGGAACTCTGGCGGATGGTCGTGGCGCTGGGAGCTCTGGTGGGCATTGGCAGCTGCAATATGCAGGTGGCCAAAGTGAGGATCCACTGTTGGGGGTGTCAGGAACTCCAATGGGCAGGTAGCCAGGGCATCTGGAGCTCCGATGGGTGGCCTCTTGGGGCGTCAGCAGCTCTGATGGGCAGCCAGCTCTGATGGACAACCAGTCAGGTAGTTGGCAGTTCTGATGGGCAGCTGGTCGGGGCAAGGATCCACGGAGGGGTGATAGGAACTATCACTACAGATGGCCAGTCAGGGCCAAAAAGGGGGGAGGGGGAGGATGGAGTCAACTATTACATGGGATTAACTACTACACGAGTATATACAGTATCTTTTTCCCTATTGGGACCCGGTAAATCACGTCATTGGGTGAGGAAAGTAGGGGGGAACCTCAATGATCTTCTCTGCCACTTTTATGGACCTTTGGAATGAACACCAATCCAATGCTGTACAGCAACTGTACCATACTGTGATGCAGGCAGCCAGGACACTCTCGATAGGGCTCCATATAAAGTTGACAGAATGGTGGCCGGCAGCCTTGGTCGCCTCAGCCTTGTGAGGAAGTGCAGTCGCTGTTGCACCTTTCTGACAAGTGAGAAGATGTTATGTGTCCAAGCTAGGTCACTTCTTGGTATTAATTCATGTATTCATAGAAAAATATCACATTTCCTGTTGGCCTCTATTATTGCCCAGAGACCCTTCCAGACACTCTTAGTTGCAAGTCAAACCTCAATTATAAGACCTATAAGCAATCACTTTCCATTTCTGTATTGAAACTCAATTCTACTTATATACAAGACTGTAGATTCCTTGACTGTATTAAAATATTATCTATCCAAAATAAGGTGGTAGGTGAGTTGCATTTCCATATCCATTCAAAAAATTGTGGCCTTGAGCACGTTTAATTCCAGTCTTGAATTTTGCATCCTTGCTACTTGTGCTATCTTCCCACTTGTGAACCCAAATTAGGTCTGACTGAATAAAATCATGGTTGATGCTTGAGATGTCATACTCCATTCTTACTTCAAATTAAGAGCTGTTTATTTTCATTTTAATAATATTTTCCAGCCTTGCTGAAAATGTGGGGTGAGAAATTCTTGAAACTCACTTGCTTACACTAGACAACAAAGATTTTTCTTACTGAACATTTTTGGGTGTTCCTTTTTTTGTTATTTTTTATTTGTCGCACTATGAACCATATCAACTAAAATATGTACAAATGTTTCTCATTAAATATACACAGTGACATTTTCCCTCTTTTCTTCCCCCCTTCCCTCCAAAACCAATAAATATTAATCATATAAAATACAATAAAGCAACTTCTTCACACAAAGGAAAAACAAAAATGGAGTAAACTTATTCATTTCCATGTACCATTGTTGTATTTTCAGGCTCTCTTCCATTTTCCAGGTTGACATTATACATTTTTTTGCTACTGCTAGGGCTATCATAATGAATCTTTTTTGGGCTCTATCCAGTTTGACCTTTACCTTTTATATTATTTAAAATAAAAATTTCTGGATTTTTTGGTATGTTGTTTTTTTGTGACTTTATTTAATATCTGATTTAGCTCTTCCCAAAAAACTGTTCACTTTTCTGCATGCCCAAATTGCATGTATTCTTGTTCCAATTTCTTGTTTACAGCAAAAGCATCTATCCGATATTGTTGGGTTCCACGCTTTTAATTTCTGAGGGGTAATATATAGCCTGTGCAACCAATTATATTGTATCATAGGTAGCCTTGTGTTTATTGTGTTCTTCATAGTTCCAGTACATAACACTTCCCATGTTTCGTTCTTTATCTCTATGTTTAAATCCTTTTCCCAGCTTTGTTTAGGTTTGTATCTTATTTCATCATTTTCCTTGCATTGCAGCTGAATGTACATGTTTGTTATAAATCTTTTAATTATCATTGTATCTGTAATTACATATTCAAAGCTGCTTCCTTCTGGTAGTCTCAATCTGTTTCCCAATTTGTCCTTTGAATACGCCTTCAATTGATGATATGCAAACATTGTTCCATGAGTTATTCCGTATTTGTCCTTCAACTATTCAAATGTTAATAAATTATTTCCCAAAAAACAATTTTCTAATCTCTTGATTGCTTTTCTCTCCCATTCTCTCAAAAATAAGTTGTCTATTGTAAAAGTGATTAGTGGATTTTGCATCAAAAAGACTTTAGGTATTTGGTAATTTAACTTTTTTCTTTCTACATATTTTAAGTAAATGATGCAGTACTGGTGAGTTGTTATATTGCACTAGCTTTTCATCCCATTTATAAAGTATATGCTCTGGTATCTTTTCTCCTATTTTATCTAGTTCTATCAGAGTCCAATCTGGTTTTTCCCTTGTCTGGTAAAAGTCTGATAAGTACCTTAATTGCGCAGCTCTGTAATAAATTTTGAAGTTTGGTAACTGCAATCTCTGTTAATTTGTTTAGCGCTACCCTCGATTTTTTTCCCTTTACATCAGAACTTCCTTGTAATTTTACTTAATTCTGCAAAGAATTTCTCTGTTAAGGGAATTGGTAATGTTTGAAATAAGTATTGTACCCGTGGGAATACATTCATTTTAATGCAATTCACCCTCCCTATCAATGTTAGTGGTAGTTCTTTCCATTTTTCCAAGTCTTCCTAAATTTCCCTCATTAATAGCTGATAATTTAGTTTGTACAAGTGGTTTAGATTATTGTCTATCTTGATTCCGAGATATCGTATCGCTTGTGATGATTTCCATTTAAATGGAGATTCTTTTTTTGAGTTCTGTATAGTCCGCATTACTCATTGGCAAAACTTTGCTTTTATTTGTTTTGACCTTATACCAAGATATTTCTCCATCCTCCTTCAATTTCTTGTATAACTCTTTTATTGATCTCTCTGGTTCTGTTAGGTATACTATGATGTTGTCTGTGAATAGACTGATTTTATACTCATTCTCCTTTATTTTTATCCCTTTTATTTTCCTTTCTTATCAGCTCTGTCAATGGTTCTATTGCCAAGGCGAACAATGAAGGGGTCAATGGCCATCCCTACCTAGTTGATCTGCTTAGTTTGAATTGGCTCGATACATATCCATTTACCACTACTTTTGCCAACGACCCTAATGCCCTAATCTAATTAATACAATTTTCTGTAAGATCAAATTTTTGTAACATTTTAAATAAGTAGTTCCACTCTACCCTGTCAAAGGCTTTTTCTGCGTCTAATGCAACCGCCTCCGTTGGTCTTTTAATCCTTGAGCTACATGAATTAAATTAATAAATTTACAAAAATTATCTGCTGTTTGTCTTTTCTTGACAAATCCAGTTTGGTCTTGTTTTACTAATTTTGGTACACAGTTGGTCAATCTGTTTGCTAATAATTTTACTATTATCTTATAATCTGCATTTAGTAAAGATATTGGTCTGTATGATGCTGGTGTTAATGGGTCCTTCCCCGTCTTTGGTATTATTGCAATTATTGCTGTCTTGCATGATTCTGGTAAGTTTTGTGTTTCTTCCACCCGATTCATTACTTCCAGGAGGGGTGGGATTAATAACTCTGTAAATGTTTTATAAAATTCTATTGGAAACCCATCCTCCCCTGGTGTTTTATTGTTTGGTAGCTTTCTTAATACATCCTGTACTTCCTCTATTTCAAACGGTTTTATCAGTTTACTTTGATCCTCTACTTGCAGTTGTGGCAATTCAATTTTAGCTAAAAACTCATATTTTATCATTTTTTCATTCGTTCTCGGTTTGGTATAGTTGCTTATAAAATTCTTTAAAATTTTCATTGATCTCTATTGGGTTGTATGTGATTTATTTATCCTTTTTCCTTGTTGCCAAAACGGTTCTTTTAGCTTGCTCTGTTTTAAGTTGCCAGACCAATATTTTATGTTTTTTCTCCCAATTTGTAACACCTTTGTTTTGTTTTCATTATGTTCTTCTCCACCTTGTACGTCTGTAATATTTTGTATTTTTTTTGTCTGCCAACACTCTTTCTTTCTTTATATCCTCCCTTTTCACTAATTCCTTTTCTGCAATTGCTATCTCCCTTTCCAACTGATCTCCTTCCTGGTTGTACTCCTTTTTCATCTTAATTACATAGCTTATTATCTGTCCTCTAATGAAGGCTTTCATTGCATCCCATAGTATAAACTTATCTTTTACAGACTCTGTGTTTATCTCAAAGTATACTTTAATTTGGCGTTCAATAAACTCCCTAAATTCCTGTCTTTTAAGTAGTATGGGGTTTAACCTCCATCTATATGCTCTTGGTGGGATGTCCTTCAGTTCTATTTCTAATAGCAAGGGTGAATTATCAGAAAGTAGTTTAGCTTTATACTCAGTTTTCCTGACTCTCCCTTGAATTTGTGCCGACAACAAAAACATATCAATCCTTGAGTATGTCCTGTGCCTACTCGATTAGTATGAATATCCCCTCTCTTTTGGATGTTGCCTCCTCCATATATCCATTAGTTTCATTTCTTGGATCAATTTAACCATAAATTTGGTTATTTTATTATTTTTGTTTGTTATCTTTCCAGTTTTATCCAACACTGGATCCAAATTAAGGTTAAAATCTTCCCACCCCCCTCCCCCATCAGAATGTTTCCCTGTGTATCTGCTATCTTCAAAAAAATCTTGCATAAACTCTTGATCTTCCTCATTAGGTGCATATATATTGAGCAAATTCCAAAATTCTGAGTTACCTGACACTTTATCATTACATACCTTCCTGCTGGGTCTGCTATTTCCTCCCTTATCTTGATTGGTACATTTTTGTTAACTAATACGGCTACACTTCTAGCTTTTGAATTATATGATGCTGTCACTATGTGTCCTTCCCAGTCTCTCTTCAATTTGCTATGTTCCAACTTGGTTAGATGCGTTTCCTGCACAAATACTATATCTATTTTTTTCCTTTTTATGTAATATTAGTAGCCTCTTCCTTTTAATTTCGTTATGTATTCCATTAATGTTTATGGTAATATAATTCAACGTGGTCATCTTATATCTTAGTTTTCACTTCTTTTTCACCTCCTCAGCACCCCATCCACTTTCTTCCATTATTGTTTTTTAAGTTTTCCTTATTTATCTCAATATACGACAACACGCTTAAAACATAAAATACCCCCCAACAATCCCCACAACCAATAACACTTTTACTCCAAATGACATTAAACTCCCCTCTTTGGGTTGCCCCTAGTCCCTTGCCGGGCAACCACAACTCCCATTTCCATTTGGTTGGCGATGATACTCGCAAGCGTCAACCGATTTCGCAGTGATGGATTCCCCCCCTCCCCAGCCCCCTCAGAGGAAGACTATTCATTTTCTGTACATATAACAAAGCTCTCTTTTTCTTTCCTTCCTTTCCTTTCTCTTTTTCAACTTTAAACCTCTATATATGCATTGTCTCTCTTTTATATTAAGGTTTCGGTACTAGTGCTCTGTGTGCCCTTTCTATTTCTTCTTGTAGGTCTGTCACTCCGAACACATTCGGGATCCATCTTTTTATAAATTCCTTCATGTCTGTCCATTCTTCGCCCTCTTTCAGGCCCACTATTTTTATGTTACTGTAGTTTTCAAACATGTCAATTTTCTGGGATAATAAATCTTGTGTCTCCTTAATTTCTTTATCTCTTTCTTCCAATTTTCCTCTTAAGTCATTTATTTCCATTTCTACAGCAGTTTCTCGCTCTTCCACATTTTCTACTCTTTTCCCTATTTCTGTCATGGCCAACTCTAACCTTTGCATTTTGTCTTCTGCTCTTTCCATTTTTCTTTTAATTGCATTAAATTCAAGTGTTAGCATTTCTTTTAATGTCCTCATATGGTCTTCAAAAAAGTTTTTATCTATAGTCTGTCTATTTGCTTTACCTTCTTTCCTGTGTAGATCTTGGTCTTTTTTCTTCTCTGTTTCTGTGACTATGTCTTCTTCCTCTCTTCTCTGTGTCTGTATCTCTTCAGCTCTTTCTGGTGAGCCACTACTGTCTCTTTGTTGGGCCTCCAGTTGCAGGGCCTCTTGTTGCTGGGCCTCCTGCCACAGGATGTCACGGTGCTGGATGCCCTGCCGCCGATCGCTCCCTTCCAGCTCCTCGTATCCTTGTTCACCCATCTCCTGCTCTTCCTAACTCTGGGCATCCCCCAGCTGAGCACCCCCTTGCTGGGCGTCCCTCAGCTGGGCCCCACTCCCGCCGACATCTTTTTCTTTTGTTTGTGTACTGCGCACCTTTGTCTGGCTCCGTGAGCTATTTTTGTAGTCCACCGGTCGGGAGGTCACCGCTCCTCCGGGCACCTACCAGCTTCGGGGGTCAGTCCATCCTCTTCAAGGTGTTTTCCTGCTCCCATGTGCAGGTAAGGCCGGTTTCTTTTTTTTTTTCCCGGGGATTTTCTTTCTTCTCTTTTCTCTGTCATTGTTGGTTTCTCTCTTTTCAGTGCCATCTCCTGGCTCTTCCTTGTAACTTTATCTTTTTCTGGTATTTTGTGTTTATTAGGCTCTCTTTTTTTCAGACTTTTTTCCTTTTCTCTGGAGAGGGCTGGTTCTACTCGAACGGCCACTACTCCATCACGTGACTCCTCTCACATTTTTGGGTGTTCTTCATGGATTTTGGTCTGCTGATCACGAAAATCACCTTAACATTTTCCTATCATATACATTTTTAAGATGTAACCTATTTTGTAATTTCTTGTCATATTTTAAGTCTACTTCATGCATACAAAACCATGAAGTGTAATATACCATTGAAAATTAATTTCCTGCTTTGCACTTGGACTTCTGCTGATCTTGGTGCAGTCAGTGTCGAACATTGTGAAAGGACATTGCAACCATGGAAAAGCCACATCAGGGCAACGGGAATCAATTAATGCTGGGCGATTTTTGTTGGACACTGACATAAGAGGTCTCAGATGCTGACTACAAACGAAAATCAGCAGAAAAACATATTTAGGTCAGTTGAACTAACGCAATGTGTCAGCATCATTATGTGATTAAACATACTAAAATCAATAAAAGTTAAGTAAATGTTACTCCAACTTCCTATATGATCCAGCTTGAAGTTGTCTATCATAATCTCCAATTTATTTTCAGGAAGCAAACCTTTTGAAAAAAAATATTGTCTTCATAAACCATCTGAAATTTCCAGTTGCTAGGCATTCCCTCCCCATTCCTGCACAAATCTGTTTGACCTCCTCCATGGACAGGCTGAGGCCAATTGCAAATTTGATGAATAGCACTGATATACCTGTTACACAGTACAGGGATACCTTGTTTAACACAGTTTTGAACATTTATATCACGTTTTTATCAACAATGGCGCAATAATTTAACGTGTCAGCAACAATACTTGCTGCTCAGCTGTGTTCATTCAACTTCATTTTTGCTTAACTTGTTTTTAGTTTCGTGGCTGCTCGGAAAAGAATTTAATTAAGTCAAATGACAATTCAAGCTAAAGCAACAAGTCTCTATTAACCATATAACCATTTATGGCGCGGAAACAGGCCATGTCGGCCTTTCGAGTTCGTCTTAACCTTCCATTTTTGTCCTCACTTGCACTTGGCAGAACAGATTGGACATTAAAAGAAAAGAAAACAAAAAGAAACCAAGGGGAAATCTTTTCACCAAGTTGTGGTTGGTTTTACAACTTCAAAAAACCCATGGGACTCCACGATGTTCGAATTACTGGCGAATCTGCCAGTGCTGATAGTGAGGTGGCTACAAGTTTCTGACTGAAGTGCCGACAAAAGAATTCACCTTAGAGGGATTATCAGTTGGAAAAATCAATGATGCTTGCAATTACCTTATGGAGGTAGAACAAACATCATGAGTTGCATTCGAGTTCAGCAAGAATTGCAAAATGCTATTCGATGCTATAAAGATGTGCATGATGAAAAGAAGACTAAATAAATGCAAACTACATTAGACAAATCTGTTCACTAATTGTCAATAATGAATTTTTCAGTTTTATATATCCCTTTCAAATATTTTATGCACATCTTTGCATAAGAGTTCTAGGTAAAAGAATAAATAATTATAGGATTGGAACGTATTACATTAAAGTACATTGTAATAATGCTGTGAACAGTCTGGTTTTCCATAACACTGAACTTTTCCGTGTTATGCAGGTATCCCTTTATACAACCCAACAATTTGAACATTGGATTCTTTTTTTAAGTAACCTGCCTCTATCAATCCCTTTCTCCATGCTTCCCATCCACCTGGGTGACCTTCATACATGTCTTTCCTTCCAAACCATCCCTCCACCCCCATTACCCAGTTCCTTTCATTTTCCCCACCAACCTGCACAAAACTCCTCTCCTAGTCCTTCTCCCTCTATTACTATTGGGCCATATCCATCCCTGATATGGTTCCAGAAATTCAGCACCTCTCTCTGCCTTCATGCTCTCCTCCCTTTCCTCGCTCCACCTGATTTTTTCTCCCCACCTTTTGTCTGCTTTCCACCTATCACTCCCCTACCTCTGTCACCCAACTTCACACCTCATGCTCCTCCTCCTGACTCCATCTGGCAGTTATTTTTCACGACTCCTCAGTCCATCTACAATCAAATTACCCCTCCTCCTCTCCTCTTTAATAGTGTTGTTTACTCTTTCCTTTCTCAGTCTCGATACAGGGATTTTGATTCAAAATGTCAACTGTCCATTTTCATCCATGGATTCTGTTGACCCACTGAGTTCCACCAAATTCATCCAGCAGTTTGTTTTTGCTGTAGATTCTAACATCTGCAGATTCATATCTTCATTCAATAACATTATAATCCTTCAATATTATGTTAGAATAACTTTCTCCCTTAGAATGTTGGCTTCTTTTGAAAATTTTGAATCTGAAAATTGGTCAGTTCTCAAAGAATGGGGTAAACCGAGCCCTACTCTAAGGGATTTTCAAGTGTGACAACGAAATAGATTTATCTGTAATATCCTGGGGAACTGCTCACATAGGAAGTGGAACAGAATGCTTCCATTATTTCAAGAGTCAAGTGTAATTTCTCAGTTAAGAAGCAATTGCAACATTACTTTTAAAATAAACAATCTGGAATGAAGCATCCTCAAAATGAAAAATCTATGTGTCTGACTACAATTCTGAAATTGCCATTTTTCATCTCTATGTTTTATTATGCTAACTTTTCTCCAGGTTCATTTGATACATGACCAATTTCAAAGAACAGTACTTTATCTTCTATAGGTTGATGATTCAATAACGTAGCATTGGTGAATTTGATAGATAACATCAGCAAAGAGAATCTCGTCACAGACCACTGTATTACAGTGCCTGTCAAGAATACCAAATAACATATGTTTCGGCATGTAAGTCGTCCTTCAGATAATTTGGGTCCCCATTTTCATGGTTTTATCATATATCTGGCATATGTCAACCCCCTAATTTTCTGCAAGAAACATACTGGAGACTAGTGTCAGGGCCTCCCAGCAACAACCCAGATTTTGTACAAAACTCCAATTTCCAAGTAACAAATCTGTAAATTAAGCAAGTAAATTAAAAAAAAGTTTAAAAAGAAAGATGCCAAACAGAGCTGGGTTCAAGTCTTCAGCATGGGTGACTCCATTCTCAACATCAGGTGTGGTGCTGTTCACATCAAAGGAGTCACCTCACTGCCCAAGCGTGCTCAGTGCAGGAACCATGGCTACGTGTTGGCTCCCAGACAGGAGCAGGGTCCTCAGGCTCCTGAGCAGGAGCAGAGATCTCGGGCTCCTGGGCATGAGCCAGGACCTCGGTCTTCCAGGTAGGTGCCAGGACCTCGGGCTCTACGATTGTAAAATGTCTGGGTGGATTATTGAGGCAATGAGGAGGTGTTGGGGAGTGGCAGCACTGGTGGTGATGGGTGCTTCCAGTGTTGTTATATACGTTGAATCAACATCGAGTGTTTCTGAGTTGAATTTAAGGTCTAATTTTTGTATCTGGCGTAGAAGTTGAACCTTTTTTTTAGGGTTTCAAGACTCGATTTATATGCCGAAATATACGGTAAGTAATTTTGGTAACTATACCCATTTTATTTTACAGTGACATTGTGTTCAACACAATCTCATCTCAGAGGCTGGTGGATATATGGTCTGGAGATGTGCTGTTTCGTTGGGTTGTCTATGCACAGTCAGATGACAATAAACTTGAACTTGAAAAATCTTGGCAGACACATTTCTTTGAAAATAAGTCTGAAAGTATACTAACAAATAATTTCCTCACCCTCATACTGGATCGTCGTAGTTTTTTGCGAACATCTCGGCGAATATCATTGACTGCAACGGATTCTAATTGTTGATATCGTTGAATCTCTTGATTTATTGTTCCTTCACTTGCCCCAAGTTTCCTAATAATGATTCAAATATTCTATTAATTCAGTAGTATTGGACAATGTTCAGATTATTTGCTTCTTATTCAGTTCTTTGAGACAACATTCTTGCTCTTATTTGAAAAATGTACTTCCTCATAAACATCAAAAAGTATTTGGCAAATTAAGTAAGCCAAGTAGGTGCAATGCTACAGATAATTTCAAGTGGAACACACATGGAGCACATGAATAAAAAGAGAGAGGAAAGACTCTGCCTTGCCCAATATCAACTTTATCAATCGCAAACTTTCATTTTTAACTAAAATAATAAGATAATTTTTAATGTATAGCTTTAATGACAGTTGAAAATTATGAATATTGCTAATTTTATTTTGGTTAAATAATGTGAATGTAGATTTCAAATTTTTAATTACAGAATGAAAAATGACAAATTCCAATAGATACAGTATTAATCTATAGATAGGCTGATGATGTATTCAAACTGACAGGATTCCAAAAGCAAAAAAAATTGAAGCTAGACTGTAAAGAGTTGTTATAATAGACAGACACATACTTCAGGTCATCAATAACTTTGGCTTGTTCATTCAATTCTCTGATGTCCACAAAACGTTTGATGAGCTTTCTTCCCCTTGAATCTGCAGTTTGGCTCCCAGTAACACCCTGTCTTCGATAGTCACTGGTTTCCTTTGGGGAAAATAATTCAATTCTGACAATCGAAGCAATGACTGAGAAAAATGTTGAGAAATGAAGTTACCTTAGCCCATGTTATTTAATATTCCACCACTCCTTACAAAGCATGTAATAATAAAAACAAATCATGTGTTCAATTAAAATTGTTTCAATATTGTTTCAGACATACACCTATTCTATAAGTGAGATCAAAATGTTTTTTATTTGCATAAAATAATTAGAATTTGGTGTGGGTGAAACTTGTAAATACGGCAAAAGTAACATTAATATTCATAGTGCAGATTAAGGAACTGGCTTGTAAGTCATCACCCAAATAAAAGTTTGGCAAATTTGATAATTATAATGCTTCCATCTGTGTTTTAAATAAAGCAGGGTAATTCCCTTTAGCAATTTTTGGACCAATTATCTCAATACTTCAAGATTCTTTAAAAACTGCAATATTTGACATAATTTGCTTTCGTCTGCCATAAGACAGGCAGATTCACCACCGGCAAAAATTGCCTGAAACATCTCTTACAGTCAGAGAAAGAGAAGCAAAAGAGAGTCCTCTCAGAGTGCCCGAGTGTCTGTGGAGTCACCTTCAGCACTGTCACACCCCCTGCAACCTCACATAGACCAGTCCAAAACATCAGCAGCCCAAGCTCCAGATCGAAACTTCCGACACAATTCAGCTGGTACACCTTCAGCCAGTCTTGAGGCTGTCTACAGCAGTCCACAGCTTGGTGTGAATCCCTCGACCACAGTCGCCAGCAGCTGCAACCTGCAGGGATTCCTTGCTTCAAGTCACCAATAGCCCACTGCCTGCGTTTCTTCAGCCACAGAGTCTCTCACTGGTCCCTTGACATATACACCATCCTGTGGGTTGTCTCCTCTGCTTTTCCTTCTCGAATTGGGGGGGGGGGAATACTTTCCCCATTTTCGCACATCCTGCACCAGTTCTCTGCCTTCCCGGAGTCTGCACCTTGAGGTTGCTGTTGATCATATGCGCCACTATCTTGGGTGCAGAATTTTTAAATCAAACCATTGTCAGCTCCATTAAAAGGCCATTTAAAGCCTGTAAGGAGTTGATGGTAGTTGGACTGGGTGGTTGGACCAGGCGGGAGCACTGTGTCTCCGTTCCCTGCTCTCCATGGGTCCAGCACTGCATTACAGCAGCTCTGGCAGTGTCGTCATTTTTTTTAAAAATTGGTAGATTTTTACATAAGTAGGACTTTGATCACCAATCATGACAAATTCAAGCTGAATGATCTAGACATTCAGGACAAATAATATTGTTACCAGTAATGGGACGTAATAAACTGATCTAAACATAAAACTCTAAGCAGCAAACTCATGTAGCATTTTCAAATGTATGTAATACAGTAAAGCATCCAATGCTTCATCAATGATGGAAGATATAGGAATGAAATAAATGATTAAACTGACAATAACAAAATCATAAGATCAAATTCACCCTAAGAGGTTACAGCTACAAACTAAAAACAAAAACATTTTCACCTCTGATAAAGCAAATTAGCCACTGCCCAGCCCATGCTGCTGGATTTGAGAGTACTAAGGGTGATTGAGCGGACCTTCAGCACTCCATTTGCATGGGAGATCACAGTGGTGCAAATGGATCCAATAAGTTCAATACTACTTAATTTAAATGACAACTTCTCTAGCAACTCTGATTCATTTTGAAAGTCATGAAGACACTAAATAAAATTAAAAATCAGAAACTGTTTCAAATTTGTGGAAGAGATGCAAATTAACTCACAAAAGACCCAAGATGCCATAAACAAAAAGCACTTCAAGCATCAATTAACTGGAAATCACTGCCTCGAAGGACAGTTGATGCAATCAAAAGGAAATTGGATAAATATTTGAGGAAGACAAATATTATGGGACAGGTCAGTGCAAGCTTGATGGGCTGAATGGTCTCATTTCATGCCTTAACAAGTTTGTGAATTTCTGACTACATTTTGAATATCAATATAAAAAATATATAACCTCAATTTAATTCAGAGATACAGCATGGTAACAGGCCCTTCTGTCCCATGAGTCCACATCACCCAAATACATCCATCTGACCAATTATCCTAATAACCCCGTACGTCTTTGGACTGTGGGAGGAAAACAAAGCACCCGGGGGAAACCCATGCAAATACAGGGAGAAACTTACAGACAGTGCTGGGTTTCACCCCGGTTGCTGGCACTCTAATAGCGTGCAAAACACTACACAAACTCACCAATACTAATCAATATGAGATGATTTGTAGCACTAATGCACTTACAGCCATGATGGTGGGGGACATTGTATCAGGTTCATCCTCATCTGTTAGGTCGACATTATTGACTGAGTTCAAATCAGCGATATCATCACTTTCTTCCTCACCGGTCAAAGTTGTCATTGTGTTTCCCAAGGCACTGAGTCTCTTCCCTATGTTAGGATCCATGTGCACATCAATACCACACATTTTCCATAAAACATTCAGTGTCCAAATTCCTGCACTGCTACTATCTATAAGAAAAAAATTGGCATGACATATCCAAATAATAAAACACAATTTTACATATGCCAAACATTCTAAATTAAAAATTCAAAATTTTACTTGAACATCCGAGATAGGTTATTCCAAATTAATTTGACCCAAACACATATGTTTCCCTGCAATCAAACTGGTAAAGAGGTGCAAAGTATATACATTCTTTTCTCTTTGTTACCAATTAGAGATTCCATTTGTAAACAAATGTTAATTCTTAAGGCTACTTTTGTTCATTATTCCAAAGCAAAACATCCAAGATTGAATGTGTCAGTTTATTCCAAAGGAGCATTGTGGAACTGTTCATATGAATATTCCAGGAGTGACTGAATGTTGTCTCTTAAATGAATCAGTAACCATATATAGATAACTGTATTTTCATAATTTAAGGACATTGATCCTATTTCTTTCTCTGCAGACTTGCTGGGTATTTCCAGCAATTTGCATTTTTTTTCAGGTTTCTAACATCTGCAGTTTTCTTAGAGTTGATTAATGGGAATTATAGTTGAGAATTTGGTATATGCCTTCCCCACATTGTATTTGCAAATACACTTCAATCTTTAAAACTTGTTTGAAAATGGCAAGATGAGAAGATGAGCTAATTTTTCTATATTGAATTATAATTTATGAAAATATCAGAACCCTGAAACATCAAGAATACTGTGAAGCAGAGAAAATAAAAATCCATCAGAGTTGACCCATCCAATCTAAAAAAATCTGACGAGAAACATCAGCAATATTAGGAAACTCCAGTAATTCATGCTATTTTGCTTCTTTATCCTCAGACAGCTCCTCAGGGTTGAGGATGACTCCCTTTCACTCAGGTTCTTGGTGAGATTGATAAAGATCCTACAAGCTCATCCACTGTTGGGCAGATGAACAATTTTAGAAGTGCAGCCTATGAAGGGATTCAACATCTCTGTAAAAATACTTCTCCTCCATTTTGAGCAATCATGGTGCAGGATTCGCACGAGTGGGTGAGGATGCTCCATTTCCCTATGGAAGCTTTGAGAACCCCAATCAAACAGTTTCTTATTCCAGTTAATAATTTGCACTGATGTAACTCTGAATAGATTCTTCTTTCAGCAGTTTGGTGAAAGTCATGCAAATGATGTGGCCTACCTTTCACAGATGTAATTAGGACCTATGTACTGGGAATGTTGGTCCGATGGTCAGAACACTTCCAATCTCTTTTCAGTACCAACCGCTCAGTCCAAGATTCCGCCCTGCTCCAGCTCCCTCAACAGCCCCTAAGGCTAGAGCTGGATGAGGTTCCCACCCTGGATGAGACATATAAGGCAATCGAACAACTGAAAAGTGGCAAAGCAGCAGGTATGGATGGAATCCCCCCAGAAGTCTGGAAGGCTGGCGGCAAAACTCTGCATGCCAAACTGCATGAGTTTTTCAAGCTTTGTTGGGACCAAGGTAAACTGCCTCAGGATCTTCGTGATGCCACCATCATCACCCTGTACAAAAACAAAGGCGAGAAATCAGACTGCTCAAACTACAGGGGAATCACGTTGCTCTCCATTGCAGGCAAAATCTTCGCTAGGATTCTACTAAATAGAATAATACCTAGTGTCGCTGAGAATATTCTCCCAGAATCACAGTGCGGCTTTCGCGCAAACAGAGGAACCACTGACATGGTCTTTGCCCTCAGACAGCTCCAAGAAAAGTGCAGAGAACAAAACAAAGGACTCTACATCACCTTTGTTGACCTCACCAAAGCCTTCGACACCGTGAGCAGGAAAGGGCTTTGGCAAATACTAGAGCGCATCGGATGTCCCCCAAAGTTCCTCAACATGATTATCCAACTGCACGAAAACCAACAAGGTCGGGTCAGATACAGCAATGAGCTCTCTGAACCCTTCTCCATTAACAATGGCGTGAAGCAAGGCTGTGTTCTCGCACCAACCCTCTTTTCAATCTTCTTCAGCATGATGCTGAACCAAGCCATGAAAGACCCCAACAATGAAGACGCTGTTTACATCCGGTACCGCACGGATGGCAGTCTCTTCAATCTGAGGCGCCTGCAAGCTCACACCAAGACACAAGAGAAACTTGTCCGTGAACTACTCTTTGCAGATGATGCCGCTTTAGTTGCCCATTCAGAGCCAGCTCTTCAGCGCTTGACGTCCTGCTTTGCGGAAACTGCCAAAATGTTTGGCCTGGAAGTCAGCCTGAAGAAAACTGAGGTCCTCCATCAGCCAGCTCCCCACCATGACTACCAGCCCCCCCACATCTCCATCGGGCACACAAAACTCAAAACGGTCAACCAGTTTACCTATCTCGGCTGCACCATTTCATCAGATGCAAGGATCGACAATGAGATAGACAACAGACTCGCCAAGGCAAATAGCGCCTTTGGAAGACTACACAAAAGAGTCTGGAAAAACAACCAACTGAAAAACCTCACAAAGATAAGCGTATACAGAGCCGTTGTCATACCCACACTCCTGTTCGGCTCCGAATCATGGGTCCTCTACCGGCACCACCTACGGCTCCTAGAACGCTTCCACCAGCGTTGTCTCCGCTCCATCCTCAACATCCATTGGAGCGCTCACACCCCTAACGTCGAGGTACTCGAGATGGCAGAGGTCGACAGCATCGAGTCCACGCTGCTGAAGATCCAGCTGCGCTGGATGGGTCACGTCTCCAGAATGGAGGACCATCGCCTTCCCAAGATCGTATTATATGGCGAGCTCTCCACTGGCCACCGTGACAGAGGTGCACCAAAGAAAAGGTACAAGGACTGCCTAAAGAAATCTCTTGGTGCCTGCCACATTGACCACCGCCAGTGGGCTGATAACGCCTCAAACCGTGCATCTTGGCGCCTCACAGTTTGGCGGGCAGCAGCCTCCTTTGAAGAAGACCGCAGAGCCCACCTCACTGACAAAAGGCAAAGGAGGAAAAACCCAACACCCAACCCCAACCAACCAATTTTCCCTTGCAACCGCTGCAATCGTGTCTGCCTGTCCCGCATCGGACTGGTCAGCCACAAACGAGCCTGCAGCTGACGTGGACTTTTTTACCCCCTCCATAAATCTTCGTCCGCGAAGCCAAGCCAAAGAAAACTGGGAATGTTGATTTGAAGAGGATGCCAAAATCTGTTCACTTGTCAGTGGATTTGGATAATTTTGTTGAGAGTGCTGAGGTATTAGTTTGAGATACTTGCTGCATGCATTTCATGCCCCTGCAGCATACAGACAGGAATCAGTGGAATCCCATGGTCACGGGGATACCAGTGATGAGGGCTACGATCACAAAGAAAACATGCATCCTCCACATAGATGACATCCAAGTGCAGGATTGAACCTATTTTTATGGGTATTGCAGGGAATGTATAGCATGGATGAAAGATTGTCTGACTGGCAGAATGCAAAGAGTGAGAATAAAGAGGGCCTTTTCTAACTGGGTGCTGGTGACAAGTGGGGTTCTGCAGGGATTGGTGTTGGGTCCACTACTTGTTATGTCATGTTTAGATGATGGAACAATGGATTTGAGGCCCACTTGCGGATGATACGATTAGTGAAGGGTGCATAGTGTTGAAGAAGCAGAGAGTCTGCAGAGGGACTTGGATAGGTAAAGATGTGTGCAAGGAAGTGCATGGTCATGCACTTTGGTGGAAGGAATGAAGAGGTTGACTATTTTCTAAATGGAGAGAGAATTCAGAAAGCAGAGGTTCAAAAGGACTTGGAAGCCCAAGTGCAGGATTTCCCAAAGGTTAACTTGCAGGTTGAGTCAGTAGTAAAGAAGGCATTCATTTCAAGAGAATTAGAAATGTAAAAGGACATAATGCTGTGGCTTTAAGGCATTGGTTAGATCACATTTGGAGTGTGCTGGCATTGGAGAGGATTCAGAGGAGGATTATGAGAATAATCCTAGGAATGAGAAAGTTAAACTATGAGGAGCATTTGATGGCTCTGGGTCAGTACTCGCTAGAGTTTAGAAGGATGAGGGGAGATCTCACTGAAACCTACCGAATAGTAAAAGGTCTGGACAGAGTGGATGCAGAGACAATATTTCTAGTAGTGGGAGAGTACAGGACAAGAGGACACTGCCTCAGAATAGAAGGGCATTCCTTTTGAACAGAAATGAGGAAAATGTCTTCAGCAAAAGGATGGTGATTCTGTGGAATTTGTTGCCACAGACAGCTGTGACAGGCAGAAGGGTGGTTCCCTAAGCAGATCATACATGTCATCTGGTGATATGTCTCATCATCAAAGTTCACTAATAAGCACCAAGACTTGGCCTGGCTGGCAGTGAGAGAAGCCCTCCCAGACATATCCTCCTTGTCCAGCCGGAACATCACCCGGCACTCAGGTTGTCCTTGAGATGACTGTGGTTGAGAGGAGAGTCACCAACCTCTTTCCTGAATGCAGATTTGCTAAGAGTGTGTGGAGAAGATGCAAGGGTCCTCCTCATTATGGTTCATCCCCAGCAGCACGTGAAAGAGGACACACAGAGTTCGACATCCAGAACTGCTGTGAATGCCAAATTGCTGTATATATTTAAAGCAGAGGTTAATAGGTCTTGATCAGTAAGGATGACAAAGGTTATAGGGAGAAGGCAGGATAATGGAGTTAAAAGCCATCATTTGAATGGCAGTGCAGACTCAACGGTCCAAATGGCCTGGCTGGTCCTATGTTTTATTGAACCTAGCAGTTACTGTGCAAACCACCATACTTCAAGTTGAGCAGATTCCCAATTGTTGTGTAGACTAACTCCATTCCAGCAGAAAACTTATTGGCATTAAAGTGTGATACCACAAAGAAAGACTGAGGCAATTATTGGGATGATGTCATAAGCTTCAATACTGGTCACCCCTCTACAATGAGATTGGGTCCGGTGTAGACTTCATTAAGACTATAACTTGAATGTAATCATGTAGCACAGACTGGAGATGAATTCTGAGGGTAGCGAGTTAGAGAAGAATAGTTAAAAAAAAATACAAACACTAAAATATAGGCTGAGTTTGTACTGTCCACTTAAAGAAAAGATGTTAATTTTATGCAGCCCACTGCACACAGTAGAGAAACATGTTAATCCTGGGATTTGCTCATTCCATCCCATAAATTAAATGGCTTTCCTGATGCTAGATGTCAGAGATAAAGAGATCTACATCTTACAAAATTGATTTTTTTCATCACCTTCCCCTGATAAAAATAGCTCACACTTGAGAATCCATGTGGATATAGTACATTGAAGGCTGACTCAGAAATTCATAGTTTCAAGATAGATTTTTTTATGATTAGACATTTTGGATTGACAATAAATCTGTCTGAAGATGTCTGCTTCAGGTGCTCGTGACTTTTACAGTTTCACTCCATGCAGTATAAATTACTAGTAGAGTAATAATAACTCATTGTAAAATCTACAAATATTCTTTGTTGTAGTGTTGGTCATATTAACATGCTATTTATCATTATTCACACAAACTTAGTTTCAGTACTTTTTGATTAACATTTCTGATCGTAATTTGAGTTGATTGTTGATGTGGATACAATTAAGTGAGAAAATAAATTTACCTGCTGCAGCTTGTCCAGTGGTACGTGAGCATACTTCATATGTTCCATCTGGTACCACACCTGTTGAAATATTCAGAAATATCAAAATTAAATTAATATTCCTGGTTAAATGCACTAGAGTGTACTTGGAGGCATGAAGGAAATAGAAAATGGTAAATTCTAGAAGCTCATTTCATGATTACAATAAAGATGCACAGTGGCAATTCAAAGAACAATTTCTTGAGCATTTCACCAGAACAGAAAGTGTGCAAGAACTGGTTACATTCAATCCCAGGAAAACTTGGATGAGAAAATTAATAGGAAACCTATGTAAACCCACAAAGCAGGCCAACAACTTGCAAATAAGTTGAAAATGGAACATATGTAGAATTCCCCCAACATACTTCAAGTGCCTGAGGAAAATAGATGACATTAAAGGCATTTAAGAGACTCTTAGACAGGCACTTAAGAGACTCTTAGACAGGCATGTGGATGGAATGAAAATAGAAGGTTACAGGGTAGAAAGGGTTTAGTACTTTTTATTAAGGAATATAAGGGTCGGCATAACATCAAGGGCTGAAGGGCCTGCACTGATCTATGTTCTATAAAAGAGGAAAAACATGAATAGGTAGAGATCATGAAGAAATCTTTGATCTTTATCGTTTCTTATTACACAGAAGATAAATGGGGCAAGAGCATGCATGAGGTTGGGGGAATATGTTGGATACACAATGATACCAAATGACAACAGGATTAACTTGTCCTTTAAGTATGATCTTTGAACCAATGTATTTTTGTAGCTCTCTTCACCAAATCATCCTTAAGAGTGATCAAAACAATAATTATTCTCACATTCTTCATGTAGCATTTTGAAAATGCATTGTTTATATATTTTCTATTTCAATCAATAACAATGAATTAAAATTCAGTGTTTGTTAATCATGTATCGCCATTGACATTGATTTACTTCAATAGACATGTTTGCCCACTTCTTCCAATCAATTTTTTGTGAGGATGTAAGTGACAAAAAAGGGAGTATGATTTTCATTATTGTTATCATGAAGACAAAACTTACAAGCATTCATTACAAGATCTCCTTGCAGTTCAGGTTTCCAGTCATCCCAACTAGTTTCAAACCCATCCGCAAATCTTATGCAGAAATTTTTGAAATGACCTTTGCTCACGAGTGATTCAGATGAGCAAGCGGTGATCAAGGTGCTCTCAATTGTGAGAACCATAGCTGAGCCAGGATCAAAGTCAATGGAGTGATTCGCCTGCCAAGATACATTTAAAATTATATAGTTAGAGCACCACCGATAATTATCTAACAAAGCAAAATATATTGCAACAAGTTCAAATAATATGAAACTTCATGTTCGATAGGATCCCACAAATAATGCAAGTAAATGATAAATGAAAACAAGCACTTTTATCTAAAGGACACTCAACTACCAATTTCTTTCATGAGGTCATCTTTGTTTTCAAATATGGATAGGTGAATGACAATATCACTAAGAATCTTTTTATGTTCAGATTTAAATCATATTATTTTTATGCTTTAATATGTAAACATACTATGATAAAAGCAATAAATCTTAAATTATATTTCTTGGTTTGAGGACCAATGAGGAGGGCAAGGGCAAGGATGAGGGCTGTGGTGGACACCATGAAATTAAGAGCCTGAAAATGAAGGATTGGTAAAAATTTCTGTCTAAAATTATATGTAAGTGAAGTTTCCGAAAGCAATATTTGAGATGTGCAAGTCATTTTTCCCATTACATAATGGAAAGAAAACAAAGGCAAAAGAGAAAGCTTCAAGTGGATAATTCACATGAACTGAAATCCCCACCAATAGGTTATCTTAAAACAATATAAACTTTGGCTAATTGCTCAAAATTTTTAAAGAGTAGATGAATTATAAAAACCACAATGGTGTCAAGTTTAACTGATTGAATTATGTATTCTAACAGAAGTGAGTCTTAGGTGACAATAATTGGATTGGCAAAAAGAAATTTCATGAAATGTATGGCCACCTGGACAATGCCAAAGATGACTACAACTCCCAAAGGATGACTAAAACTCCAAAGGAAATGTGCCTTAAAGTAAATGATCAACTATGGAAACTAGTAGTTTAAAACCTCTGAAAGGTCTGGGATTAGATAAATTTCAACTTGCTTTTGTATATTTAGCATTATCTGTAGCGAAAAAATGTATTGCCAGTATGTGGAAAGATACAAATAAGATTGATATTAATAGATGGCATAATGAGATGAAATATTGCTTAATAATGGAAAAAAATCACATATGTTTCATGTGATAATTATAGTTTTTTTATTAATAAGTGGTTGTTATATTCAGAATATTTACATTTTGATTTACATTGATTAGATCTTAATATGCATGTTTAATTTTTCTTTTTTTTCTCTCTTTATGGCTCTCCTTAGGACAGTTGGCTGAAGGGGGGGGTTCTTTTTTTTTCTTTCTTTTTTTCTTTCATATATATAAAATATATCGTTCATGTTTAGTTTATTGTTATATATATTACTTATTATCTGTATTTTGAATGAATAAATAAAGTTTAAAAAAACTATGGAAACTAGTACAAAAAGACAAATTATAACTTTGTTAAAATGAAAATGTAAACATTATCAAAACTGCACTATAAGAGAATAGCAATCTGACACCTCACAGAAGAAACATAATACCTGTATAGTGCCAGTGATTGGCAAACAGATGCCCAAATCATTCACAGTCAGTTGCAAAAAGAGTGTGCCAAATGCTTGAGCAGAGGTCTGTTGAATCCCAGGTAGCTTGTCAACAACTTCTTTGGTAGCAACATGTATGTCCTTATGTAATGCCATTCGCTGTTCATTCCAGTTGTCGTAGGCAGCTTTGTAGTTTAGCCAGAAAAGTACAGCTTCAAAATAGAAACAAAAACTTGATGAACCAACTAATTATAATCAATTAAAATATCCACATTATGTTTTGCTTTGCTATTGTTCAATTGATTTTACAAGTTTTCAGCAAGATTTTAATGACAAATACAGAAGTTATTGGTAATAAGATGAAGGAAAACAAGAGTCAAGGCTTAATAGTGCACATCTTAGAATTAATCATTAAAATTTAGACAGACAGCACAGAAACAGGCCCTGCAGTCCATAACGCCTTGCCCCTCCCCCCCCTATACACCAATTGACCTATAATCCCCATACATTTTTGAATGATGGAGGAAACCCACGCCGACATTGGAAGAACGAACAAACTCCTTACAGACAGTGCTGGATTCGAACCTGGGTCGCTGGTGACGTAACAGCATTGTGCTATCCGTTACGCTAACCAGAGGATTAAATCATACATGGCTTTTAACAACATACTGCCATACGATGATCCAATGTTTACTCTTTCAAAATATTTAAACCAACATTCAGGGTCAAAATATTTTGTTTGAGTTTGATGATGTCATATATTTTAAGATTATATTCTGGACCGTTTTTGCACAAAATCTGAAGTAGATGGTAACAACGCAATTTCAGGCAGAATTTTGATATAACCATCTTTCACTTACTGCATTCTAATGGAGACATGACCATGGTTTAATTCAGTGAAGTTGAAAAGGCTATTATGATTAATTCTTTCCCCCTCTCTCCAATTTTTTAATTGATTATACTTTTTAAATTCTACCTTTAACCCAGCCATTATCCTGCCCTACCTCCAACTTACACCACAGATAGCAATGTTATCAATCGGAACACTGTTTAAAATGATCATCCATGTCTTAGTAATGCCTTTTCACTATTCTTTCTTTGGCTTGGTTTCGCGGACTAAGATTTATGGAGGGGTAAATGCAGGCTCGTTTGTGGCTGACAAGTCCGATGCGGGACAGGCAGGCACGGTTGCAGCGGAAAATTGGTGGGTTGGGGTTGGGTGTTGGGTTTTTCCTCCTTTGGCTTTTGTCAGTGAGGTGGGCTCTGCGGTCTTCTTCAAAGGAGGTTGCTGCCCGCCAAAGTAACCCTCTGAAATATAATTGCTCTGCCAATCTTGAACCCTCCCTCTTTTCCAAATCTAATTGTTCCATCATTGGCGGTGATATATTCAGCTTCCAAGGTTTGAAGATCTGGAAATTCAATCTGTCTCTGGAAAAACTAAGCGTGATTATCAGTGATATGAACCATTAGCTCCCTTGGTGTCTTCCATGATGCTGAATTACGTTCTCAGTATTTTCAGAATTTTCTGCTTCTGATTTTAGCAGCTGCAGTTTTTTTTACTACTCTGTTGCTCGCCAAAATCTACCTTTCTTGCCAAGTTTTGGTCATCTATCCCACAAGAATTACAAAACGTCCTGGGGGTGGTAGTATTGGGAAGAGAATTGGTGGGTCTGGAAATACTAATGGAGTGAGGGGAATGCTGGAGAGACAAAACTTTACAGCAATGATGCCATTGTGAATTAGCACTTGGGGGGGGGGGGGCGGGGGTGGTATGCCTACTGGACTTAGACAACACTGAATTCAAGTCCAAGGCTGAGCTGGGCCTGGTTAAATAAAGGAACATTGGACAGGTTACTTGGGTTTGGAAGCAAGAATCCAAGGGCTTCAACTGTCAGAAATTCATACCTCTGTCAAAGGCCACAGGCTGTGCATATATTATCGGTCGACTGAGTGTGATGAGAACAGCTTCTCTATCAAATGCACCGCTGATCTCTTCTTGCAATGCATTTCTCAATCCAATTCGTGTTTTGAAATATGCTACTTGATGAAAATCTGAACCAGCTTCTTCATAAACCTAAAATGAACATGAGAGGGAGAAAATCAAATGACATCAATAACCAGGCAAAATGAAAAAATGTGCTCAAAGTTAGAACCATAGGTCAGAAGACAGTGTGCTGTTTTGTTTCTTTTTGGGAACAATGAAAGAAGAACTTAGAATGACAAGAGGATCATTTAAAAAGCACTGGGAAAATTAGGTGGTTGGTTGTTTTTCATTGGAAGCTGCAAGAGAGGGACTTGGAACAACAAGAGGATCGCTTAAAAAAACATTGGGAAATGTAGGTGCTTGTTCATTTCTCAATGGGAACTCCAAGAGAGGGATGGAAGGAGAAGAGGATCATTTCAAAAGCACCAGAAAAGGCAGGTTTCTCTGTTTCATGCTGGGAACTGCAAAAACAAGACTTGGAACAAGAGGATCATTTAAAAAGCACTGGGAAAGGTAGATGCTTATTTAAATTTCTCTCTTGGCTAATAGCTAACAATGGGAAGGGACATTTAAGTGGAGTCACCATTGTGGGAGTAGCCAGGCCAAGAATGGGATTTTGAGGCTTTGATTTGAGAGGTGGTAGTGCAGGAGTTGAAGTAAGGACAACCCTTTCAAGAAACAAAAGGATTCAGCAAGAAGCCACAAGTAAAGACAGGTTTTCCTAACTTTTGTTTTTACTTCATAGATGGTGGGAATGGCAGCAGGACAGGGACATGCTCCTCTTGCAGAACATGGGTAGTCAGGAAAGCCAACAGTATCCCTGGCAACTTCATCTATGAGAAGTACATCCAACTGCAGCTCCTTACAAACCGTGTAAGCGAATTGAAGCTGGAATTGGATGACCTTGGATCATTCAGGAGGCTGAAGGGGTGATATACAGGAGTTACAGGGATGCAATCACACCTAGGAGGCAGGAGGAAGCTGGGTGACAGTCAGGAGAGGGAAGGGAACTCCCATTGTTAGAAACAGAAGTACCTTCACAGAAATTGCTCGAGACAAAAATTGAGAACAAAGAACATTTATTATACAACAATGCAAAGTATTCCCCTTACCCTGGGAATACACACACACACTGGGGCTCACCCAACTTTTATACAGTTCATTTCAGTATAGGAATACCCTCCCCCTTACATTCTTCTGCCTCCTGGATGAGTTTGGCATTAGGCAATCATGTCTGCCTACATGCTGTTTCTGTGAACTTGGAGGACCAGGGGGTATCCTGTCTGTGTCCCATCATGTCATTGTCCTTTTTCACACCTTCCTGACTCTCAGGGCTGACTAACTTCTTACATGCAGAACTCGCTAATTCTGTCTAAGGCTAGAAGACCCTTATCTTATTCAGACTAACTTTACTTCCTACATTCTAATATCTATTCTTATCCTATTCATACTGGCTTTATTCATTACACATATATCTAAACTAGTTTCCTCATTTTCATATTTTTATATCAGTTTTACTCATCTCTCACAATCCTCACTTTTCTTTTAGATCAGTGTTACTCATCTCTCACACTATGGCTGGCTGTTCCCCTCAATAAAATGTATAGCATTTTGTATACTGTTGAAGGGGACAGCCTTACCAGGGAAAAGCCATGGAGGTCAGATCTCTGGCACAGAGGCTGCCTTTGTGGCTAAGGAGGTAGAAAATGTGAGCTGTAGAGATAGGGGATTTAATAGTGAGGCGAACAGATAAGAAGTTCTGTGGAAGAGATGGAGAATCCCATGAGGTCTGTTGAGGACTTCAGATTTGTGGATCATTGGGCTCTCTTCCAGGGAAGTTGAGACCTGTACTGGTAGGTTGGTTTGCATCTGAATTAGAGGGATATCTTTGTGGGAAGGTTTGTTAGTGGTTTTCTGGAGGGGTTTAAACTAGATTGGTATGGGGATGGCAATGAGATTGCCAAAGCAGATAGTGGAGTGGAGGAGCAAAAAAAATTATATTAATACTGCAAAAAAAAAACCCCAGAAATTGAAGGGTTGTGTGTGATGGAAATTATGTTTTCAGGTGCATCTATTTCAATGCAAGGAGTATTGCAGTTCAAGTTTATTTATCATTCGATTGCACAAGTACAACCCATCAAAACACCAAACACGCAACCAGACATAATACACCTTCAGTCAAGCAGTACATATGAAGGACAAATATACATATACAAGAATTAAATATTGTTTAATAAATAGTTGTCTCAGAAGGTAGGTGTGAACAGTTCCTTTTGTCGTTCATCAGTCTCACCGCCTGTGGCAAGAAGCTATTTCTCAGCCTGCTGGCTCTGATTCTCCTGAAGCTCTTTCTGAATGGGAGCAGCTGAAAGATGCTGTGTGTGGGGTGAAAGGGGTCCCCAACAATTTTGCATGCACCTTTCAAACAACAATCCTGGTAGATCACGTCAATGGTGAGTGGGGAGGGAGACCCTAGTGATCTTCTCTGAAACTCTTATGGTCCCTGTGGATTTGCCTCCTATCCAATTCTCTATAGCATTAGTACCACACTTCACTACAGATGACCAGGACACTCTTAACAGAGAGTAGCCTTGCCCATTTCAATCTTCTCAGGAAATGTAGCTGCTGTTGCATCTTTCTGACAAGTGAGGAGATGTATGTCCAGGATAGGTCATTTGAAAAGTGAACTCCAAGGAATTTGATGCTCTTTACTCTCTCTACTGAATTATTAATGTGTAATGGACAGTGGTCAATCCTGTTCCTCCTGAAATCCATGATCATCACATCACAAATTTTTTTTACCTCTTCTATGCAGTGCGACTTATCGTTGTTGATGAGGCCACAGCCGTGAGGTGTGCCAGTGTTCAGCGTGATGGTGATCAATGTTCTGCTGCTGACCAGGACATATTGTGGTCTTTCCATGAGGAAGTCATAAATCCAGTTACAGAGAGGGGTGTTAAGTACCAGACAGGACAGCTTCTCCACCAGCGTGTGGGGAATGATTATACAAAATGTCAAGCTAAAGTCAATGAACAGCAGCCTGGCGTATGCAGTGCCGTTCTCTCAGTGGGTCAAGACGGAGTGGAGGGACAAGGCATCATCAGTGGAACAGTTTCTTCTATAGACAAATTGAAATGGCTCCAGTGTCTCAGGGAGGTGACACTCAAAGCACTTCATAATGGTGGAGGTCTCAGTGCCATGGGGCAGTAGTCAGTGAGGCCGATTATTGTCACCCTCTTTGGTGGGATGATGATGGCCGTCTTGAAACCTGCGGGGTCAATGGACTGTTGGAGTGACAAGATGAAGACATAGGTAAAGAACTCTATGAGTTGGTTCAGTCAGTCCTTCAGTCCCTGACCAGTAATGTTGTCTGGTCCCGCTGCCTTGTGCAGGTTCAACTTGAATAGGCTTCTCTCACCTCGGCTGCACTATGCAGGGGACCCTTTCATCAGGAGGACATGGAGCTTTCTTCTGTGCCAGCCAGTTCTTCTCATTGAATAGTCTATAGAAGATGTTCAGTATGTCCGGAAGAGAAACATCATTGTCTTTAACTCACAAAGTTTTATCTGTTATGGTCTTGATCCCTTGCCACATGCAGATGAACAGATGAGCTTATAGCAGCACATGAGATTATGACATGGTGGACATTGGTTAAACTTGGTTGAATCAGGGAAAGGACTGGTAGTTCAATGATGTGGGGTTCTGTGGTTTTAGATACAATCAAGCAGGAGGGATGAAAGGGGGAGGAGTAGCATTCCTTGTCAGGAAAACTATCACAGCTGTGCTCAGACAGGACAGACCAGAAGGCTCATCTACTGAGGCTATATGGGTGGAGCTGATGAATGTGTAAGGTATAACCACATTAACAGGGTTATATTATAGATCACCCAATAGTCAACGTGAATTGGAGGAGCAAATCTGCAGGGAGGTAGCAGACAGCTGGAGGAAACAAAGTTGTGATAATAGATGATTTTAACATTCCATATATTGACTGGAAAAGGGCTGTGTAGCTTAGAATTTGTCAAGTGTGTTCAGGAAAGTTTTCCAAATCAACATATCAATTTACCAACTAGAGAGAATCCAATAATGGATCTACTATAGGGAATGAGATAGGACAAGTGACAGAACTGTGTGTGGGGGAACATTTGGGATTCAATGATCATAATGCCATTAGTTTCAAGATAATTATGGATAAGGATAGGTCCATTTTTTCACAAGGACGTGCTTGGTAAGTGGAAGGCCATCAAAGGCAAAATTTTGAGAGTATAGAGATGTTCCTCTCAGGATTAAAGGCAAAATTAACAGAATAAGGAACCTTGATTTTCAATGGATATTTTGGATCTGATTAAGAAGAAGAGAGGTGTATAGCAGATACAGGCAACTCGGAACAAATGTGGAACTTGCAAGTGTAAAAATGCAAGAAAACTCAAGAAAGAAATCAGGAAGGCTAAAACAAGACATGGGGCTGCTTTAGCAGATAAGGGGAAGGAAAATCCTAAAAATCCTAAGAACAAAGTGATAGCAAGGGACAAAATTGGTCCTCTTGAAAATCAGAGTGGTTGGCTATGCGTGGAGTAGGAAGAAATAGGGGAGATCTTATATTTTTTTCTGCATCTGTTCTTACTTAAGGAAACTGGCACAGAGTTTTGGGAAGTATGACAAACAAGCAGGGAGGTCCATGGAACCTACACAGATAAAAGAGGAGGATGTGCTTGCTGTCTTAAAGCAAATAAAGGAGAATAAATCCCACAGTATGACAATGTACTGTGTCAGACCTTAATGGAGGCTAGTGTAGATATTGCAGATGTACAGTACAACTCCGATTATCCAAAATGGTCAGGACTATGTTGGATAAATGGCTTTTTTCAGAGAACTGGTCATTTTTAAAATAAGCCTAGTAGTAATAGCAAATCACTTGCAACAGTGTTTAAACAACAACAAACAACAAGGGAAGACTTTTTAAGCATTAAAATAATGTTCAATTCTCACCAAAAAAATGCTGGCTCCCACCAATCACTGACATCTCCCCACCAAGGCCCCGCTCCTGCCCAGGAGCCCGAGGTCCCCGGTCAGTTCGGCTCCAAAAGAATTTTGGATAAATGAGGATTTCTCATTTGTTTCAGGTATCTTCATTTATCCAAAATTTTTAAAACATTTTTTGGATAATTGAGGATTTTAGAGAATATGATTTTAGATAATCGGATTTGTACTATATTTAGCCACAGGTGAGGTGCCAGAGGATAGGAGGGTGGCTTTGTTTAAAAAATGGCTCCAAAAATAACCCTGGAAATTATAGGCCAGTGAGCCTGACATCAGTCGTAAGTAAGTTATTGGAAGGTGTTCTAAGAGATAGGATATACAAGTATTTGGATAGACAGGGACTGATTAGGGATAGTCAAGATGATTTTCTGTGTGGTAGATCGTGTTTAACCAATCTTGTAGATTTTTTTCAAGGAGGTTACCAGGAAAGTTGATGAAGGAAAGGCAGTGGATATTGTCTCACTGCACTTTAGTAAGGTCTTTAATAAGGTTCAACAGAAGGGGTTAGTCAGGAAGGTTCAGTCGCTTGGTATTCATGGTGAGTTAGTAAACTGGATTCAATGATTGGCTTTATGGGAGAAGCCAGAGAGTGATGGTGGATAATTGCCTCTCTGACTGGAGGCTTGTGATTAGTGGTGTGCCTCAAGGATTGGTGCTGGGTGCTATAGAACAGAAGGATTTGGGAATACAGATGCATAATTCCCTGCAATTGGTGTCACAGATAGATTGGTTGTTGAGGCTAAATTTGGAGTACTGTGTGAAGGTTTGGTCACCTAACTACAGGAAAGATATCAATAAAATTGAAAGAGTACATTTACCTGTCCACAATTTTCTTTAATGATAAAATTGAGCTCACATTCATCACTTCAGCTGGAAATTCATACTCAGATTATTAAATTTGGCATCACCTGTCATTTTTTGCAGATTTAAGGTATTAGTTTTTTTTAAAACAATGTTCATCAAGATACCTTTTTTCTTTTCATATCAATAAACTACATTTAATGCCCCAATTTACCAATTTAGTGTTCAGAAAGCTAATCAGTTCGCAATATAAATTTGGTAAATAGGTACCTGATGTTTGACAATTTGTCCTAATGCCAGGTTAAGATCGACCTGACATTTACCAAACAGTTTCAGATAGCTGCTGTTAAGGCCTGCACCTTGCTGCGTCTTAGCTTGGATACGATTTGAAAGCTCCAGTTCAATAAGTCCAGTCTCTAATCTTACAGCTCTCATGGAAGGAGTAGTTGCTGTAACTTGGATACCCTAGACAAGAAATGAGCACAGTATAAGCATTGAAGCTGCCTTTTTTTTTTACTACCAGTATTATACAGCAAGCTAAAATTATAGCAAAGATACAAAGCAATTAGAAATTCAATTAAAAAGTAATTATCATTATCCTGTCTAACTTTTATCCAATTTAAAATACACTACTTCTGTGTGCATCCATGTCATTCTGCATAAAGTTATAGACACAAAAGGATTTTTTTTCAGTACTGCACAATCTGTGCATTAGTTCTTTTACTGGAGTGCAAGTAACGGCAGAAGAACAGAGCATCAGTTCTGTCATGCTAACACCTTACATAATTAGCATCAGTAAATTATGTAAAAGCACAAGAATTTCTTGAGCAAAATTAGTGTTTCTATAACAGGTTCAAAAGAAAATGCAATAAAGAATGACTCCCATATTTAAGCATCGATATTTTATAGCAATTACCTTAAATTGTAGATTCAAAGAGTAGAGCAAAATCTTTGGCTTTTCTCCATCCATTAAAATGTCATGTTCATTCCACAGTGGTATAGGTTGCTCCCCTCCTGCAGATTTATATTAACATTACAAGTTTGTTGAAAGGGTATGCAAATGAAAATCGTTCATATTGAAATGAACATTTTCCACAGAGAGCCAAATTACAATCTAAATTACTTTTGAAGGTTACTCATAAGAAACTTGTTTGATAATTTTAATCATGTTTAAACACAAATGCCATTGTTCTCACTGCTCCATTACAGTCACGTCTTTCACTCACTCTTGCCCTGCTGCCTTCATGATATCTCTCACTGCTTCCCTTGGTTGTTCCACTTACCACATCCTGATAGCCCTAATGACACTCCTGGACCTGTGCTTACCAATACTGCACCCCACTGTTAAACATGATTAATCTGTACCAATCAGTACTGCACCCCAGTGTTACACAGAGCTGTACCCACCAGTATTATGTTATAAAGGCAGAGCTATACTCTGAGACTGGAGATGGATATGGACCTGGACGTGGAGTCAGGTTAAGAAGATTGGAGCTCAACTGACACTGTTCTTGCATATCTTTTACTGAATATATCATAAGCGTGCCTCTGACCCCAAATAACCTCCACAAATCCTAACCTCACAACCCAAGCCCCAATCTTATCTCATCATGTCCAAACCTCCGTGTGAACTTTCCATCACCTGCTCTCTTCACCCACCAACATGCCAACCCCACCCCTTTGAATATCAGCATCACATTTCTATTAACGTAGTACCATGCATGGAAAGGAAATAGGAAACAAGTAAATTGGAGTGACTGTGCTACTGAATTTTAATCTGGCTTGATCCACAAAGTACTCCTTCAATTAACTTGAAGCCAAAAGGAAATTTATTGCATACCTGATACTTTCTGAATAACTTCATTGACCTCTTTCATAAAAACTTTCTGTAAAAAGACCAGCTGATTCAAAAGGTCTGTTGTCAAGTTGTGCTCAAAAGAACCAACCTGCAGACAAACAGGCATAATTAATGTAGCCGAGGTTATTTGAATTTAAGTAAATATTAATTTGATATCAACAGTATTTCCCAATCACAGGCATACCTCAGCAACACATCGCAAATAGTTTCCTTGTAGGTAGTTGCCTTGTTTTAATGGGAACTCATCTGCATTCCAGGATTTGTCTGGGTGACATTCGTGCTCTTCCATAATGTACTCTCCAGACATGGTGACTTGTGGTAGATTAAGGCTGGCTGATGGAGGCAATGCTGCCAAATCAACAGGCGTTACTTTAGACTGGAATCGCAGCCTATGACTGGGCAGCTCAAATGTAAACCTTGTTTGCGCTCCTAGTGATTGGAAGAAAATATTTCATAATAAAATGCTTACATTGGTGCTATGACATCTTTAACTAACAGTTGGTGATAAATACATAACAAATTCCACTCAAAATAATATGGAAAGATGGTTTAATGTCTTTCTATTTGGAGAACATGTGGCACTATTACTACCACCAACAGATGCCTCAGTAACCAAACCCTTTTCATGCATTTTCCTCAATATTTGTGGCTTCTGACTGAGATTTAAATGTTAGGGAAGCTGCTTTATCCAAGCTTTAGTAAAGTCGTTGGACCATTTTAAATGACAGTAGTTTGAAAAGCATAATCTATTAATAGCTTTCTTTGGAATTAATTAGGCCACGGAGTTGTTCCAAATTTGCGAGGTTGGCTGGGAAATGGAGTGAAATCATCTTTATGTGGGTGATTAGTGACTGGGAATTTTAAGGTGGGAATACAGGCAGGTGAATTTTGGATCTCTTCCAAATTACTTTCAAGTTCAAAGTTCAGATTTATTGTCAAAGTACATAGATGACATCATAGACAACTCAGATTCTTTTTCTTTATCATCCACATACAAAACAAAGGAAACAGTGGCAGAGGCCAAGAACTTTATAGCATATGTGAATGTTACAATACAAGAATAGTAATAGAAACATTGATGGGATTAGGATCTGTCGATCAACAAGCAAAAATTTGGGATGAAAGCAGCAGTGTTTCAGAGGAAGTCAAATTTCTGAAGGGCAAAACATGAAGCCAGTAAATTGAGCAGCTGAAAGGTCCATTGTGAAGATATCAATAGATTAGGGCAGTCACAGATGCACTGAGACCATGAAAAAGGTAATAAGAGGAAATAGTAGTTAGGAAACAGTGTTTGTTGGAGACTATGCAGTTGGTTTCCATCCTACTTAAGCTTAATTGGAAAAAAAGGGGAGTACTTCTGGAACTAGATGACAGACATGCTATACCAAACAATCCTTAATATTTTGAAACATTTGTATTCCATGAGAATTTGACATTTACAGGGTAAGATAGTTGACCACATAATTGTTGCACTGTACACCAATAAAAACCCATTTCAACAACATGTAAATAAGCTACAGATATTTAGTGTATTTTACAATACTGAAATTTACATTTAATGGACTTCATTTAACTACAGTGTGAAAATTATTTGCAGCTTATAGGAAATAGTGACAACTTCACCATTATTACAACCACAAAACATAGTTCATGAACTTTAAAACTAATCACTCACAGGGTAAAGCTGTACTCCCTGTCCTAATTGTACATTCAATGCTGAGTTGCATTTAAATATAAACTTATGTAAAGCCTCCACTTTGTGTTTCAAGTAAGTCAGCAATTTCAATTATTCCATATTTAACAATAGTTCAGTGTAGCTCTTGGCATTTATTAAAATCCAAGCCACTGACTTAAAATACATTTATAATAAATGTGGCTCATTTCAAATAAAACCTACAAAATACAATTCAAAAAGGACGATGACAGACTTTATAAATTGTCTTAACTATCTATCATGCAATTACTGATTCCATTCCCATAAAATGGCACACTACTTTGGAGGCAAGTTTAATTAAAGAAACATCCTTGGCAGAGGTAGTTTGACATTTCTGCTCATTCTTTGCCATTTATTAAACTTTCAAAATACTAGGTTTGGAGCCACACAGTTAGCGCACGCTGTTACACCACCAGCAACCAGGGTTAGAATCCAGTGCTCTCTGTAAGGAGTTTGTACTTTTATAAATAAATTTAAAATGAAAAAGTTTTGATCATGAACATAACCGATCACAAAATTATAAGGTTTGCATGCCAGTGACACACTCATACCTGTCATTCCATGACTTTTCATCCTGCCCATTTTGTATTCCGCTTTAAGAGATGGTAGTAATGCAGCTCCAATGGTGATGCCATCAAATAAAGCACTAAATTTAAGTACAATTGGTTTCTTCTCCAAACCCTCTGGCAGCTGAGGAAATTCATTTGCTTCAACAGGGGTTTGATTGACACTCGAAGGCGGCTTCTCATAGGGTTGCGGAGTAGAAACATCCTCCTTTACCACTGGTATGCTATATACAAAAATAAAATCTGAATCTTGGCAAAAGGATCTTAATAACATGTCATAATTCTGTTTTGGAGCAGATTTTATGTTAAAGTACATTTGAAAGAGTTTTGAACTCCCATTTGGAGAATCAAACACTTTTTACTGTGACCATAAAATATTAAAAAGAAATATTAATCTTTTTTCCCCAACATTCAATAATCAAATCTGAACCAAATATTCATTGCTACAAGGCATATTTATTTTAGAAAATGAGGATGTTGATTATTTAGACATTGCAATGATGTGCTGGGTCAATTGCCTATCTTCTACAGTTACCTTCCAATATTTATTCAGCAAGGTACTATTGAGATTAAAATCTGCAATTGCTGATATACATCTATTGCCTATTATTTTGATGTGAGCTTTGACCACTGTGAGAAATCCAGCCATGGCACATCATGAGCTGTCTCATTAATGGAACAAGTTAAAGCTGTGTAATGCAGGTCAGTGCATTTTGCTAAACTGAAAACCAAAAGAATGCTGTACGTTCACTTCATGTCAGGTAGTGACAGTGGCAAGGAAAATGGCTAAGTTAATAATAAAGATGCATCACTTGACTCCCAAGCATTTCCAGCCTTCTCCTTTTAGTTTCAAGAATTACTGACTGTATTTCACTTCTTTAATTATTGAAATGGTGAGCAACCAGAAGCTCAGAATCTACACTGGATCACCCCAGTGTAGAGGAGAGCACAACATGAGCAACCAATCCAATATACTATATTGAAAGCAGTACAATTGGTGCTTGTACTGAAAGAATTACAAGTAAACCATTAGCATTGTTACCATGAATTTGGTGGAAACAACTATATTGACTTGTCTGCAGTTAGCAATTTTTATTTTTGCACGTTTTTAAAATCAATCAAAGCAAAATATTATCTTCAACTCGACTTTTTACAAACTGCTTACCATGTTGATGGCTGACGAATGAGATCTGAAATCTGTTTGGAGAGTTGGTGAGAACTCCGAACCATCATACTATGTAGTGTAGCAGGGTGTTGAGGAATATTGATACTGATTGCTCCTACTTTTATAACCATTGTGTTGTTGGTCTTCAATCCTCTCTGGGCACTGTACAGAGCCTGAGATTTGGCAATACTGCATTTCACTACAGTTCTAGAAAGATAAGCAAAAGACATCAACCAATGACACTGGAGATTTCAAACAAATGTTGCTTTGTAATATGCCATACCATGGAAACAAGCCATTCATCTCATCAAGTTATTTTGTTCACAAGCCGTCTAACTCAATCACATTCACATTCATTTCAAACAAACCTATTTTGAATCAACTATCCAATTTGTTTTCAAAGTATCAACTCAGCAATATGTAACACCAAAAATCCTTTTACTTTGCTCTTGGTCTGAGGATATTCCTTCCAACTTGCCCCTTAGGTGTCATGCTGAATTTGAATGTACTTTGTGACAATCCTTCTGGATCCATGAAAATAATATCAAAATTCAAGTTGTGCAGTTCTTCAATATTACATTATAACATTTCATAATCTTTCAACCTTTGTTGTCATGAACAATATACCTTTGCAAGTCATGATTCTACCTTTTCTATTTTTTCTATAATACCCTTAAAACAAAGTCTGCAAATTAAATTTCACCAACTTTTGGCATTTGTGCTGTATTTAGCTTGAGCACATTGTTGCCAAGCCCACAAAAATAAAATGTCTAAGTTGGTGGAATTTACCTTTACAGGTTTTTCTCGCTGGCTCTTCCTTTACCCGTTGTCATGCGGTGCATTAAAGTACAACTCGCACGATCCCAAACTTGCAGATATTATAGCTTCTGTGATAATACTGTTATGATCAGCCATGCAGGTGCTAGAAGGGAGCAAAGCATTCAAGAGTCAGCAGGTGGCCTTCAGTGCATGTGGGGTCAATGGGGATTTGCTCCTTGTTTGCAAATGAATGAAAAATGTAAGTCAGTGTTTGTACATTTTTCACCAATGTTAATTACTAGTTAAGAGATTAGCAAACAAACACTGATGATGTTATCACTTCTGTTAAAGAACACAATGCTTGTGTAAGGACTGTCATTGAAATCTCATGTGCATCAGTCAAGTTCCTTCAAGAAATTCCTTGTACAATAAATAAAAAAGGGACATTTTGACTGGAACTGATCATGATGTCAGGTGAGAAATGAAACAGGAGAAATTATATTGGAGAAATGCCAGTGAAATTACACTGAATTGTGTGCGCCTTTATAGAGAAAAAAGCTCCTGAATATAGGAGTGAACAGCATCTCAATTATGAGCCACAAGATTAATAAAATTAGCAATAATAATAAAGTATGGATGAAACAATGGATTAAAAACTGATAAAACCCCAGGACCTAGGCTTTCAAATGTAGTGGCTGAAGAGAGAAAAGGCATGATCTTCCAAAGTTCAATTCTGGAAGTTCCCAAAAATTGGAATGTAACAGACTATTATTCATGAAAGGTTGGAGAGGAGAAAAGGAAGTTCAGAACAGTTATCCAGACATCATTGGTGGAGAAAATGGTATCCATTGTTAAGGACATGATAGGAGCACACATGGAAAATTTTAACAGGACTGGGCAAATACCAAATTATGAAAACAAGACCTTATTTGAAAATCTGAGTTTGACATTGCAAATGACATAATAGATAATGGGGAACCACAGGAAATGGAGTTTAAGATGGCCTTTGAAAAGTCACCACACAAAGGGCTACAAAACAGAATTAGCGTATGTGGAACTGTATGTTATGGATATGGAGGGAGGATTAAATAAAGAATGAAAACAGAATAGGAAAAATATACTTTAGGTTGGGACGCTGGGACAAGCAGGGTGCTGCAGTAATAAAGCACTAAACAGCTTTGACATACACATGCAACTCCTTCATTACAGCCATTTGGTTAATGAGAAATTTGATTTTATGCAATGACAAATCACAACCTAAAAATTGAAACTACTGAATAAAATTTGTAATCAGAATTTATCTGAATAAAAAATGAATAAACATAATTTTTCAACTTGAAGATGATGTGTTTTACATGACAGAAAATTTGCATTACTGATAGTATTCTAAAAACACACACCACTGCCAAACCCCCGACCCCCATTCCCCCATAACATGGGTGTCATGTGTACCCTTATGAAATGAAAACAAATCTATCTTTACAAATGGCATGCTTATCTATGTACGAAATTATTCTAAATTTCCATGCATTGAGTTCATATTTGCATACATCTCTACTAAAATGATCGAGAAAAAAAAATCACAAAACCTTAAATATAATTAAACTTCAGCACTGAAAATTAGATTAGGATCATTTCGTTTTATAAACTGTATAAAAAGTAATTAAAAATATTTTTCTTTCAGTCAATATTTAGAAAGTCAAAGCTTCAAGTTAGTTTCTCCAAAATCTTACAACTGGTTGACTATTAAATTTCTGTCCAGCTTTCAACACAACACAAACCACAATATTTAAATGTACAATATTTAATGTTGTCCCTTACAACTTTCCCAGGATTGATTTAAGCACAGCATTAAGCTAATACTGAAGATATATATTTTTAAATATTTCAGCTAAGTTAAAGATGCAAGCCCAAATCATGCGGGTTTAACATACAGAAATTCTTGTTTGACTGTACTTGTAGGTGAAGTAGGAAAATCCTCCAGTCTATGCAAGATGGTTGTAGAGAAGGCAAGAAAATAAAAGAAGAACAAATGAAGTACAGACATTCATGCATAAATCTATATTCAAACAGTGGAACTCTTAATTTGCTTCTACTAATAGCTATTTAACTCTCAAAGGCTGAATAATATATTTAAATTTGAACAGGAAGGTCACATCTTGGGTAGAGTGGAGAATGCAGAACATTGCATTTGATAACTATACTGTGCAATGACCAATTCTTTGACTCTGCACAGACTAAAGGTTACCATATCAACAAATATATGTAATAAATTAAGGATTATATGAGCATATATTTATAATAAAATTCATCAACTCTGTGCACAAACCAATTGAATTTTTCATTGAGCAATCTGAAACTTGAAGCCATCATGTGTACAACAGATTTAAAATAAAACACAAATAAGAAAAAAAAGATAGATTTAAAATGTGTCAGTATTCACCAATAATCTGTCAACATCCAAAACCCTATCCCAAGCAAAAGGCTGTGTTGGTATAAAAGAGGCGAGTGGCTTTCATTTCAAGAGGAATGTGATGTTGAGGCTTTACAAGGCATGGGTAAGAATTCACTTGGAGTATTGTGAATAATTTTGGGCTCCTAATTTAAGAAAGGATGCGCTGACATTGGAGAGAGTTCAGAGGAAATTCACAAGATTGATTCTGAGAATGAAAGGGGTATCACATGAAGAGTGTTTGACAGCTCTTGGCCTGTACTTAATGTAATTTAGGAGAATGGGGGGTGGGGGGGGGGGGGAAGAGGAGGAATCGCATTGAAACATTTTGAATTTTGAAAGGCATGGACAAAGTAGATGTGGAAAGGTTGTTTCCCTTCATGGGAGAGTCTAAGACAAGAGGATACAACTTCAGGATTGCATCCACTTAGAACAGAGATGCAAAAGAATTTCTTTCGCCAGAGGTTAATAAATCTGTGGAATTTGTTGCCACAGGCTGTTGTGAAGGCCAGGTCATTGTGTGTATTTAAGGCAGAGATTGATAGGTTCATGATTAGCCAGGGCACTAAAAGGTTATAGGAAGAAGGCTGGGCAGTGGAACTGAGTGGGAAAATGGATTGAAAGGCAGGGCAGACTCGATGGGCTGAATAGCCTATTTTTGCCCTTTTGTCCAATGCTCATATGGTCTAACCGGAGGCCCACCATGACTGAAGTCCAAAAGCTATCACTTATTATTTCATATTGTTATTTAATTAACAATCTAAAATTGTCATTAGTTTTTTTCCCAATAATATTAAAACATTTTAAACAATTCATATTCATTTAAGAATTTGTGATTATCATAATATTATGCCAGAAATCATACTATTGAATCATTTGGTATGTGTTGTTCCACAATGAATATTTCTGCAACACAAATTGCTTGAATTGGGGCAATTGAGAAATGAACAAATGGTAAGAGCAAAGATGCATCTCCTTTGTGTTGGAACTGAAGAGAGTGAATTACAGTTATACCGGTACAGAAAATGAAATTAAATTGGATGGAGGATAAAAAAAATAAGAAAAGAACCAACAATCAGATAACACTGGTTGCATGTTAAAGGGGAAAGGACACTTCTCTGGGCTGGAGAGAGAACAATTATCAGTCATTAATATAGAAGGAGCATAACAAAAGAATCCTCATGACTCTGAATGCCATGGGGTTGTTAACCCTTAAGGTACTCTACTGTAAATAATATCAACCTGAAAGTGACCCTTGATTTTATGTACATTCATCATATTTGCAAGTGAGGACAGATGCAAAATATTTGTATGTTTTAACAAGTTCCAGATTCACTATATCTTTTCCTGCCTCTCTCTAGCAGAGCCTGACATTTTTGTTGCACCTTTTGTTTGTCCACTAAAGATATGAATGACAAGACATTTCACCATGAGCACAAGACAAAGTACAACAATTCAGATTTATTGTTAGAGTACATACATGACATCACATGCAACCCTGAGAATTTTTTCCTGTGGGCTAGGCAGAATTACCACTTGTTGGTAATGCCAAAAACTGTACTCAATGAACACATGTAAACAAATAAAGGAATATAAACAAAATTGACTGTGAAATAGAGAAAAAAAAATCAAGAGTCTTTAAATGAGTCCCTGATTGAGTTTGTTGATGAAGATTCTGATGGTGGAGGGGTAGCAGCTGTTCCTGAACCTGGTGATTTGAATCTTGTGGCACCTAGACCTCTTTCCTGATGGCAGCAGTGAGAACAGAGCATGTGCTGGGTAATGTAGATACTTGATGATTGCTGCTGCTCTCCAACAGTAGCGTTCCCTGAATACGTTCTCAGATGGTGAGAAGGGTTTTGCCTGTTTTGTCCTAGGCTGTGTCCACTACCTTTTGCAGGACTTAAACTTGGGAGTATTGGTGTCCCCATACCAGACTGTGACGTAGCCAGTCAGTATACTTTCCACCATACATCTGTAGAAATTTGCCTGGATTTCTGATATCATACCAAACCTCTCGAAGTCGAGGTGCTGTCGTGCTTTCTTCATGATGCCATTAGTGTGTTGGGCCCAAGAAATATTCTCCAGGATACTAACTCCCAAGAATTTAAATTGCTCATTCTCTCCTCCTCTGATTTTCCAATCATCAATAGATCGTAAATTGTTGGTTTTCCCTTCCTGAAGTGAACAAAGAGATCCTTAGTTTTGATGACATTGAGTGAAAGGTAATTGTTGGTGCACCATTCAGCCATGTTTTCAATCTCCCTCCTGCATACTGATTCATCATCCCTTTTTATATAACACCTTACCATAATATCATCAGCGAATTTTGTTGGTGCTGTTTTCATACTAAGCCACATAGTCATAGGTATTCTGCATGTAGAGCAGGGGTCTAAGAATGCAGCCCTGTGGTGCCCCAGTACTGATGGAGATTGTGAGGATTTTATTACCAATCCTCAGATTGTGGACTAGAGGTGAGGAAATCCAGGATCCATTGCACAGTGGAGTTTGCTGATCAATTTTGGGGGGATGATGGTGTTGAATGCCGAACTGTAGTCAATAAAGAGCATCCTGATGTATGCATCATGGTTATCCAGGTGTTCTAGGGCTTTCTGTAGAGCCAGTGAGATGAGCCACCGTAGACCTATTGCTATGGTAGTCAAATTGGAACAGATCTATGTTGCCACTCAGACAGGAGCTGATATGCTTCAACAACAGCTTTTCAAAATACTTTGTCACTGTTGATGTGAGTGCCACTGGTCAATAGTCATTTAGGCAGGTTGCCACACTGTTCTTGGGCATTAAACCATTAGATACCATGCCTTGCTGGAGTGAGATGTTAAAGATATCTGTGAATACATTGGCAAGTTGGTCAGCACAGGTTTTCAATACTCGGCCAAGTACTCCATCCGGACTGGATGCTTTCTTAGAATTCACTCTCCTGAGAGCATCAATTAAGTGTAACATAACAGAAATCTACGTATTAACCTCAACACCTGATCCCTCATGCTTGGAGGTTTGCAGTCCCTCTATTATATTATCTTTTTGCAGTATGACCTTTTGAAGATTATCATAAGAACATAGGAAATTGGAGCAGGTGTAGGCCATACGGACCATCGGGCCTGCTCTGCCATTCAATAAGATCATTGCTGATCTGATCATTGACTCAACTCCACCTTTTCCCCAAATCCCTTAACTCCTATTTTATGTAAAAATCTATCTAACTTATCCTTAAATATGTTTAATGAAGTAGCGTCAACTGCTTCCCTGGGCAGAGAATTCCAAGATACACTACTCTCTGGGAAAAACAGTTTTTCCTCATCTCAGTCTTAAATCTCCTCCCCTGAATCTTGAGGCTGTGTCCCCTAGTTCTAGTCTCACCTTCCAGTGAAAACAATTTTCCTACCTCTATCTTATCTATCCCTTTCATAATTTTATATGTTTCTAGAATGAGAAGAGATCTTATTCTTCTAAATTCATGAGAGTATAATCCCAGACGATTTAGTCTCTCCTCGTAGGTCAACCCCCTCATCTCTGGGATCAACCTGCTAACCCTCCTCTGGACTGCCTCCAAGGCCAGTATATCCTTCCTCAAGTATGGAGACCAGAACCATACACAGTACTTCAGGTGCGGCCTCACCAGTGCCTTGCTCTTGAATTCGATTTCTCTAGTGATGAAGGCCAACATTCCATTTGCCTTCTTTATAACCTGCTGTACCTGCATCCCAATTTTTTATGATTAATGCACAAGTACCCCCAAGTCCTTCTGCACTACAACATGCTGTACTTTTTCACCACTCTTCTATTTTTCCTACCAAAATGGATGACCTTGCATTTATGAACATTGTACTCCATCTGCCAGACCTTTTCCCACTCACCTAACAACTTTATCCTTCTGCAGCTTCTCCACATCTTCTGTACAATTTGCTTTTCCCACTCAATTTAGTATCATCTGCAAACTTGGCTTCATTACACTCTGTCCCCTTTTCCAAATCATCAATGTAAATGGTGAACAGCTGCGGACCCAGCACCGACCCCTGGAGCCCCCCCACTTACCACTGTCTGCCAATCAGAAAAACACCCATTTATCCCAACTCTCTGCCTTCTGTTAGTTAACCATTCCTCAATCCATGCCAATATACTTCCCCTGACTCCATTCATCTGTATCTTAAAGTCTTCCAGTGCGGCACCTTATTAAACGCTTTCTGGAAATCCAAATATATATCAACCTGTTCCCCTCTATCCACTGTAGCCATTATATCCTCAAAAAACTCCAGCAAGTTTGTCAAACAAGGATTTATCAAAAAAAGACGCACAACAGACAATATTTGTAAATTTATTAACTTAATTCATGCAGTAGAAGGAAATAAAGCACCTGCAGTAGCAGTTGCTTTAGACGCAGAGAAGGCCTTCGACAGAGTAGAATGGAATTACTTGTTCAAAGTATTGCAAAAATTCAGTTTACCGGAGAAGTATATTAATTGGATTAAAGCATTATATAAGGGACCGTTAGCGAAAGTGACAGTAAATGGACATGTATCAAAGCAATTTAACTTAAGCAGGTCAACGCGGCAGGGATGCCCACTATCACCATTATTGTTTGCGCTAGCTATAGAACCACTAGCAGAATCGATAAGAATAGATAATAATATAAAAGGAATAAAAATAAAAGACAGGGAATATAAAATCAGTCTATTTGCGGATGATGTGATAGTGTACTTAACAGAACCAGAACTATTAATAAAAGAACTATATAAGAAATTGAAGGAATATGGAAAAGTGTCGGGATACAAGATAAACGTAAATAAAAGTGAAGCAATGCCTATGAATAACGCGGATTTCTCAAAATTTAAGAAGGAATCCCTATTCAGATGGCAAATGCAGGCAATAAGATACCTAGGTGTACAAATAAACAAAAATCTAGGCCAATTATATAAACTCAATTACAATCCACTAATGAAAAAATTACAGGACGATTTAGAGCATTGGAAAGAGCTACCACTAACACTGATAGGAAGGATAAACTGTATTAAAATGAACATTTTTCCAAGGATACTATACTTATTTCAGGCATTGCCAATACAACTGACAGAAAAATTCTTCAAAGAGTTAAAGAAAATAATAAGGAAATTTTTATGGAGAGGGGGGAAACCGAGGATAGCACTAGATAAATTAACAGAATGGTATAAACAAGGAGGCTTACAATTGCCAAACTTCAAAAATTATTATAGAGCCGCACAATTAAGGTACCATTTGTTTTATCAAACAAGGGAAAAACCAGACTGGACGAGATTAGAATTAGATAAAATAGGGGAAAAGATACCTGAACACATATTATATAAATGGGACGAAAAATTGGTACAACATAGAACTTCTCCAGTATTACACCATCTCCTCAATATATGGAAGAAGATTCATGTAGAAAGAAATAAAACAAATTATCAATTACCAAAGCTAATATTGACGCAAAATAAGCTACTCCCTTTTACAATAGACAACCTTTCCTTTAGAAAATGGGAAAAAAAAGGGATTAAAAGAATAGAAAATTGTTTTTCAGGAAGTAGATTCTTATCCTTTGAACAAATGAGAGATAAGTACAATATAACTGGAGATACAGCGCTGGCATATTACCAACTGAGATCCTACTTGAAAGATAAATTAGGAAGCAATTTGAGTTTACCAGAGAGAAGTAACCTTGAATATGTGATTACAGATACAATGTTAATCAAAAGATTTATAACAAATATGTATATTAAACTGCAAGAAAAGGAGAATGAGGAAACAAATGGTAAAACTAAACAAAAATGGGAACAAGATTTAAATATAAAGATAAAAAAGGAAACATGGGAGAAATTATGTTCTGGAACGATGAGAAATACAATAAATACGAGGCTGCGTATGATACAATATAATTGGTTACACAGACTATACATTACACCGCAAAAGTTAAATAAATGGGACCCAACAGTATCTGATAGATGTTTTCGATGTAAAAAAAAGAAAGGGGAACAACAATTCATGCAATCTGGACATGTGACTGAGTAGAAAAATTTTGGGATGATCTCAATCAGATATTAAATAAAATAACAGAAAACAATATACCAAAGAATCCAGAGATCTTTCTCCTAAGTAACATAAAAAATAAAGAATTTGGAATTGACTTGGAAGATGCACAAAAAAGATTTGTTAAGATAGCCCTAGCCGTAGCAAAAAAATGTATTATGTCAACCTGGAAATTGGAAGATAATTTGAAAATACAACAATGGTATATAGAAATGAATAAATGTATTCCATTAGAAAAAATAACATATAGTTTAAGAAATAATATTGAAATATTCGAACAAGTATGGGAGCCTTACATTAAATACAATAGCGAAAACCTACCGGGGACAAACATTACCTAAGTTGATGGAAGGAAAAGGAAAGAAAAGAATGGACTCTGTAGAATTTCTGGTGTATTTTTGTTGAATGACAACATTGTCTGACTGAATTAATGCAACCTAGATTGTATACCTAAAATGGATGAGGGGGGGGGGGTGGGGGGGTGGTTTGGGAGGAGGGAGGGGGGGGGGGGGGAGAAAAAGTCACTGTAAATGTGTGAAAAAGAAAAAGTGTATATCATGGCTATTGTGATTTATGGTGTGAAAAATAAAAAATTTTAAAAAAAGTTTGTCAAACAAGACCTGCCCTTTCTGAATCCATGCTATGTCTGCCTGATGGAACCTCTTCATTCTAAATGTCTCGTTATTTCATCCTTAATGGCAGCTTCAAGCATTTTCCCGACTACAGACATTAAGCTAACTGGCCGATAGTTACCTGTCTTCTGCCTATGTCCATTTTTAAAAAGTGGCGTGAAATTTGCTGTCTTCCAATCTGCTGGGACCTGCCTAGAGTCCAGAGAATTTTGGTAAATGACTACCAGCACATCAACTCCTGCCATTTCCTTCAGTACCTTGGGATTTGTTCGCTTTCAGTCCCATTAGTTTGCTTATCACTACCTCTTTTTTACAAGGTCCTCACCTCCCTTCACATCCCTATCGCCACTCTTTGCATGACCACCATGAAATATTTTTCAATGTCTTGGCCATTTCCTCATTACTACTATCAATCTCTCTTTCTCATCTTCCAAGGGACCTATGCTGACTTTTGCCACCTTCTTCAGTTTGATATATTTATAAATGTTTTGCTATCTGTTTTTTTATTTTGTGCTAATTACTTTCATAATCCTTCTTACCTTTCCTTATTTCCAGTTTAGTTATCCTTTGTTGCCTTTTAAAGTTTTCCCAATCCTTCAGTTTCCCTCTACTCTTGTATACTTTTATTTCCTTAGTTAACCAAAGCTGACACTTCCCTTTCTTACTGGCCTTAATTTTAAAAGGAATATATTTTTGTTGAGCATTGTGAAAAATCTCTTTGAAAGTCTTCCAGTGTTCCTTAACTGTTCTGCTGACTAGCCTGTGCTCCCAGTCCACGCTGACCAATTCCTCCCTCATCCTGATGTAGTCTTCCCTGTTCAAGTATTATGCACTAGTTTTAGATCTAACTATTGCACCCTCTATGTGTATGAGTAATTCAATCAGACTATGATCACTTTTTCCAAGAGGGTCCTTAACTACTAGATGGTTAATTTTACCTATCTCATTGCACAATACCAAATCTAAAATAGCATTCTCCCTTGAAAATGCTCCTCAAGAAAGCTATCTATGAAGTCATCCTCCACACTTCTTCAACCAACTTGATTTTCGCAATCTACGTGGAAGTTAAAGTCCCCTATGACAACTGCCATTCTGTTCTTACATGCCTCAGTTATCTTTCAGTTAATTGACTGTGACAGTGTGCTATTGTTATTTGGTGGGCGATAGATAGCTCCCATCAGCGATTTTTTTTCCCCTTACTATTCTTAATCTTTTCCCAGGTCTCAACATTCATAGACAATTTGTGTGGACTCTTATCATTCTTTTCCACTCAGTAGTTTAGGAAGGGATGGGAGGGAGAAGAGGAGGTACAAAAGGATATAGATTGTGTCAGAAGTAACTTGTTGTATGTCAAGAGTCTCTATCTTTTGTACCAAATCAGCAAAAGGTGAACATTAATTACTTTCAATAATCTATTAATCAGAGCAACATTAAGGGAGGCAAGACTGATTTGGATCTTGGACTTGGAGCAACAAATCTGAGATGGTGAAATTGTGGCCAGTCGCCAACACGATCATGTCTGACATAGATGTCCTTAACTGAGACAATTACCAAAGAACAATTCTCATGTGTACATAATACATAATCCTTCACTAGGGATTTCTTCCTCACCAATGACACTAATCAGGTTGAGTAATCCTTACTTTTCTATTGCAATAGAAAGGGGTGCCTTTAAATAAATCTATATCTCTTGGTGATACCCATATTGTATACCTTTCTCACAGGTGTGCTTGAGGCTCTCTACTGGAATATGAAAGATAGTACTATTACAAGCTCACATTTTATTTAATGACTACCAATTGAAGGATTAGTGCAAGATCCAACCATTCACAGCTTGTGGTGAGATGGAGAGGCATCATTAAGTATTGACTATAAACAAAGTGATGCTCTGGAAGAAAAAGAACAATGGTTGTTTAACCAGGAAAACAGGTGGGAAGTGAGTCATGTAAGTGGAACACTTAAAGAAAGTCATGTGTTTGGGACCCTTAAAGAAACAGGACTTCTACTGATTCTCCTTGTAAGGGGAATTATTGAACTACCATGACCATTGTAATGGTATTTTTTGATTTATGTGGGTAAAAGGAGCAGGAGAATTCCTGCATTGGATAATAACCATTGTGACCTGTGCCTGTGTTTTGGAAGCATTGTGGAAGTCACATGTTTCATTTCCCCTATGCAAGGAAGAGGGGAGTTGTGACAACCATTCATATGAAAGGACATTTTTCTAGATGCAATTCAACAAAGATTCATGAGTTTTCAGCAGTCTGGTCATTCAGTCTCTTGCCTCCTTTGTGATTACTTCTGACATCAATTTAAAAGTTCTGAGTTTCAACACAGGATTTCTAAGACATAACCTTGGAATGACTTTCCAGAATTGTGCCTAAGCTGTATTGGTTTGGGTATTTCACACACTCACCAACACACACATAAGCATATTTGCACATCGTTGGGGTTAAGCTAGCTAAGTTGTTATATTATTAGTACTTATTAATAAATATAGTGTCTTATTGTTTTTCTTTTAAGAGTCTCTTGGTGAATTTCTATCGTTGCTGGTCTGCAGCGTAACAGTACCAACATAAAATGTATCCTTACTGGAATCAAGTAGATAATTTGTTCCTATCAAATCCCAAAGGCAGAAGGAAATTGTTTTCCTGCTCATTGCATCACATACCCAATCTGGAACCTGGTGAACACCCAACTGTAGGAGGTTAGTCCCAAGCTCACCCAAGAGCAATTCCAAATCTCTACATCTTGCAGACCTTAGCTCTATGTTGTTTTTGGGATATATTTGACAGGCAGGATATTATTTGGTTCACTCTTTGCTGCATGGGTTCAAGGAACTTGACTGTCTCTGTGACCAGGGAGGCAGATTTTTTGGCCCATCATCTCTGAGATCATCATAACTTAGCCCATCATAGTTTTTATTTTCCCCTGTAATTCCCACAACTGGCTTTAAATGTTCTGATGTTTAAGATGTCCACTGTTCCAACTCCTGAAGCATATCCAATTCTTGCTTACTCCAAAATTCCTGGTGTACTCTAAGACTTACTCGACTTTTGTTGCCTAAGAATATGTTTAAAATACCTCTAAGGAAATTTGGGCACCAGCAGGGACTTTTAGGTTAGTCATCTGCCTCCACATTGGTATAAAAACAATAGATTTCTAACTCTCTTCCATTTCTATCCCTTTCCATTGAGTGGGTTGGTCCATTTCATCACATTCAACTGGGAGACCTACAGGCAGTAGTATGCAAGGTAGAAGCAGCCTCTGTCTCCTATATGCCCTTTCCTTAGACAAATTCATGCGCCTTGAACTCCCCTGCAATTTGTCGCATTTCACCCCAAGGAAAGCAGCATTTCTTTGTTTTGATTATCTACTTTTACTGACTTTTCTCTCTCGGTTATTGATTTAAATTGAAGTTGGACAGACAGCCCAAAGTTATTCCATTTTACCACAAGGGATGTACTTCCACTACACGCTGTACACATAATCGTGCACTTAACAATAAGACACCTGTTGACAATTTCTGTTTAATCATTTCTCTATTCTGGACAATTAGAATAATGTTCTTTATTCTGCTCATTTAGAATAGTGACTGTATTGTTATTATCATACTCAGGTTCATCTAACAGTAATGCTGAATCTCTGAGGTGAAAACTAAATGACAACTGGTGAAACAAGCATGAATGCTTTGAGAACTTGTTTCAGGCAATGAACACATTATGAAGAGTTAGCAAAGGCAGCAACCAATTTAGTCGACTTGGGGAAGGTCTCAACAGGTCCCTACTCAAGATGGCACCAAAGTATTGATAATAATATCTGCAAGTTTTGCCTTAGCTTTTCCAGTTGAGCTCATGTAATTTTTCAGCAGCAAGTGTTATGTTCATGGCTATGTTCTATTATATTCTTGTCTTGCCCCATTTCAAACTATCCCACCTAAATGGCACTAAGCATGATACAGGTTAGATGCAAAAGAAATACAAACAAGAAAAAAGTCACAAAATGTATTTCCTAGCTTTTGAAACTGAAACGCCCCTGACATTTGGGCTCAAAGACCATCGGTTCATCTGCACGTTTTGCTCTTGGGCATAGTCACACAAGAACTGCATATTGCAGTCTTGAAGAAATTTAAACTTGTATCGGAAAGTTTTTTAGAAATTCCCTCCACTCCTTACATGACAGAAAATGTTGAAGGCCAATTTTCATTAAACTTCGCCATCATTTAGCATGAGCTGCTGTTGTTGTTCCAATGGGAGGAAAGTGACTGAACTCAGTGTTTATCACTCTGGCCAGCGAAATTTCAATGCAACCAATGAAATAACATCCAAAATTAATGGGGAATAGAAAACTTCAAGATTTTTATGACCTTTGAAGTCCAATTAATGTTTTATATTAATACCCACCTTGCAAAATTTTGAACACAACAGTTTAAAGCTTTAAAATAATATTTTAAAGTAACAGTGTATGAGACAATGTCCTATTACAGGACGACAGCAATACCATTGGATCAGGAAAGATCACTTGTCATCAGAAGTTATTAATAAAACAAGATTAATGTTACTTTCAATTTTAACTGCTTGTGACTGTGAAATCTTTTCACTCTGCTTGGATGTGACGTGCAGATTTGAAATAATTTGAAAGGGTCTAAAATACTTACAATTGGTTGCCAACAAGTTTGTTGGTATTCTATTTATGTTGAACAAATTAACGTATGTAATTCTGAATCTACCACTACCAGTTATTTTTTTAAACTGCTTCTTTGTATTTAACATCAATCATAGTTAATTGTGTGCCTTCTTGCCTTTGAATGAGAAAAGCAAGTGTTCATGCTGAACACTAGTCTTGAATACAAAACCTAGGTTAACAACACAATATAGTCACCTTGGTCTTTTAGTTTTAAGTTTTCACTTTCTTATTGGCATGAATAGTGTCATGGATGGACCAAATAGGCTGACGTGGGCTAGACAGAGTGGTCATACCATTGACAAGTCTTAGACATCTTTGCAGTGCTCCATCCAGCAGGTGTTGAAATTCTTTCTATCTTTGTCCAGTACCTTGGATATTCGAGGTTGGTGGCCTGAACAGCACTGAAGAATCTACATATCATGACTTTTATCAAGTTACTGAGCTTCCTGCACTCTTTCTGTTGGTCCTTGGCTTTCAGGAATCTGTTGATTTGCTTATACTGCATACCTTTTAGGAATGATGAAGCTTCCAATGCAGGAATGAGGAAAATTTAGGGTTAATTATGTCCTCAATATTCTGACCATTCACATTACACTAGTCCTAGTTCTACTTGGTAGAACAGGCGAGAGTCTCTTCAAATGGCTCAGTTATCGTGTCCTTCAGCTCCTATTGTCTGGAAGTTGAAAGGTTGACTTTGAGGCACTCTCTGAGAAGAACCATCCTTATGGGATCCAAACAGCTTTACCATCAATCTCCTTGCAGCAGCATTTGTGTTGGTGCTGATGTTTTGGGGCCAGTTGATAAAGCAAATGGGCAGCAGACAGTCCAGCAGCTATTGATATCCATAATGGCACAGTAACCATCTTTGCAGTCCCTCGCTCAGATGATTATATAGTCAGGAAGGTACCAGGGCTTGTTCTGATCATTACTTTTATGCTTATCCCTTTTCAAGTTCATTGTCTCATTGTTCATCTAGGAAGAGGAAGAGCTTCAGAGCATCCCAGTGATACTATAATTGTGACTACACTTATGGAAGGAGATAATTGGAGTAACTGTGAAGAGCTCTGCTATCATCAACCACAAAGAAATTAATTGCCTGGTTATCCTCAACTATCTCCTCCCATTCCCCATCAGCCATGTTGATGCTTCACAAATCTCAACAGAGCCAATCTCAGTGAAGATTTGCATCAAACAATGGCTTTCTGGTGCTCAACACAACTTTATCATCACAATTTCCAACTTGGGTATTCTGCAAACCTTCAAAACTAAAATCAGTCACTCCGAATCTGCAGAGAGGATGTGGAAGCAAGTAATCCTTGATCTTGAGGGACTGCTTAAGAAGAAATAAAAGTGACAAAGTGCTGCAGATTTGTCTGATGAAATTAAGCTACTCTCTCAGGTGCGCATTAAGAATTTGATGACACTTATGAGTTAAACAGTGCCAGTCAATATTTATCCCTCCCGTATATCAAAGCAGATTATCCAATGATTCACATATTTCTATTTGTCGTTGCTTGCAAAACTCCAAGTGACAACGACACTTCCATAATGATAGCCACGGACAATTGAAAATATAAATAATAAATATAAAACACTTTGGAACATCTAAGCTGTAAAGAGGCCTTTTAAGTTATTCTTTTGCAGCTCTGCAAATTACAATTTTGTACAATGAAGATCAAGTGAAACTAAACGTTAAGGTATCTTAACCATGACATCAATGCAATTCTAGAATTAAAATTGTAGTTTCATAAAAATATTCTATTTACCTTAAAGTATTTTAAACACTGCATTTAATGTTTTGCTTTTTCAAATACACATCCTATTTAATAATATCCGGGAAAAAGCTATTTAATTTTCTGCTTTAGTGGCCTATCCTGGGTCATGCTTTTCATGCTCCAGTTTTGCCACAATCTCCCACTGAAAACCCAGCTCTCAGTACTTCAGCATGACTGGGTGCATAATAAGAGGATATTGCAAGGCAGACAGCTTATGCATTTCACAGAATAACTCTGGCAACCATTGAGGTCCTAGTAGTCAAACTGTCCGTATATTTAAATATTTAACATACTTGACTTTCTTAAACATTTAATAACCTGGAATATGTTTAAAAATAGTTTCCCCATTAAATATTTAATCAGGAACACTCGTACAGTAAAGAAAAATTTAAAAAGTTAAAAAAAATTCCTTACAGAACCACTTAATGAGTTTAATTTAAAAACAACTATTTAAAGTACCAATGAAGGGGCTAATACACAAAATAGAGAAAGCTGCATGACACAGAAATAAGCGTGATTTAGTTGGCAATTTCCTTCACTACTTTAATGTGGAAGAAATTTTATGAAGATTGACACTGTCACTAATACAACTGACACCAAATCTTTGTAAGAAATTTCACACTGACAGCTTTGACATTGACACTAAGTTGGCAAACAGTTTGTTTTAATACAGCATCTGTTCAGCAAGATATCATTTAGCAGTTAAGCTGTAACCACAGTAAAGAATGCTAACTGTGGTATTTGATGCAATCTTCAAATCATACAAGATGAAACTAAGATTTTAACAGGAAAAAAATTGTTAGGAAGGTTTTGATGTAGTTTTCAATGAGTTTATTCCATGATTGAAACTTATTTTCTGGAACAATTTCATTGATATTTAGTGCCAGGCATATATTTTTCTGCATTTACAAATCGAACTGGATGGATTTTTACCACAATATCTGAGGTACACATCTAATAAAATCTGGTACCCAAATTTCTGACTCCATCCCTCCCCACCACCACTGTCTTTCTTCACAACTTTGCAATGTTGTATTTTGTTTAAACACTTAGAAACAAATCCAAAGAACTGCTTTACTCACTGAATATTTGGTGTAATCCCTTCCAGTAAGACTATGTTTACACCACCTATGTGAGCAGTCGCACAGGTTTCAGTCATTTTTTGGTGTAAAATGTCTGAAATAAAAACAAAAGCAAAACATGAACAAATTATCAAGTGAAACTTAACAAATCAATATTTGATTAAACTGTCTTTCTCTTTTTTAAACTTTATTTATTCATTCAAGAAACAATATATGACATATACAGCAATTAAAAATGAACATGAACATTTTTTTTTATAAAGAAAAAGATCCCCTCCCTTCAGCCAACTCTCCTAAGGAGAGCCATAAGAAAAAAGAAAGAATATTAAAAAAAAGTTAAATATACATATTAAAATCTAATTAATATAAATTGAAATGTAAATATTCTGAGTATAACAGCCACTTATTAATAAAAAAATATAATTATCATGCAATACATATGTAATTTTTTCCATTATTAAACAATATTTCATCACATTATGCCATCTATTAATATCAATCATATTTGTATCTTTCCACGTACTAGCAATACATTTTTTTGCTACGGATAAAGCTAAATATACAAAAGCAAGCTGAAACTTATCTAATCCCAATCCTTTCAGAGGTTGCAAACTACCCAATAAAAATACGTTGGATCTAAAACTATTTTAATCTTATACAGATATTCTAAAAACGATTGAATTTTCTTCCAAAAAGATTGCATATATATACATGACCAAACAGCATGAAAAAAAAGTTCCAACCGTATCACCACATCTAAAACACAAATCTGATTCATTAAAACATATTTTTTTAATTTGTCAGGTGTCAAACATAATTGATGTAAAAAATTGTAATTCATAATTGCATAACATGCATTTATCAATCTAGTTACACTATCATAACAGATATCTAACCAATCCTCTTCAAAAAAAGTAAAACCAATATCCGCTTCCCATTTAATTTTAGATCTATCCCAATCCTTTTTATCCATACCATCCTGTAATATTTGATACATAAATGAAATATAACCCTTCTCTGGTACCTTCATAAGAAAAGTCTCAAATTTAGTCATTTTAGGTAAAATCATATCTCTACCAAACATACATTTTACCAAAGGTCGAATTTGATGATAAAGAAATAAATAATTCTTATCAATACCAAAATCTTCGCTCATCTGATTAAAAGATAAAAACTTACCCTCTTTAAAACAATCTCCCAAATTTTTCACACCTTTAAATCTCCAATGCAATAAACTTTGATTATGTATTGAAAAAGAAATAAGTTGATTATTATACAATGGAGTAAAGGCCAATAATTTACCCCTAGAGCCTATCATTTTATTTTTTTTTATCCATAACTTCATTAAATGTTTTAGTATAGGCACATGATATTGTTGTTACAAATTTATATTCCATCGAAACAAAAATTGATGTATTTCAAATTCATAAATACTTGACATCCCAATTTTAGCCCAACTAGGAGGCCATACCAAATCCATCAATGAACTAATAAATTTAAGGTGGTCTGCCTCATAATAATTTTGAAAATGTGGTAAACGTAATTCCCCTAACTCATATTTCCAAGTTAATTTATTCAAAGCTACTCTCGAAAATTTACTCCTCCATAAAAACTCCCTAACCATTTTATTTAAATCTCGAAAAAAAATTTTATCAAGTAAATACGGAATAGATTGAAACAAATATTGTTTACGTGGAAAGATATTAATCTTAATTGTATTTATCCTTCTCATTAAATTAATAGGTAAATCTTTCCATTTAATCAAATCAGTTTTAATCTTTTTCATTAACGGAGCATAATTTAATTTAAATAAAGATTGATCATTAACATTCAAAATTATACCCAGATATTTAATTTGATCAGTCCACTTCAAATTAATAATATTCTTATAAACTGAATAATCTCCTTCACTTACCGGTAATATTTCACTTTTTCCCCAATTAACTTTATATCCAGAAAGACATCCATATTGTATTAAACATTCCTTCAAATGCAAAAGTGACTGAGCTGGATTTGTTAAATACACCAATATGTCATCAGCAAATAAATTAATTTTATACTCCTCATCTAAAACTTTCATACCTTGTATCTGTGTATTTTGTCTTATTAACTGTGCTAAAGGTTCAATCACTAATGCAAACAAAGCTGGTGATAAAGGACAACCTTGACGAGTTGAATGAGTTAACTTAAAAGATTCTGAAATCAAACCATTCGTCAATACTCTAGCTACCGGTTTACTATATAAAGCCCTAATCCAACCAATAAAAGAAGGACCAAACTTAAATTTCTCCAAAATTTTAAACAAAAAATTCCATTCAACTCTATCAAATGCTTTTTCTGCATCTAAGGATATCACCATCGGATGATCTAAAGAGATTATCGAAATCTATTAATCAAACTAATCACTCGCAAAATATTATCTGAAGCATATCTATTCTTTATAAAACCTGTTTGATCAATATGAATCAAATTTGGTAAAAATTTAGCCAATCTATTCGCTAATACTTTAGCTATTATTTTATAATCTACATTTAACAATGAAATTGGTCTATATGAAGATACCTTCAAAGGAGCTCTATCTTTTTTAGGAATTACTGTAATTAAAGCACTAGAACAAGACTCAGGTAAATCATAGTGTTCTCCAACTTGACATAATATATCCCCAAACACTGTAGATAAATCATCATAAAAATTTTTTTATAAAATTCAACCGAAAATCCATCATCAGGCGATTTACCATTTGGCATTTCCAGCATAGCCATTTTAATTTCCGAATCAGTAAATGGTTTTTCTAACTCCTGTATATCTCCATCCTCTAATATCGGTAAGTTCACGGACAAGTTTCTCTTGTGTCTTGGTGTGAGCTTGCAGGCGCCTCAGATTGAAGAGACTGCCATCCGTGCGGTACCGGATGTAAACAGCGTCTTCATTGTTGGGGTCTTTCATGGCTTGGTTCAGCATCATGCTGAAGAAGAATGAAAGAAGGTTGGTGCGAGAACACAGCCTTGCTTCACGCCATTGTTAATGGAGAAGGGTTCAGAGAGCTCATTTCTGTATCTGACCCGACCTTGTTGGTTTTCGTGCAGTTGGATAATCATGTTGAGGAACTTTGGGGGACATCCGATGCGCTCTAGTATTTGCCAAAGCCCTTTCCTGCTCACGGTGTCGAAGGCTTTGGTGAGGTCAACAAAGGTGATGTAGAGTCCTTTGTTTTGTTCTCTGCACTTTTCTTGGAGCTGTCTGAGGGCAAAGACCATGTCAGTGGTTCCTCTGTTTGCGCGAAAGCCGCACTGTGATTCTGGGAGAATATTCTCGGCGACACTAGGTATTATTCTATTTAGTAGAATCCTAGCGAAGATTTTGCCTGCAATGGAGAGCAACGTGATACAGAGCCGTTGTCATACCCACACTCCTGTTCGGCTCCGAATCATGGGTCCTCTACCGGCACCACCTACGGCTCCTAGAACGCTCCCACCAGCGTTGTCTCGTCTCCGCTCCATCCTCAACATCCATTGGAGCGCTTACACCCCTAACGTCGAAGTACTCGAGATGGCAGAGGTCGACAGCATCGAGTCCACGCTGCTGAAGATCCAGCTGCGCTGGATGGGTCACGTCTCCAGAATGGAGGACCATCGCCTTCCCAAGATCGTGTTATATGGCGAGCTCTCCACTGGCCACCGTGACAGAGGTGCACCAAAGAAAAGGTACAAGGACTGCCTAAAGAAATCTCTTGGTGCCTGCCACATTGACCACCGCCAGTGGGCTGATAACGCCTCAAACCGTGCATCTTTGCGCCTCACAGTTTGGCGGGCAGCAACCTCCTTTGAAGAAGACCGCAGAGCCCACCTCACTGACAAAAGGCAAAGGAGGAAAAACCCAACACCCAACCCCAACCAACCAATTTTCCCCTGCAACCGCTGCAATCGTGTCTGCCTGTCCCGCATCGGACTTGTCAGCCACAAACGAGCCTGCAGCTGACGTGGACTTTTACCCCCTCCATAAATCTTCGTCCGCGAAGCCAAGCCAAAAAAAAAAATATCGGTAAATTCAACTCTGATTTTAAAAAAATTAATCGATCCAGTTTCCTGTTTTCCTTCAGATGTATATAACTTTTTATAAAATGAATAAAATTCATCATTTATCTCACGAGGTTTATAAGTAATAAGAGAATTCCGTCTAACAGCATTAATAGTCCTCGATATCTGTTCTTTCTTTAATTGCCATGCCAATACCTTGTGTGCTTTCTGTCCCCATTCGTAATACCATTGTTTAGTCCTATTAATCACACATTCAAATTGATAAGATTGCAAGGTATTATATTTCAATTTCAGCCTAGATAATTCTATTTTCTGATCTTCTGTAACATCTTTCTGAAATTCCTTTTCTAACTCACCGACCTCTCTAATTCAAGACTCTGGTTTAATTGATTCTTTTTTATTTTAGAAGTTTAACTAATTATTTGTCCTCTCAAATAGGCTTTCATAGCATCCCATGATACAAACTTACTTTGAACAGATTTAGAATTTTCTTTCAAATAAAAATTAATTTGTTTTTTCAAAAAATCAATAAATTCCATATTTTTAACAACATTGTATTAAATCCTCAACGATAAGCTATTTGAATTTTCTCATAAGTTTCATATGTAAAATATAACAGAGAATGATCTGAAATCACCCTACTTTTATATTCCGCATGTTGTATTTTCCCTTGTAAATGTGCCGATACTAAAAAGAAGTCAATTCTTGAAAACGATTCATGTCAAGATGAATAAAAGGAAAAATCTTTCTCTGTCTGATTAAGACATCTCCAAATATCTACTAAATTAAGATCTTTCATCAACATTTGGACCTGGATTGCCATCTTGGATTTTTTAACTTTCTTCGGACATTTATCTAAAGGTTCCAAAACACAATAAAAATCACCACCAACTAAAATATTATCATTAGCTTGACCCAAACATAAAAATGCATCCGAAATAAATACTTCATCATCTGCATTTGGAACATAAATATGAAATAAAGTCCAAAATTCATTAAAGATCTTAAAAATTAAATTTAAGAATACATCCTTCCTATTCCTCCATTGATTGTAATTCAAAAGATAAATTTTTATGTATCAAAATTGCTACCCCTTTAGCTCTAGAATTAAATGAAGAAAAATATACATGCCCAACCCAATTCCTTTTTAATTTCACACTTTCCTTCACATTCAAATGTGTTTCTTGTAAAAAGGCAATATCAATTTTCATTTTCTCAATGTACACCAAGACTTGCTTACATTTAATCGGACTGTTTAATCCTCGAACATTAAAAGTAGCAAACCTCAACTTCGACATATCTACTATTATTATTCAATACCAATAATATCTTTATATAAAAACTCAAATCAACGTATATAGGCCCTCCAATAAAAAAAAATCACAAATTAAAAACTAAGAAAAAAGTTAAAACAATTAAAAAAACTCTCCCCCCCCAAAAAAAAACTACCAAAAGGTAGTAATCCCCTAAACAAAAATTGGGTGTGGATCACCCACCAGTGGCTGATGACTAGTAAAGAACTTAATGCAAATCTCCCTCTCCCTGGCCAAACAATCAGTAACATCCAAGTATCATAATAACAAGAGAAAAAATAAAATAAGTAAATTCTTCTTTTCATCCAAAAGATTCCAATCTCGAAGATCCCATTTCGGTAGGAGGTGGACTCTTTCCATTCCCATTTTTCCCATTTCTGCCATTTCTTCTGTTTTCAGAGCTACCAAATTTTCCTTTAGGAGATAATGGTGGACTACATATTTGTCCTCTTATATCTGGCAATGAGTCAGCAAAAATCATTGCTTTACTATCAGTTTCAAAAAGCTGAAATTGATATTCTCCATAAAAGACATTCAACACTGCAGGGTAACGAAAAGTAGACTTATAACCTTTACCTCACAAAACTTCTTTAACTGGATTAAATCGATGTCGATGTTGAATGACATCTTGACTCAGATCAGGATAAAAATAGACTCTTCTATTCTGAATCAATAATGGGGTTTGTCGTTGTCTCGCGTTTTGTACTGCAAGTCGAAGTATTGCTTCTCTATCCAAATAACTCAGACATTGAATTATTACCGGTCTCGGGGGTTGATCAGCTGAGAGTATTCTTCTTAAAGCTCTATGGGCTCTTTCCAGTGCCAATCCCCCAGAGAAAAATTCTTGCCCTAATATTTGCGGAATCCAGTCTTTAAAGAAATGAAGAGGGTCTTGTCCTTCTTTCCCTTCTGGCAAACCAACAATTTTCACATTATTCCTTCTGCTTTGATTTTCCAAATAATCAGTTTTTCTTTCTAGCTCCTTCTCACAATCTCCTAATTCTATGACTGATTTTTCCACCTTCAACACCTTTTCTGTGTTAGATGTCACTTGTTGTTTACAGTCCAAAAAAGCAGTCTGAAATTTTTAAAATTCTTCATAGGATGCATCCACACGTGTCTTAACCATTTTTAATTCTGAACTTATACCAGCATTCATTTGAACCATTTCATTCATTAGAGATGTGAATGTAGGTTGAATAACTGCATTCAATTGCATACATTGTGAATCAGTAAATCTCAACTCTGCTCTCTCTGATGTAGTGGCAGAACAAGGTAACTGCAGCTCCTGCTGCAATTCAACAGAAGGCATTTAAAATTTTTTACTGCGGGTCTGGACTCCCAGCGACGGCACCTCGACTTCTTCAGGGGGTCGCCGCTGGTCTCCCCCTGCATCTTGTTGTTTTCTCATCCAATCCTTCATTTGGTGAGTAAAAGATTTTTTTTTCAGCCTCCACAGGCGATCTTTGGGATTTAGGCAATGAAGAAATTGAGCCTGGGGCTGTTTCAAATCGTCCAGGCCCCAGATCTTCAGCACTTCGAAAATTTATCTTCTTTTGAACTTGAGATTTAGTCTTCTTACCATTAGTGGCCATAATAATTCCTTAATACTTTAAACTAAAATTTAGAAAGTTTAAATTTGGAAACAAAGCATTAAAAAATGGGTATTTAAAAGTCTGGCCAGAGAGGTTGAGATTGCACGTCTAGACTCTAGGCCATCTTGCCACGCCCCCCGATTAAACTGTCTCAACAAATAATTAAGATCTAAAAATATGCCTTGGATATTGTTAAGTCTGAACAGTTTTACACTGTTGTAATTCCATGTGGTCAATAAAGGTATCTAAATAAATAAAGTATGTTTCCCATTTCCATGTAAATCTTGCAGAGTCTATCTATGATTGTTCCTTTTACCTTCCTGGACTTCAAATATAACAACGGGCTGGTTATTTTCCTTGATGAATAATGACAAATTCACTTTGCACTTCTAGAATGTTTAATTTTACTTCTGATTTCCAGCATTTTCATTCCTTTAGTATGTTTTCACAGTCTATTTGTGAACAATTTTCTTTTGATAAGAACTTACAAAGTATATTTAAAACTGATCAAAATTCTGTCGCAAAGTTATTGTAGGATCCAAAAGACATTTTTGGAACATAGACAGTTACATATACTGTATTTTGGGCAAAGGAGGAAAAACCCAACACCCAACCCCAACCAACCAATTTTCCCCTGCAACCGCTGCAACAGTGTCTGCCTGTCCCGCATCGGACTTGTCAGCCACAAACGAGCCTGCAGCTGACGTGGACTTTTTACCCCCTCCATAAATCTTCGTCCGCGAAGCCAAGCCAAAGAAGAAGATGATTTTGGGATTATACCTTAAGAATACATACTAAAAATGATGGGACAAATTTATAAATTTTAAAATAGATTAATAATGCTTTAACTACTGGTAATATTCAAATAATTTTCTTAGTTCTGAAAAAAATCTTTAAATATCAATTGTTTCTTTATTCATGGATGCTGCTGAACCTACTGAATATTATCAGCATTATTTATGTATCATATTTATTGAATCTGTGTTTGTCGTATGACTACAAAACATAAATACTGTTAAATTTAATCCTAGCCATTATTCACATATATGATGCCATTACCTTTCATTTTTTCTTTTACTGTAAAGCTTCCATGGATCTTTTTCAGCTCTGCTTCCATTGTTAAGCCTCCAATGTCTGCTTCTAGATGAGTACGATTCACCATACCAACTCCAAACACTATTAGTGTGACATGCTGGGGCTCAGAACTCACTAAGCTGCGCTTCCTTGACAGTTTATTTGGACTTGAGCACTCTTGTTCATTTTCAAAGATTACTCTGCAAGCAGGATCACCAGGGCTTTTACCACCTACGTAGAGAGATAAAATAACTTTTTCAGAAAGCATTACACTGTGCAATCACAAAGTATCTGATACCTTAATCACCTTGATGCCTTCTCTTGCTTACCTTTAGAGATAAAATAACTTATTTATAAAGTATTACATTTAGAAAGTATTACAAAAATATTACCTGGGTTTCAACATCTAGATTACAAAGGAAGATTGAGCAAATTAGGTTTTTATTCTTTGGAGCATAGAAGGTTGAGAGGGGATATGAAAGAGGTATTTAAGATTATTAGAGGAATAGAGAGAGTTGAGATTGAGATTGAAACAAGAGGTCATGATTTAAGAATTAAAAGTTTAGAATTAACATGAGGGGGAACTTTACACAGAGTGCTGGGTGTGTGGAATGAGCTTCTGGAAGAAGTGTGGCAGCAGGGTCAATTTTATCATTTAAGGAAAAATTGGTTAGGTATACGGGAGGGGAATGGAGGGATATGAGCAGGGTGTAGCTAGGCAGGACTAGAGGACAGTACTTAGTTCGGTGGGGACTAGAAGGGCCAAAATGGCCTGTTTCCGCACTGTAATTGTTATGTGGTTATATATGTCATAACACCCAATGTCAACCTATTGGATCCCCAAGGTACAAATTTCTTCTACTCTAAACCTGTCTTTCAGACCATCCTTGAAATTTCTTGAAACAATGTCTGACCACCCATCCTGATAATTCCTAATGGATCAGTACCTATTTTTTGCTGAAGTATCTCTGAAGTGCTTTGAAATTTTTTTCCCACATGTGGTTTTTTTTTTAAATGAAAATTAAGTAAGAATGTATGACAAAATAGGTTTTAAATTTGATAAACATAAAAGGGAGAAAGTATCAAAATCAATTTATTTCATCCAAAATGTTTATATTTAATAATAAATTAATAAATAACTGTGATCTATTCTCTTGTCATTTATTCCCCTTTTAATCCTCGCAATAGGACCATCAAGATTGTTGTTAAGTTTTATACCTTTGCACCCATAAAATAGCATTCTTATTGTCAGTGAAGACTGTGAAAAAAAGACAGTACATTAAATCACCAGGAGATACTCATTAGTTTAATGACATATCCTTAATCCAAAGTCTGTGAAAATTAAATTCAAGCCAAAATAATGAAATTAATGTGAACCATGCTTACAGCTTTGGAAGTTAAAGCATCAGTCCAATCAGTGACAAATTGAAAAGGTGGAATAAGCTGTGGTAGATCTCTATTTCATATCCACAAGCAAGCTTTATGTTCAATCTTACAATTCAGGTAGCATCATTACTCGCGTTAATAACAGTGATGGCAACTTTATTAAATAATTATGAAAACTGCCTTGCAGTTCAAATGGGGTAATTCCATGTATTTTAAGTTTTCTATACAACATCCTTCCCTCATTATAAAAGATTTTAAATATGAAAACCAGGAAAATATGCAGAGGAAGGTCCAAGGTGGAATATGATTAAGATCTTAGAGTTATGCTATAAATTAAAATAATTTGAGTAAATTTATACATGGGTGAAATATTGCAACTAAGTGTATGCATTCATAAAGGAACGAACTGAATTACAAGTTCATTCTTCATATGATACATGGACACAAGATTTGAAAAAAGGTGGTTTATTGCATGGATTAAATTTAATAAACAGAATATTCTCTAATGTTGATTTAAATTTTAATCTAACAGCAATGGATGTGGCAACAGTAATTATATATGACCACATGGCAATGGAATTGAAATGGTATTTGAGGGCAAGACTGATTTTCAAGACTAGATTTAAATGAAACAAGAAGATCACAATTTGATCCTACCTGTGGAGTCCAATATACCAGGAGAAGATTTCTCGAGGATGCCAGTTGGATCAGAGATTAACGAGTAGAAGTTCAGTAGTTTGTACATATTCTGCCAACACTCTGCAGAAGGCTCACTTTGTTCAGACACAGTGATTGAATCAGAGTCATCCATATGAATAGTTACATGATCTATTACATCCTTGGATCCCTTCCTCGAAACCTTTGAGGTTCTTCTTTGTGTTGGACCAGATGAATTTTTATTTCTTGTTTCTCTTTTATTGTTCTCATTTCCAAGCCTTTTGTTTGCTTTCATGCTATTTCCTCTGCCACCTCCATTAAGGCTCCCTCGTGAACTGCGACTGAAGTCTGATGAACGGAAATCCCGATGTTTTCGCGTTTTGAATGTTGGTGTGGGGGATACAGATCCAGCTGTGTATCTGCTAAGTTTAATGTCTGTTTGAGTGGCCTTTATGTCATCTACCATTGTGCTAAACTGATGAATGAGACGGACTAATGCCATGTCTACATGCTGGCTGATAGTCTGACAGGAGATGGTGAAGTTAACATGAAAGGTATTCTGGTGATGTCTGTTAAGTTCATGAAAAGAAAGAGTGTTTGTTGAGTTTTGGTTGCAAGTTGGTCTGTCCATCACAACGGCATTGATACAAAAGGTGTTAAACATCAAGGCTGCTTTGAAGTCAAGAGGTGGAAGATTTATCATGCCCTGTCTGAAAACCACAAAAGATGAAACATAGAAAATCTGTACTCAGGTGGAAGTTTGTTTAAATACAAAAGTGTGATAACTTTTATAATGGCTATAGTTAATCTCAAAATTAAATTCTTAGAATTCATTAATGCAAGCCAAAGATGATATCAGAAACCAAGGAGAATCGACCTTGTGTGCACAAGACAAAAGTGAAGCCACATGGTGATTTGAGGATCCAAATTTGCCAAGATTTGGGTAAGTAGAACAATTTGGGTGACAATGTAGACTCCAGAGGCATGAAGACAAGCATCTTCACCAGATGCAATGCAGTAATTCAAGATCGTAGCTTACTGCCACCTTACCAAGGGCAATTAATGCTAATTATTGTACTGAAGTTTACATTCCTGAAACAAAACAGAATTAGGCTGTGATTCAAAAGGAGTCTGAATTACAACTAGGAATGAAGCTCTGAACATAATTGCTGTGTGTTTATTGAAATTGGCCAACAACAAACATCACAAATGATGAATTACGAGGCACCAATCAACATTTTAAGATCGATGAGAAGAGTTTTAATAAGACTTGAGCTCCAATAAGCAGCTATAAGCAATTGAAGTATTGTGAGAGGTGTGATGAAATAATCATCACGTTTTTCACTAATTCAATGTTCTTTCTATGTCTTGTAGGAATAAAAATTGCACTTGAAATTAAATACCTTCTTTTTCTCTTAATCTTCCTTTCTTTAGATGTATCAGAGTCAACAATATCTGCTCTGAGACAGTCCAGGCTTCCAGAGAATGATAAATGTTTCCCAAAATACATCCCATAACTTAAAGGTACAACATCCTGTGATTGTATTCCAGTGTTGCTCAGTAGAGGCTTAAAAACAACCTGAAAATAATTCAAGATGCATAATATTTTTGGCTCAATAAATAATTTTAAATACATAATTTTACTTTAATCTTTCTGAAAGTGCAATACAATAAGTGTAATAATTACAAGTTTTAAGTCTAAGGTGACTATACAAACTCAAATAAAAATAATCTCTAAATGTAAAAGATAAAACAGGTGTACTAAAATTCTATTTCTGATAAATGGTGCATGCTAATCACAGAATAATAAGAAAACAAATGATCAGGACATTTAACGAAAGAAAAAAATGTGCTCTCACGCATGGAAAAATAAGAAGTACTTGCACATTAAATGTGCTTATTAGCTAAAACTGCAGGATTCTCTCATTACCTGTGCATCAGCCAGCTGAACAGCAGGAGGGCCTTGGTTACCTTCCTCAATTCCAACAATTTCATCCTGACTGGTGCTGTTCTGTGATTGTGTGCCATCCAGAGTATTCTGATCACTGGACAGCATGGTATTAAAGTCAGATGCAGATTGTATTGTAGGAAGGTTATATATCAAACCTGTGCAAAATAATAAAACATAGTTAAAGGAAAGCTCAATATTTTACAAGCACACAGAAATTTTAGTAATTTGACAAACATACATTATTCTAATCCAGTTAATACCAGCATGCATAACTGTTTCAAATGTCAATACTTGGTTTCTAATCAGAAATTGATTTAATGGCTGCAGGCAATAGGTATACTGTCTGGTAATTTCTAACTTACCTACAAAGTCATCTAGAATCCCACTACATTACTAAGATCCTCAAAGACCACAGCAGCCCTTCTGTCCATCCAGAGTATTGCTTCTGTTCAGCACAACCACAACTCACAATTCAGAGCTGACCTGAGTTGGTACATGCCACTGAATGGTGAAAGACATACCCATGTCTGTAAGATGCAAGTGTTGGAGTTTCTTTGAATCCCTGTCCTTCCAATTTTCAGCCTCCATGTAAGCATGAACTCACTCCCAATCTCCAGTCTCCTCTCAGTGCCCCCAACATTCTATTATTTAGACTCCTGTAATCTTTTATACCTCCTGCTTAACCCTAAACCTTTCCTTTGGATCTAGTAAAACTACAATGAAATTTGAGGTTTGGCCATTACCCATTTGTAAACTGTACCCAGAAAATTATGGAAGAAACAACACACTCCTGACAGCACTTAGCAAAAAAACCTCTTCATCTTGATTTTAGTATTCACACTGAATTAGCAAAATGGCAAGCAAATTGGCTCTCTATAGGAAATATCCAATTTCTATTTATTTGTTCAATTCTTAAGCTGGGAATCCAATAATAAAAGCATTGATAGGACTAGCAGTGATATGTTCACACAGGATATAGGAGATAGTGCTAAATTAACAGAGATAAATATGAGATAGCTTCAGATATATCACTAAATTAAAAAGAAAAAAATAAATGGGCTAAGAAAAGCAAAAACAACCAGGGATTCAAATGAATAAATCATTTAATGGCACAAGTTTAATCAGCAAGGCAAATGCTACTGAAGCACTGGGATTTATTACTGTGTGCACAGAATTCAAAATTAGTGAAGCAAGATGAATTTATTTTGGGACCTTTAAAGGCCACACTTTGAAAACAGTAATCATGTTGCATGTCAAATAACTTTCTGGAAAGGGCAAATATTTTCCAACCTTTGAATTATCTGCTTACATTAAATGAGAATATTTAACCAGAACATGTGGAAAGTCTGCAGACACTGTGATTATGGTCAAAACACACTGAATTGTTGGAGGAACTCAGCCGGTCTTTCAGCATCCCAAGGAGACAAAGATATATTGCTGTCGTTTCAGGCCTGAGCCCTTCTTCAAGGAATAAGTAGAATGAGCAAAAAAAAAGGAAATCTCAAACTACAGGCAGTCCTGGCTGGGGAAGAAATCCAGACCAACAAAAGGGGTTAATTGGATAGGATAAGGGAGAGGTGAGAATTGAGTTGTCTATGCAAAAGGAGACAGGGAAAAGGGAGGGAGACAGAGCTGGGGAAGGCAACAGGGAAAGAAGTGAGGGAGGGGAACAAGGTTAATGAAAGCTAGAGAAGTCAATATTAATGCCATCCGGTTAAAGGGTGCCTAGTCAGAACATGCATTCAGTTTTGCAAAGCATGATGAAGTTATGCTACCTCACCTTGGGTAAGAAATTGATTAAATTGTGAATTTTAATTCAGTGGTTTTAACTTGAATGAAGAAAGAACAATTCCCTTGCTAATCTTATCAGACCTCTTCATGCCTCTTGCTTGGTGTAACATCGAATCTTTGGAACTCCATGAATTTGAGATGAAAGTTCTACCTCAAAGGCAACAAAATAAAGGATTTGGGACATGTTTGTGGATGGAACAATACTCGCAGGAGTGCAGTAAAGCTAACAACTGAGAGAAGACCAGGCTAACCCAGCCAAAAAGGTCCACTAACAACTTCCTACTCTTTTGTCCAACATTAATGTATATGTAACCTTGGTATTGTTAATTACTAATTCAACAATACTCATATGAAATATCATGCAATGAAGCTACTGTAAAAAGATTTGTGACAAGTCACTGACTAATTTGCTCTGGAAGGCAAAAAATGTTATGCCATGCTCAGTTAATGAAATGACTCCATTATTCAATCCTTGTTCATTAATTCTCAATAGCAATCCTCTTCAAACGACAGGTCTCCTTGAGCATTTAATTATTTTCAACTAATTTAGTAACCAATTTCAACAGAAGGGAATAGAATGTCATTCATCTCAATGAACATCTGCACAGTTTCTTCATATTTCCTCTATATACTTCTTTCGATTTACCTGCTGGAAGAGTGTTTTGGCCAGGTCTGGTCACTGGTGATTCTTGAGTTATGCTTCCTCTGTTACTCACAGCATTTGACATCCAATTGTAAAAACTGACTGATGACGGTTCAGACAGAAGTGGATGTTCAGATATCATCTCTGTAGCAACAGCATTTCCTGTATTTGTAAAATTGAACAACCTTCATGGTCACAATTAACATTCTACAGCTGGATACATTATGAAAATACATGTCAGAAGTTGTTCACCAGATGGATTCCAGAGATGAAGGGGTTAGCCTATTAGGAAAGATTGAGTCACTTAGGAATTCAGAAGAATGAGAGGGGATATTATAGAAATATACAAAATTATGAAAGGGATAGATAAGAAAGAAGCAGGAAAGATGTTTCCACTGGTAGGTGAGGCTTAAATGAGGGGTCATGGCCTCAGGATTTGTGTGGAAGTGTGGAGAGGGATAGAGCTAGGATGAAGATAAAAAGGAATTGTGTTTCAGAGTAATGAATCTATGGAATTTTCTGCCAAGGAAGCAATAGAAACTATTTTATTAAATATATTTAAGACAGTCTGATATACTTTTGCATAGTAGGAGAATTAAAGTTGATGGGGAAAAGGTCAGTAGGTGGAGCAGTGTCCACAGTCAGATCAGCCCTGATCTTATTGAATGGTGGAGCAGACTTGACAGGTCAAATGGTCTACTCCCATTCTTACTTCATATTCTTGTGCAAAAATGATACTTATTTTAAAAATAGCATTATCATAAAAGGTAAACTGAATATCCCATTTTTATGCCTTCCCATTTTGTTGGCTCAAAAGAATAAGACTTGTATTTAATCATGTGAACTATACCCATTTTTAAAAAAACCTCTTCAATTCTGACAAATGGTAATAATAAGGACCAAAATTGGCTCTGTCAGTTCCAACAACTTCAATTTTCATAAATGTCTCATTTTTATAAAATGAAAATTTTTATAAAATATAAAACAATAACAAAGCATGCATGAACAAGGCAAGAAAAAATCCAAGCATTCAGACTGCACATAATGTAGAAGGAAAGTCAGACCTTGAAGTGGATCTACATTAACAGAAGTAAAATATACCTTGACGTGTAAGTGAGCTGCTTTTAATAACTGTTGTATTGCGTTGGGGAGTTCCTTCAAGAAGATTGTGAAGACTTGGAAAACTCCCTGTCAGATAGCTCAGTAGACTTTCCTTTCTAGGGCTTTCTCTTGTTGGTAGTCCTGCACGGCTAATGTGGGCTGGAGAGTCTGCTACTGTATCTCCACTGGTATAGCTGAGAGACTGGTAAGGGTGAACGCCCTTTGGGATAAATACAGACAAAGTTGAAATATTTGAAGTTTTACCATTTTCAAATGAAATATACTCTTCATAATAGAAGCAATGATTATGCTGATTACACAGTACACAAAAGTTCAACAAAGGGCTCAAGCCTGAAACATCAACTGCCTTTTACTTCCTATGGATGCTGTGTGGTCTGAGTTTCTTTAGCAGTTTTATGTACTGCACTGGGCCCAAGCATCTGCAGATCTTCTTTGTTATGTATATGCTCATGGTTGCCTTTTGGAAACAAAATGGGATAGATTTTCCATTGGAGAAATTATAACAGTCTGTGCAGGACTACCAGTGTTATCTCACCAACTCAGGGCATGTGTGAGTCAAGAGCATGCATGTATTAACTCAGAAATCAGGTGCTCTCTGACAGTTTTTCACTGATGCTTCTGAAACTACATCACCTTCAGCAAGGGAATGCAATCTTTAGCAATTTCCTGGTGCTGCACAGAAAAATTTTCTTAAAAGGAATCTCTAGCAACTCCACTCATTCATAAAATAAGAGTTAGATGATTTTAGATAGCTGCCTCAGTCTTTTACAACTGCTTTACATCCACTCTACTTGTCTCCTCCAAACATATCAGGATTTATATTTGAAAGATTTTGTTCTGTGTGGGCCTCATTTAAAGATGATCAAGAAAAAAATCAATTCATTCAACAGAGAATGCAATTAACATACATGTGGACATGAAGTGTAGGCTAATTCTTGGCTACTAAGACATTCTGAACTACAATAATTATTTATTTAGACATTAGACTATAATGAATGATATGCTCTTTGCATTTACATGAACACAAAATATAAGAACTGCAAAACAACAGGATATAGCATGTCGGGTGATACTTTTGATACTTCATCGAATTAATTTTTAATTAGCCAAACAAAAACTCAACTAAAATTTGAACAAAACGCCTATCACTTGGTGGTTATGCCTGAGGAACATCAATGTGGTGTGAAACACAATAGAAACCCAGGATTTATGGTTTAAAAAAAAACTTCCAAAAAACAATATTTACAAGACTACATTCTAAAAGCTAAGTTCAGATGTGATCATTATAAAAAATGAAAAACACACTGCAAAGAAGTTTTGAATATTTGTTGGAAGGTTCTGAGATTTAATTTTGCAGTTAGCTAATCTCTCCAAAACCACTCGATTAACTTAATTAAATTGAAAATGAATTGAAATAAAAATAAAAATAAAACATCAGTTTTAATAAATAAAAATATAAGGAATATGTATCTTGTGAAATCATGAATATTTTAAAACTTTTTACCTACTTTTATTTTCAGATTAGATTCATGTGCATGGGCATTTGTTTTGGATAACTTTCTCATGATGTCAGAACCAGTGACTGGTCCAGAGGTTGTTCCACCTCCTGGTGGACGGCTACTCTCCAGCAGCATGGTGTGTTCACTAACTGTAGCTGCAAGAAAGAACAGCAGATTTAGAAAAATTCTCATTTTGGCAGCTGGACCTAGTCATAAAGTCGTGCCTCTCAGGAACAGTAAGGCCAACCTTTTTGTCCATTTGCAAAAATCCTATTTCAGAATCAGAATTTATTGTCACTAACATGTCACAAAATTTGTTTTGTGGCAGCATTATCGTGCAAATATTGCTATAAAATATTTTAAAATAAATAAAATTAGTGCAAAAATAAGTGAAAGTGAGGTCATGTCTGTGGTTCATTAACCATTCAGAAATCTGATGGCAGAGGGGAAGAAGCTGTTCGTGTGCCGCTCAGTGTTTATCCTCAGGCTCCTGTACCTCCTCGATGGTAGCAGTGAGCAGAGGCATGGCCTAAGTGCTGAGAGTCATTGAGGATAAAGGGCACTTTCTTCAGATACTGCCTCCTAAAGATGTCCTCCATGGAGTGGAGACCGATGGCTGTGATGACGCTGGCCGAGTTGTCGTTTTCTTGTCCTGTGCATTGACGCTGCCATACCAGACAGTGATGCAACCAGTGAGAATGCTCTCCACGGTACACCTGCAGAAATTTGCAAGTTGTTGACATACCAAATCACCTCAAAGTCCTTACGAAGTATAGCTATTGGCAAGCCTTCTTCATGATTGCATTGACATGGAGGCCCCAGAACAGATCCTGAGAGATGTTGATATGCAGAAACTTGAAGCTCTTAATCCTTTCCACTGCTGGCCTCTTGATAAGGACTGATTTGTGATCTCCTAATTTCCCCTTCCTGAAGCCTACAATCAGCTCCATCGTTTTGTTAATGTTGAGTGCAAGGTTGTTGTTGTGACCCCACTCAACTAGTTGATCTATTTCACTCCTGTATGTTTCATCATTGCCATCTGTGATTCTATCAACGATCATGGTATCATTAACAAATTTCTAGACAGCATTTGAAATGTGCCTAGTCACAGAGTCATGGGAGTAAAGTCAGTGGAGCAGTGCATCCTTGATTATCACTCAGGAGATGTTGTTTCTAATTCATACTAACTGTGGAAGTCAATTATCTTTGTGTCCCTTGCCTCCAAGTGCCTCCTAAACATTGTGTTTTTATCTCAATCCACCACCACCTCAGGCAACTAGTTTCACAGTCTGGTCCAAAATGGGTTCTGGTCGAAAATGTTGAGCATTCTTTTTTTCCCTCCACAGATGCTGCTCAACCAGCTGAGTTTCTCTTGCAGGACGTTTTATGCTCCAGATTATAACATCTCTAGTTCCAGATATCAACCACTTTCACAAAAAACAAGACCAGTCTATCCAACCTCTCCCCACTGAATTGAAGTTCTCTAATCCAGGTAAATCCCGCCCCCTCCCTCCACAACATTCTCACTGCACAACCACATTCTTCCTATGGTGTGACCATCAAAATTTCACATAATCCATCAAGTATTGCCTAATTCGTGCTTTGAAAAGAACCAGTTATGTCCCAAGTTTTATATTCTCTTCCCCAACTCATACATATACTTAAACCCTAAGCTCCATCTGTTCATCAACATTTGTTTCCACCGTATCATTTATTCTGTATGGCTTCCCAAAATGTATCACTACACACTTCTCTGAATTAAGTTCTATCTGCTTACATTCTGCCCAGCGAACATGACTGGGGTGGGATGTGTCATTTAAGAAGGGATACACGAGAAAGTATAGATGCTAGTATATGGAGAAATAAACAATCTGTGGAGGAACTCAATAGGTTGAGCAGCAAATGTGGGAGAAAAAGAATGGCTTACATTTCTATTGAAAACTTCAAGTTTGTTGATACCAGAAAAAATGTTTTTTTTTTGTAAATTTTAATTGCAAGTATATATAGATGTTTTCCATGCAAACTTCATCTAAACTCAAATGAAGAGCAGGATAATTATACAAATATAATATACAAAGGAGATAAAAGAAAGAAAACTGGAAGGATGAGAAACATTGACAATGAACGCCTAATTTGGAAAACAATGAATATTTTAAAATAAGCAGTAATAATTCTGATGTGATCAAAAAATAATCCTGATATTGAGTTTCCAGGATTGATAAGGCCTCAAAAACAATTCAAATAAAATTATAAATTCAAATAGCTATAATGAGTCCCAAGCAATTTAAACACATAAGCCATTATCAACTTGTTGCTTGGTAGTAATCTGGACTGAAGCCAAACTATTACTGAGCTTTATCTTTTCACATGCATGACTGAAAAATGTCACTTCCTAATTATTTTATGTTCAAAATAAAGCAAATTTAATACATACCCTTAGAAGTGTTTCAGAATATCAATTTAACCCAGAAAAAAAGGTTACATGGTGGACAGCATTTCTACTACATGTGAACAATCTGTTAACCAAACTGTGCACTGGCTGCCATGAAATCACACAATCAGCTCTTTAATTCCACCATGTCAGTGTTGGACCATCAAATATCAATCTACATAAACCTCATTTTCCAGGACTTGACCAATAGCTTTCAATGACATGTACTCATCTAAGTACTTCATATTTTTCATAAAATAATCTACAATTACAATTTCCTTGACATATCAAGGAAAAGTCTAGAATGCAAGAATACTGCAAGTGGTTTAAGCATTCTACCAATAATCAGAATAAATAACGTTTTTTAAAGTTAGTAATAGAATTCAATTTAAAGTGGCTTTAAGCTGTAATGTGCTTTGTTAGCAGAGAGGGAGTGGACTTTTAAATAAGGCCAACTTCAAAGTGTTGTAATGACATGAAAAAATTATGGTCTGCAGAAATCACTTCTTGTTGAACATCCCATGAACTAGCACTTTGACTCCAAACACCTAATCTTATGTTGGTCCAAAGATGTTCATTACTGCACTATTTTAATTAAAATTTAACTATTTGATAATGATTTACAAATTGAATACAAAAAATAGTCTGGAAAAACAACCAACTGAAAAACCACACAAAGATTAGCATATACAGAGCCGTTGTCATACCCACACTCCTGTTCGGCTCTGAATCATGGGTCCTCCACCGGCATCACCTACGGCTCCTAGAACGCTTCCACCAGCGTTGTCTCCGCTCCATCCTCAACATTCATTGGAGCGATTTCATCCCTAACATCGAAGTACTCGAGATGGCAGAGGCCGAAAGCATTGAATCCACGCTGCTGAAGATCCAACTGTGCTGGGTGGGTCACGTCTCCAGAATGGAGGACCATCGCCTTCCCAAGATCATGTTATATGGCGAGCTCTCCACTGGCCACCGTGATAGAGGTGCACCAAAGAAGAGGTACAAGGACTGCCTAAAGAAATCTCTTGGTGCCTGCCACATTGACCACAGCCAATGGGCTGATATCGCCTCAAACCGTGCATCTTGGCGCCTCACATTTCGGCGGGCAGCAACCTCCTTTGAAGAAGACCGCAGAGCCCACCTCACTAACAAAAGACAAAAGGAGGAAAAACCCAAAACCCAACCCCAACCAACCAATTTTCCCTTGCAACCGCTGCAACTGTGTCTGCCTGTCCCGCATCGGACTTGTCAGCCACAAACGAGCCTGCAGCTGACGTGGACTTTTACCCCCTCCATAAATCTTCGTCCGCGAAGCCAAGCCAAAGAACATAAGCTCTGTTTAAAATAATCATAAAGCTTCAACAAAATAGTTTGTTGTGTTTACACAGAAGATAATGCATTTGGTTACCTGCATCAAATTCAAATTCTGCTCCATCAGCACTTGTATCACTTTGTATAGCGCCTCCATTGTCTAAGCCGCCTGCATGATGGTGAACCTGTGCCATTGGTTGTGGTTTTGGTAGTTGTGCTGGCCGAAGCAACAGACTAACTCCTTTGAAAGCTGGAGTGACAACTATGAACTTCATCCACTGCCGAGCTAATGCCACCAATCCCTTCTTTAGAGTGACAAGCGCAGGAAGACCATTATTCTGCAAGAAATAAAGTACAATGATTGGCATAAGAAATCCGCTTCTTTTTACTGGTTTAACTATTGATATCAAGGTCTTAGATAGGGTGCAGAAAAGATTTTCCAGAGTGATACTAGGTATGAGGGAATAGTTATAGGCAGAAAAATGTTATATTTCCATAATAGGGGCAACATGGTTAGCATTGCAGTGAGTGGAACACTAATGCAGCGCCAGCAATCTGGGTTTGAATCCAGTGCTGTGTGTAAGGAATTTTTACATTCTCCCCATGTATGCATGGGGTTTCTCCAGGTGCTCCAGTGTCCTCGCACCTTTTAAAAATGTATGGGGTTGTAGGTTAATTGGGAAGCATGGTCTCAGGGGCCAAAAAGGTCTATTACTATGCTTCATGTCTAAATTTAAATTACAGAAAAAATGGCCAAGAGAAAATGGAAGAATTGAAAATTAAACATTACAAAGAAGAGAAATAACTAAAATGAATTTTTAAAAAATCAAAAAATTGCTGAGAGAGATGAAGATTTTATTAAAGCAATAAATTATTATAATATGGAAGATACCATCTAAAAGAACAGTGGAAGTAATTTATAATAATAATTGATGGGAAATTGTTATCTGGGAAAACAGGCAGCCCCATATTAAAACAAATAATTTCCATTTGGAAAAAAAATTAACCAATATTTAGGAATCAAAATGGGGCTGTCCCCAAAAATAGCCCTGACTCTAAATAGATTAATACCATTGATGGTGGGTAACAAGATCCAAGACACCTGATGTCAGTTGCATAAGAGAGGGGCTGGCTAATGTAATTTGAACAACTTAGGAACAAGTATGATTTATCAAATAAGATGTTCCACTGCTACCTTCAGATAAGATCTTTTCCATAGGACAAATTAGGTTTAACTATGGCCCTACCAAAGTGACATAGAGTCCTTGATTTGAAGGATGAACACACGGAAGTTCATCTCGGCAATGTATTTCTTGCTCCAAGTAGAAGGACATAAACTAGGCCTTCACAAATCAAGGTAGAGGTGGGAGTCCAACTTAGTAATAATGATTGATGAGTGGTGCTGGTCCGACTGCTTATTAATGCACGGTATTACACCAGCTGTACCTGACGGCACAAAAATTGAACAGATCTAAATCAGAAATGTCAGACCATGTTTCACATGTGGCATTGTGACAGGAACCTTTATGCACGCAACCTGGACATGTACCATGGTGAGACTCTTTTGGGTGGAACTGGGCCCAGCCCTGAAAAGAAAAATCATAGGTAAAGAATTCCAACAGGACCCAGAGCAGTTCCTGTTGGGAAACATAATGGACATACAACTTACAATGAGCCTGTCCAAATTTCAAATACAATTCGTAACGATCACATTGGCAGTGGCAGGAAGTGCTTAGCGGCTACTTGGAAGTCCAAATCCTGCTTGAGTATTGCGTGCATGGAACACAGAAATAAAAAGCTGTATTCCCCTGGAGAAAATTACTGACAACTTAAGGAAAAAAAAATCACTTTCTTGAAAATTTGGCAACCATACCTAAATTCCATAGGAGCACAATTGTAGTGTGGACCATCGTGCCCTCCCCGTCTACCCCTCAATTGGCCAGGGGAAGGGGGTGGGCTTATCCCATCCCAACTAGGAAAAAAATCAAGAAAAATAAAACAGCCTGAGGACTGGCTTCCGTGACGTAACAACCCTTTAAACCCCTGATATATATTTCATGTCCTCAATGTTGTGAATGTCCTCAATGTTGTGCATAACTGTGGATGGTTAAAGGGGGTTTGGGGAAGGAAGGGGACAGAAAAAACTTGAACTCTACAGAAAATCTTATATAGAATTGATAATTGTAAATTGTAATCAATGTTGTCAACATTAATATCAATAAGATTGATAACTGCTTGAGTTTGTTTGGAAAATCACAAATAAAATTCAAAAAAACTGATGAGAAATTGGATAACTGCATAGAAATTTGCAAAGCAGCAGCACATGAGAATTGCTGAATGGACAACACTTTTAAAGAACTAACTCTTTTAGCGTTACATATCCAGTGATTTCAATCCACTTTAATGAGTTTTGTTATTGAAAGGCATGCACACACATATTTTGTGTAGCCGGAAAATGGGATCAGGTTCAAGATACAAAAGTACAGAAAATTTGTTTGCCCATAAAGGCACACAAAGAGGCACCACAAGTCCAGCACCCCTAAGAAAACGAGGAAGTGCAAACGAAAGTCCCTTCAGAGATATCCATAGCTCCTGCTAGCTCCTCTAATGTCACTGACTCCTGTCTCTGATAAACTCAATAGCCACCTTCTTTGGTCTTTGGTTCTGAACCAATATGATTACAAAGCTGTCAATGTCCAAGTTCCTTCAGGTACTCTGCTTGCCATCAGCACCCTCGTCCAAATACCTGGCTCCCAGCAACCCAAAGCTTTTGAAGGTCATCTGCTATAGTTTCCTACCCTGTTGGGTCTTCCTCCCATGCTTGGCAGAATAGTTTCTCCCAGTTTTGCATCCCTGTGCTGGTCCACTGCTCAGGTGAAGCTGCAACCCTTGTGGTTTGGACTGCGAAGCATGGGGGCCATCATCTTGCATATGGACTTTCGTGGATTTTCTAATGTCAATAAAATATGTCACCAGCCTACTTCTACAGGCAGTTTAAATCGATATGGGGCCATCGCCATAGCGAATGGGCAATAGGAACCCTGCAGAGGGATGTTAGAAGGCGTGGCTTCATGGGTTGATCTTTTCTATTAATGGATGAGGTGAGTTAATGGATTAATCTTTAATATTATGAACATGATGTACAAAATTCAATGCAATGGATCTTCACAAGTTTACAAGTTAAAGGAGCAGAAGCAGGCCATCACACCATCGAGTCTGTTCCGTGAATCTATACTAAGCTGAATTATGCTCACAACTAGTTCCAATTTCCAGCCTTTTCCCCATACCCCTTGATGCCTTTACTAATTTCCTGTTTAAATACTCCCAGTGATCTGGCCTCCACTCCAACTAAAGCAATTGCTTATAGAAAGAAACTTGTAGCTGAGCTGCCTGAAGGGCAAAACATGCATATGTATACTATAAATAAATTCTCTCAAAACTGAATTTGTATTAATCTTTTCCTCATAAGGATTGTCACATTCGCAGGTGCACAGATAATCTTGGATGTTATAATAGAGAGCTACAATGGTAATTTTGGAAAAAAAATTAAACCAAGGCCCTGGTTTGCTTCCTCACAAAAGTGCAAAAAGAAATCTCTTTCACAACAAAAATGGCAGTGCTGGAGCAGACCTGTGGAGAGCAGGGAGCGAAGTCTCAGTACTCCCCTAAGGGCTCTTCTACCCAGTCCAACTGCTACTGGTTCTGCACAGGCTTTAAATGGCCTGTTAAAGGAGCTGATGATGGTTTATTTTAAAATCTCACAATTACGCGGTCTAGGTTCGAGAAGGGAGTGCCTATGTATGGCTGCAGCCACAAGGGGTTGCAGACTCCAAAGAAGCAGAGGACTGGCACAGGGCACCATAAAATGGGGAGACCATCCCCATTTTGAAAAGGAGAAGCAGAAGATGAAGTCCACAGGATGGTGAACAGTACACATGCAGTGGACTGTTGGTAACTCAAGGCGAGGTACCCAAGTAGGCTATGGGTGAGTGTGGTCAAGGGACTCACGCCAGGCTGACGATTGCAAGAGACTGGCTTCCGACTGACTGAAGGGGTAGAAACTATCAGAACCGGGATGTGTGAGGATACTGGAGCTTCCAGATCATGTCAGAGGTGTGCATCTGAAGTTCGGGTTGCTTATGGTTTGGACCGAAGACTGTGTGGATTTGGAGGCTGTGTGAGCACTGGAGGCAAATCCATAGACATTCAGTGACTCTTTGTTTCTCCTTCATTGGCTATAAGGGGTGCTGGGCAATTTTTGCTGTTACAAATCTTTGTCTGCCTTATGGTGAACTAAAGGAAATTTAATATAATATTAGATTTTTGGTTTTATTACATCACAATAAAATCATCTTGAGTCTATTCAGAAAAAAGTGAGATATTGACCTGGAGGCCTTAGAAGGGATGCAGAGAGATTTACCAGAGTGGTCCTGGGTATAGGGACTTCAACAACATTAGAGCACAGCAATTAGGGAAGGTTATCAACTTAAATTCAACATTACATAGAATCTGGAGTAAAGTAAGGATGATCTGATTAGGACAGGTAAATGGAAAAAGAACTATTATAAACATTAATGTTCTAGAAGGTGCTGCTTGAAAACATCTGGTTAAAAACTAAAAAAAAATGAGTTGTAGAATTATAAGGAAACACCAGGGGAATATCCATTCACAGTTACCTTTAATAAGAAGAAAATAAAGAAATAGCCAGAATTTATATCAGTACCAGTCAATTTTCACGCACTTACTTCAGAACATTTGTCACTTATCTTAGAAGTGCTTACCATAGTGGCATCCTCAATGATAGAATAGTCAGCCTGTTGCAAGTATCTATGAAGTATATTACACAGTAAACAGGAAGGATTTTCCTGCAGATACCGAGCTAATTTATTTACTCTGTTATACTTGCTCCTCAGTGGAAAATGCACACTTTTCCTCTGAAAGAAAATTGAAATATTTTCACTAAATAATCCTGTACAGTGAAATATTCAAATAGTATATAGTTCATAACTTCAATATTCAAAAGTAAACAATATGGATGTTCAGCAAATGTCCAATGAACACAATTACATTCAATATGTGCAAGTGCTGGAAGTCTGCATTAGTTTTAACTTGCCTCCAGAGCTTCTGTCATGATGCAGCCCATCACAGCACAAACACGGAGAGTGGTTTCCATTTCCAGTTTATTCAGTGATGACTTCAACTGATCAATAGGAATAAGCCAGGCACTAATAGCTGGTGTAGCTGTACTTAAAAGGTTTAGCTGCCTGCAACAAAACAAGTGCATGATTTTTACCAACCTGAAGCAGCTGGATTTTAACATTTATAACAGAGTTTCAGACAAGGGGAATAGCCAGTTTATAAAGCAATACTAACAAGTATACCATTTTGGACACTGTTGGATGGATGGAGGTGGGGAGAACCTATCAGGGACAAACCACAGTGATCAGATCACTGGCATGGAATTTGGTCCTGTGGCTAAGAAGGGAATAGAGGAGAAAGAGGAGAGCTGTAGTGATAGGGGATTCCATAGTTAGGGGGACAGATAAGAAGTCCTGTGGAAGAGATCTAGGTATGTGAGTTCAGGGTATTGGACACTAGGTGGAAGGACAGGACCTACAGAGGAGTAATCTCAGGATTGCTACCCATGCCATGTGCTAGTGAGATTAGAAATAGGAGGATAATGCAGCTTAACACATCCCTAAAGTCATGGTGGATGAGGGAGGGCTTCAGGTTTATGGGTCATTGGGCTCTATTCCAGGAAAGGCGGGATCTGTTCCGATGGGACAGTTTGCTTTTGAATTGGAGGGGGACTAATATCCTTGCAGGAATGTTTGCTCGTGCTGCTCCGGTGGGTTTAAACTAGATTTGCAGGGGAATGGGAAGAAGAGTGCCAGAGGAGATAGAGGAGCGGAGGAAAAGATTATGTAAAAATAGCATGCATCGTTAGAAGGCAATGGGTTGTAAGTGGTGGAAAAGTTCTGAGGTGCATCTATTTCAATGCAAGGAGTATTGTAGGAAAGGCAGACGAGCTTAGAGCATGGATTGGCACGTTGAATTATGACATTGTGGCCATTAGTGAAACGGTTGCAGGAGGGGCAGGACAAGCAGCTCAGTATTCTGGGCTTCCGATGCTTTAGACACAATAGAATGGAGGAATAAAGGAGGGAGGAGTAACATTGCTCGTTAGAGAAAATATCACAGCTGTCTTCAGGCAGGACAGACCGAGGGATCGTCTACTGAGGCTATATGGGTGAAGCTGAGGAACGGGAAAGGTATGACCACACTCATGGAGTTGTATTATAGACCACCCAATAGTCAATGAGCATTGGAGGAGCAAATCTGAAGAGAGATAGCAGATAGATGCAGGAAACATAAGGTTGTGATAGTAAGAGATTTTAATTTTCCACATATTGACTGGGACCCATTCTGTAAAAGGGCTGGATGGCTTGGAATTTGTCAAATATATTCAGGAAACTTTTCTAATCAATATAAAGAGGTACAGGTGCTTATCCCTTCATCCTAATTTCAAAAACCGAAAACTGAGCATTTTATCCATGGATATTAGATGCTCACCAAACATGACCTGACATGACTCACACTCAACTCATGCTTGAAAATCCTGTGTGGGCCCGCATTGTTAATTAGTGGAACACGAAGGAATGCTTACTTTACAAGTGCCACCAGAAAAAAAAAGTCCAGCACTGCCGCAAACTGCCCCTGACATCTAGTGCCACTACAACTGCCCGAGGCCAGCGATGCCGTAACCTCCTTCCCTGTCAAGTGCTGGCCGCAACCGCCCCCGATGTCCAGCACTACCGCAACCAACCCTGACATCCAGTACCGCCGCAATCCCCCAGCCAGTGCTGCCACAACCTCCTTCCCCGACCAGCACTGCTGCAACTGCTCCAGGCCAGTGCTTCCATAACCCCTCCCTCAACCAGTGCTGCCGCAACCGCCCCACCATGTTCAGCACCGCTTCAACTGCCCCCGACGTCCAACACCACCGCAACTGCCTCAGGCCAGTGCTGCTGTAACCTCCTCAACTGCCCCTGAAGTCCAGCTCTTCAACCGCCCCAATGTCTAGCGCCCCTTCAACCGCACCCAATGTCCAGCACTGCAGCAACTGCCCTGATGTCCAGTGCCGCCGCAACTTCCCCGACATCTAACATTGCTTCAACCCACCCCCCCTCAGCCATTGCCAGCGCAACATCCTTCCCCATCCTACACTGACCCAACCTCCCTCGACATCCAACACTGTTGCAACCTGCCCCCAGGCCAGTGCCATCGCAATCTCCTCCCCCATCCAGCACTGCCGCAACTTCTCCTGATGTTCAGTGCTGCCGCAACTGCCCTCAACATCCGGCGTCACTGTAACCTCCCCTGCCCAGCACCGTGTCTTTTTTTTTTGCATGAATCTGTACCACTGCCATTTTAATCCCAAAATCCAAAATAATCCAAATACCAAAAAGTGTCCAGTCCCAAGGATTTGGGTTAAAAGGTGAGGCACCTGCACCAACTAGAGAGAATACAATATTGAATCTCCTATTAGGGAACAGGACAGGTGTCAGAAGTATGTGTAGGGTAACATTTTGGGTCCAGTGATCATAATACCATTAGTTTCAAGTTAATTATGGTGTAGGTCTAGGCCTTGGGTTGAGATTCTAAATTGGAGAAAGGCCAATTTTGAGGAAATGAGAAAGTATCTAGAATGCGTGGATTGGAAGTTGTTTTTGGGCAAGGATCGTGCAAAGTAAGTGGAGGACCCTCAAAAGTGAAATTTTGAGCGTACTGTCAGGATAAAAGGCAAGGTTAGCAGGCATAAGGAACCATGGTTTTCAAGGGATATTGGGAATCTGGTTTGGATGAAGAGAGAGGTGTATACTAGGTATAGGCAACATGGAGCAAATGGGAGTATAACAGTGCAAGGAAAACCTCAAGAAAGAAATCAGGAAGGCTAAAAGAGGACACAAGGTTCCTTTGGCAGACAATGTGAAGGAAAATCCTAATTGTTCTGTTATTAAGAACAAAAGAATAGTAAGGGACAAAATTGGTCTCCTTTAAGATCAGAGTTGTCTGCCTTGCATGGAGCCAAAAGAGATGGGGGAGACCTTAAATGCTTTTTTTTCCCTCCATGGGTATTTACCCAGGAAATGGGGACAGAGACATGGGAAGTAAGGAAAACAAAGTCATGGAACATTTAAAAAGGGGGCTGTCATGTTTACTGCAGGCTCGCTGATGACTGATGAGGACAATGTGGGACAGACATGCCTGGCCACAGCAGCTGCAAGGCAAATTCTGATCTAGATTTGGTGGTGCTGTGTCATTGTTCTTCTTCCATCTCCTTTTGTCCTCAAGGCCAGCCCTTCATGTGTTCTCATAGGAGGAGACAAGACTGGTGAATGGTGTGTCACCAGGCCATGCGATTGGAGGCTAGAGCAGACCACAGGCGATGGTCAATGCGACAGGCACCAAGGGATTTCTTCAGAGAGTCCTTGTACCTCTTTGTCATGGAGGCCAGTGGAGAGTTCACCAAACAGCACAATTTTGGGCAAGCGATGATCCTCCATCCTAGAGGTGTACCCTTCCCAAAGTAGTTGTGTATTTAACAGCATGGTCTCGATGCTGGTAACTTTTGCCTATTCAAGGACTTCAACACTGGTGACAAAGTCACTCCAGTGTATGTTGAGGAAAGGCAGTGCTGGTGGAAACACTCACGGAGTTGTAGGTGATGTACTCGGAGACGTACAGCAGGGTGGTCAATACAACAGCTCTGTACACACTGATCTTTGTGCCTTTCATCAGACGCTTCTTGTTCCAGACTCTTTTTACGGCCTGCCAAATGCACTGTTAAACCTTTGCTGGTCTGTTGTCAACCTCTTTATCAATCTCACCAATGGTAATATGGGGATGGGTGGTACTCTTCCTGAGGTGCGACCTAATGGAGAACTTCTGTCTTCTTCAAGCTGACTTTCAGTCCTAAGAGCTTGGCAGCCTTTGCAAAGTAGGATGTTATATGCTTGCAAGGCTGTTTCTGTGTAGGGAACAAGGGCAGCATAATCGATGAAGAGTAGCTCTCGAATGAGTTGCTCCAATGTCTTGGTGTGGGAATTAGTCATGTCCGGTTAAACTGGCTGCCATCGGTGCAGTTTCAAATGTAGACACCATCCTTGTCATTAAGGTGTCCTGTGGCCCTTTGGAACATCATGCTGAACAAGATGGTGAAGAGAGTCGACGCAAGATGCAGCCTTGCTGATTGAGAAGGGCTCTGAGAGGTGTTGTGCCCGATGACCACGCTGATCTTCATGTAGCTGGATGACCATGCTGAGGAACTTTGGGGGGGGCATCCCAGTCGTTCCATGATTTGCCACAAACCTTTCCTGCTCAGTGTTGAATGCTTTGGTAAAGTCAACAAACATCATGTACAGTGCCTTGTACTGTTCCCTACATTTCTCTTGGGTTGCCTGAGAATAAGTACCATATTGATGGTGCTCCTGTTGGCTCTGAAGCCGCACTGACTCTCTGGGAGGTGCTCTTCTGCGATGATTGGCACCAGTCTGTTCAGGAGTACTCTTGCAAGGATTTTTCCTGCGATGGAGAGCAGAGTTAGCAGTCAGACGTTTCTCCCTTATTCTTGATGACTGCAACACAGAAGCTCTATGATAATTAATGCTGAGCTTGCATGCTTTCAAACCTCTGGTGGGATTCCATCGACTCCTGTTATTTTACCACTTTTTAGCTGCTCTCTATGGCTTTGACAGTCTCTTTTAGGGTTGGAATCTGGTCCAATTCTGTTTTATCTGGCTGTTATGGGATATGATTAATTGCTGAGTCTTGGGCTACGTGCTTGGCGCTGAAGAGAGTCTGGAAATGGTCTGACCACTGGTTCAGGATGGACATCTTGTCTGTGTAGAGCATCTGGCCTTCTGCACTGTGCAAGAGACTCTAGACCTGGTGTGAAAGGCTGTACACTGCCTTCAGGGCTTAATAAAACCCTCTGTAGTCATTGGTGTCTGTGCAAAGCTGAGTTCTCTCTGCAAGGTTGGTCCACCGCACATTCTGAATCTCTCAAAACTTGTGCTGGAGATTGCCACATACAAAGCAGAAGGCTTCTTTCTTATCAAGACAAGACTGCTGAACAAGGTGAGCCTGGTGGGTGGATCTCTTTTTCACCAGAAATTCTTGGATCTCCTAGTTGTTTTCATCAAACCAATCTTTGTCATTCTTTGTGGAAAACCCTAGGATTTCTTCAGAGGACTGAAGGATGGTAGTTTTTAGGTGTTCCTAAAGCACTTCTGGAGAGGGATCTGTGGGGATCCTCAAACCTCCACTAAAGATTCGCCTGGAAGTCAGCTTTCACTTCAGTTGACTGAAGATGGTCAACCTGGAATTTCTTCCTTGGACTGCCTCCTCTCTTTGGCTTGGGTTTTGTAAGGTAAAAACATCATGAGTTGGGACCGGAGAAGGAGTCACCCAGTACTAAGGAGTAACAGGATGCAGGTGTGACCTTGTACGCTCAAGATAAGTGTGGCAATAACAAGAATGATGTGCAGCAGACTAATAGAGAAGGGTAGCAACAGCTTATTCATTGGACAATGTAATGGTATGATAATTTACTAAGTGCGTGTCCTGGGGTATAAAAAAAACACCACTTGCTGATATCGTTAGAATGCGCCTTCTCCAACTAACACTGTTAGTTGCAAGTGTTACAATCCGGTAATAAAGAACCTTGATTTCGACTCAGTCTGGTGTCTGACTCACTCATTCTCGAACAAAGCAGACCTAACAATTTGGTGACCCCGACGTGATGGATGAGTGGACACTAGACGACGGTTTCTGTTTTTCTTGACAATCATCTCAGCCGGCTGACAAAAAGGTCCAGAGAAGCCAGTTTTAACAAAATTCTCTCTCTTAAAATCTTTATGATTGTCAGTAAGAACTGGAGATCGGACAAATTAGACGATCATAATTGAAGGTCGTCACCTGCCAGGATTGTAACACGCAAGTGTTTACAGACAAAACTATAAAAGTCCTTAAGGTGTTTTAGTGACATTTGATAAGTGCTTCGCCGACAAACTACTAGAGTTTAAAAAGTCTTTATTGTGACGTTGCAAAGTCAAATAGAGTGAGAAGGTGGTCTAAGAACAATTGGGGACCTGAGTTTTCTGCCCTAAACCGGTTATTAAGAGGAGAAATCTCCCACGTGAAGGTTGGGCTTTGAAAGAAAACGAAGGTTCAGGCTTATTGGTCTCAATTGTATAAGACTCGCTTATAAATGTCCGGTAGGTATGATAATGTCTGTACACTTGAAAACTTAAGAATTTATTTCCCAAATTCGCCGTGGTGGAATACCACAGCGGACATTAGAGACCTTGAGATGACAAAAAGAGCACTCAGAGATGCCTGCCTGGTGAACAAGGGCGACGACCAAAGACTGCAAAAGCTGTGTCCGGATCAGGTAGGAGATATCAATGAAAAAGTTGACAGAATCTTAAGAGACACACGGTTTATTTGAAATATTTTTGACAAGTTAAATGAAGGTATTCCCAGCATCACCAAGGAGATAAAGTTATGTAAATTCATAGATTGGTACAGGGAAACTGGACAAAAATATAGCCCAAAAACTTGGTTTCCTAGTTGTAACCTAACTTTCAGACCACTTTGGGAAAACAGAGAGTGGAAGACGAGCAATCAGAGTATACAGGACAGTCTGAGGTCCACCGGAGGACCAGACTTGGAGACTGTTTCACTAAAAAACTTTTGTCATCCAGCCTGCAAGGAGACATTTTTAAAGGCGATTTTTGTTAACATAGATCCTCTAAACGGACAAGAACCTAAATTAAGAGAGGCATTAGGAAGCGACCCCGCAGCAATGGCTGCACAGTTGCCTGCTAAGACCTTTGACCAAGTTATTAGGGAAATTAATCAGGAATTAGAGAAGCGAAATACCAGTAAAGAGGCATTGGTGAAACAAAGAATTCTCCGAAAATGTGTAGATCGCTGGAGGAAGATGGGGTGGTTAACCGGGAGCGCCGAGATGTTCCTGACAGGTGAGGGAAACAAAATTCTAAAGCGTAGGGTCTTAGATAAGCTGGAAGAAACAAAGGACAGAAGAGAAAGGAAAAGTGCCTGTTTCCGGTTTCCAGCCACGAAGTGTCCAGGTTTGCTCTCTCCCTCCCTCCTTTCCCCCTCCCCCCTCTCTCTTCTCTCCCCCTCTCTCTCCCCCCCCCCTCCTCTCTCACCCACTCCCCCTCCAAATCCCAATCTGTGGCGGTGCTGCCCTGAAATCCCCAGGTGGGGCAGGGCAGAGAAATACAATTTGGTTTTAATTTTGTGCCCACAATTCCAGCTCCGCATCAAATGGGATCCTGTTTTATCCTCTCTCCCTCCCTCTTTCCCGCACCCCCTGCATTGTGGGATCAGGGCAGACGTTGTGGGCTGACGTGTAGTTCACTCGAGGTGGGAGGGAAGGAAGGAGAGGTGGTTCCCAGTGGTGGGAGACCCAATCTGATCCAGATCAGTGATCACAGGATGAGAACCTTTTAAAGGTGTAACCATGAAACGGAAGTGTTAATCTGAAGACTTTTCTCCCAGTGGGGCCAGTGCAAGGCATTTTCTCTCTCTATCTCTCGTGCTCTGTGTATCTGCCTCTCTATCTCTTTCTCTCGCTATGCTCTCTCTCTCTCGCTCTCTCTCACAGTCTCTGGATGTATGTGATGTCATGTATGTACTCTGACAATAAATCTCTCCGACGTGATCTGGTTTTACGGAGACTTGTCAGGGCAGTCATGCTTCCCCGGGCTCTAAGCCTAATTAAGGTGGCAGGCCATTCCCTACAAAACACAAAGGAAGGGAAAGGAAACACGGCGGCTGACAGAGCAGCCAAACAGGTTACTGGATATCAAGAACCTATACAGGGGATGATTCTGAGGTCCCATGGCAAAAAAGAGGAATTAGAGAGAAGAGAAAATAGTAGAAAGTTGAGTGACCAAAAGGAGAAGGAGGGAGAGGGATCCCCACCAAATATTGAACACCTGATAGAAATACAGGAAAAAGCTAGCCCAAGTGAGAAAGAGGAATGGATGAAACGCGGTGCTACACGACAGGAGATCATCTATGACAATCGGACAGTACATGTCTGGCGCTCCCCGATAGGTACGATAGTTGCCCCCCGCCAATTACTTCCACTATTATTTGAAGAAGCACATGGGCCGACTCACATTAGCGCCACCAAAACTTATAATACGCTTAAACAACATTGGTGGAATCCCCACTTACGCGAGCACATTGACAACTTTAGAGCTGAATGTACTATCTGCAATGGGCATAACCAAAGGATCATCTTACCCCACCCGCTTTTACGATTTCCAGTACCGACAGCCCCATGGAAAGAGATCTATATTGGCTATACAGATATGGATACTGACCTTAGGACAAAGGAAGGATACCGATATCTCTTAGTGGCGGTAGATAGGTTCTCACGGTGGGTGGAGGCTGTCCCAACAAAGAGGGAGGATGCGGATAGTGTAATAGGCTGGCTGACGCGAGAGTTGATACCCCGCTATGGGGTCCCCAGCAGAATATGCTCTGATAATGGGTCCCACTTTAAGAATGAGCTGATCCGACAGGTTGAAGAATACTTAGGGATCAAACACCATTTCGGTAGTGTCTATGGGCCTGAGAGCCAGGGGCTAGTAGAAAGGGCAAACAGGACGATAAAAAATCCAAATTAGGAAAGGTTTTGGATGGGACCAGGTTGAATTGGGTCGAGGCATTGCCATTAGTACTGATGTCTATGCGACAAGAGAAGGCCAAAGATACCTTCCTGTCACCACACGAGATTCTAACGGGTCGACCCATGCCCGGTCCAAAGACTGATCCAGCCTGGGTAAAGAATTGGGAAGAAAGGGAAGTGGAACTGGACCATTATATGCAGATGCTGGGTAATATGGTTGCTTTAGTTTCACAACAGGTGGCGAATGCAAATAAGGAGAACCCGGACACTGAAGGAGTTCCAGTGAAGGAGGGAGACCTGGTGTATATCCGTAAACCAGGGAAGGTACATTGGACTGAAATTAGATGGACTGGACCATACACTGTTACCGCCGTGACAGATAGGTCGGTAAGAATTGACAAACCAGGGGATAATAATTGGCATCATTTTGCCTTTTACTCCAAGGCAAAACAACAAGTAGAGAATATTGGAAAATATGATGAGACTCATGTGGACAATGCCGAGGGCCCTATGGGCATTCCTGCTGATGGGTTGCCAAACAAGCCAACAGAGTAGTTCGGATCCATGCGGTGCCAAAGTTATTCTGAAGATAGATAAAGACAAGGATAGCACCTTCCAGTTCGATCTATGCTGCACTTCTATCTCTAATAACACAGGGCCAGGTGGGTCACTCACTAAGAGGCTGACAAAACTTAAGGCATTGGCGAAGGAATTAAAAGCCCAATCTGGAGTCTCTAATCATGTTTTGTCCTGGTTACATGGAGTGTTTGGGAAATGGGGCAAAATGTTGGGACAACTTTTCCTAGGATTGTTCATTTCTGTATCCATTTTTATCACTTGTGGCTGTTGTTGTATTCCATGCATTCGAACGCTGGTCACGAGGACCATTGAGAGAGCCTTTGCCAACCGCGATGAGCTGCCTCCAAAATATCAAGCTCTACAAGCTACGGAGCGGGACTATCTCACGTCACAGGAGGCGTCAAAAAATGCTGAGATCGATCCGGAGTCAGATGGAGAATGTGACGGGGAGGAGGGATTATAAAATAGATTGTAGAACAAATATTATAAAATAGATTGTAGCACAAATGTTAACTTTTATCTTAACTAATTACTAATGCTTAGAAGGGATAGCCAGTTATTTGCTTGGGGGAAAACGGGGAGGAAACTTGTAAACGGGCAATGGGATCGGGGAAACAGATGGGGGGTATACGCTAAAGAGGGTTGGGGGAGCCCTCGCCCACCAGCCGAAAAACCCCGTGAACAGAACCCGTATAGAGCTTGGCAATAATAGGCGAACTAATGTAACGCGGTGGTAGCAAAGTCAGGGCAAGATTGTCCTCTAAAGAGGACAAAGGAGGGATTGTAAGGTAAAAACATCATGAGTTCGGACCGGAGAAGGAGTCACCAGTACTAAGGAGTAACAGGATGCAGGTGTGACCTTGTATGCTCAAGATAAGTGTGGCAATAACAAGAATGATGTGCAGCAGACTAACAGAGAAGGGTAGCAACAGCTTATTCATTGGACAATGTAATGGTATGATAATTTACAAAGTGCGTGTCCTGGGGTATAAAAAAAAAACACCACTTGCTGATATCGTTAGAATGCACCTTCTCCAACTAACACTGTTAGTTGCAAGTGTTACAATCCGGTAATAAAGAACCTTGATTTCGACTCAGTCTGGTGTCTGACTCACTCATTCTCGAACAAAGCAGACCTAACAGTTTGAAGTGGAGACTGAGCTTGCAGCAGACAAGACACTCTGCACTGGGCATCACTTGGGTGAGTAAGATGTCCCGATGGACTCGCTGGTGCACCAAGATGTAGTCTATGAGGTGCCAATGCTAGGACCGTGGATGCATCCAGGTTGGCATCAGACTGTCTTTCTGTTGGAAAATGGCATTGGTGATGGTGAGTTGTTACAAAACTCTAACAGAAGGCGCCCAGTGTCATTGCAGCTTTCAACACCATGTTTGTCAAGTACTCCTTTCCAGGCTTCTAGATCTTGGCCGGCTCTGACACTGAAGTTGCCAAGGATGATGGCCTTGTCATCTGAAGGAGTGTTCTGTATGAGGTTGTACAGATCATTGTAAAACTTATTTTTTGCTTCATGATCTGTTTGAGTTGGGGAGTACACACTGAACAGTGTGGCATGCTGATTGGTTTCAAGTGGGAGGCGCATGGAGATAATGCAGTCAGAAAGTTGACAGGTTTACAAGTTTGGAGGCAATGGAGTTTCAGACCAAAGCCAATAGCAGAAAGGAGTCTCTCAGTCTCTGGCTTGCCTGACCTGTACAGGACGAGCCAGTGCCAATTACTTGAAGGCTGCCTTCCTCTTCAAAGCGGACTTCACTGAGAGCAGCAATGTCGATATTCAATCTTTAAAATTTATGTGCAATGAGAGTGGAGCACATTTCTGGGTGACCACTGTCTGCTCTGTCGAGCATGGTTCTGATGTTTCAGCATGTGAGCTTTAGTCCTTGCTCATTATGTGAGGCAAGTTTGTACCGATTCTTTTTCATTGATGTTCAACTGCATTTGAGGATGCCCATTGACCGCAACTAGCTAACTGGGGGTAATGGAAATGAGCTTTGGTTAGGCCTAATTTTCTAGGTCCCTCTCCATGTGGAGCAAGCAGTGCTGTCCCTAGAAAAGGCTGCTTGGTTATTCAGGGTCCTACCAAATGGTGACATCGTCTCTGGGATCAGCATCAGATAACCCATACACCTGAACCACCTGCATGCAGGATTGGAACTGTGGCTTATAGTGTCATCTTCCACCTGCTGTTTTTGTCCTTTTCCCATTGCTGCAGGGTTTAATGAATGGTTGGGAAAGATAGTTGAAGATGTGGGCATATCCTTCGGGCCTGCACAATAGATTTTTTTTAAGATGGAGAGCAGTGTGCGCAGTACTGGCCTCGCTTCTAACACCTGGGGTTTATCTGTCATGACCTAGCAAGCTAGGATGGTGACAGCCAGGTCCTCAGGTCGTAGGTGTTACGTCAGAGGGTCCTTCTAGATGGATGGTTTGACAAGGCTAACAGGCCCCAGCTGCCCAGGTTTGAAATTAGAGTTGTGCTTCTCTTAGGTTGGCTGCCAACCAATGCTAACGAGCCCAGCCTGCACAGTTATGCGTGGTCGTGCCATGACATAGCAAACTCAGTGAAAACAGGGGACACCGACAAGAAGGTGTTGCTACAGTCACAGAATAATAGTCGAGGCCATTTGCAGTAACCTCCTGTCTGGCAAGCCAGACAGTGGCCACACAGTGATTACTACATTCCATTTCCTCCAGTTGGCTAGCAGCAGTCAACGGGCATCCTCAAATGCGCTTGAACAACAATAAAAAAAAGAAAAGGTACAAAACTGCATCACATGGTGTGCAAAGATTAAAGCTCTCATACTGGAACATCAGAACCATGCTCGATAGAGCAGACAGTGATTGCCCAGAATGACATTCTACTCTAGTTGCATGAACTTTCATGGGTGGTAGTTGAGAGCTGGGCCTAACGCCCCACTCACCCAAAGAAAGAGACAGAGTACCCGATGATGAAATGCAGACCCGACCATCTGTCCAGGAAATTCAGACACGCTAATTGTACCCGTGGGTTTTAAGACAGCTACCATCATCCCGGTACCAAAGAGGGCAACAGTAACAGGCCTCAATGATGACTACCTTGTGGTGTTGACCTCCACCATTCTGAAATGTTTCAAGTGTCTGGTGATGAATCGCATCAAAGCCCCAGAGACACTGGACCCATTTCAATTCACCTACAGAAGAAATCATTCCACTGATGATACTATAGCCTTGTCCCTCCACTCTGTCCTGACCCATCTGGAGAATGACGCCTCATATGCTTGGCTGCTGTTCATCAACTTCAGTTTGACATTTAATACGATCATTCCCCAGGGAATGGTGTAAAAGCTGTCATTGCTGTGACAGAACAAGAACACCCCTCTTTATAACTGCATTCTGGACTTCCTAACAGAAAGACCACAGTCTGTTTAGGTTGGGAGCAGATTGTTGAGCACCATTACACTGAGCACTGGTGCACCTCAGGGCTGTGTGCTCAGCCTGGTCTTATTCATGCTATTGACTCACAACTGCATCACCAGATCCAGCTCCAACACAGTCATTAAGTTTGCAGATGACAACAATATTAGTTGGCCTTATTAGCAATAATAAGTTAAACTTCAGAGAAGAGGTGGAAAATCCTCTGAAATGATGCATACCTCCACTACACATCATAGTTCAGTAGTGAAGAGAGTAGAGAACTTTCTGTGTGCTTCCAAGGCACTGACTCAATGTTCCCAGTTACATCCTGAATATTGCTTTTTCTCTTTAAAAAGTCATGGGCCTGAGGTTTCCAGAGCCAGTGGGAGTTTTGCATTTTTCAAGGTAGTTTTCACCACATGCTTAATAATTTTCTTTGTTGCAGGGTAATCTCGTACCATTCGGAAACTCAGAGCACAGTGTCATGTGGCAGACATGGGAATAATGTGGCCTCATTAAAATGTTGCCAACTAAGAGTTAATGCTGGGGACATTGGCTTGGAAGATTATCCTAATATTGCTTCATTTATTCCTCCAGCCCATTTGGAGATTTTGTGGAGAAAGCACAGGTATTTTTCCATATCTCATGAAGCATGTTGCAAATAGTTCTGGATCCAGGACATGAAAGAGCAAGTATCATAATTATCCAATAAACAATGAGTTTTATTTCAATGCTAACTCTCTGATTTTCAAACCCATTTTCTGCTGCATTGAACTTGGTGGCCAATTTCCTTAATCAAATCTGCCCTCAGCAAGTCATGGCTCCAGAGACTTTAGATGGTCCAAAGTTTTCAGGGGGCAGTATAGTATAGTAGATGATCTTCATCTGCAAGTATTTTAACAAAATGAATCAATGGTGACTTAAGAGTGCAGCCTTTAAGTATGACAAACAAGCACGATCTCCATCCAGCAGTTCAACTACTGAGATATGAGTTCTGAAGTGTGGTCACCATAGGTTGAACAGTTAGTTCTAAAGGCAAGCTCCATTGCCAGGGTAAGATTGCTGGAGATGAGGTAATGTGGTGAGGAAGATTATGAGAGGTGTTAAAGCAATAATGCAGCTTTGCTTGACACCAGTCTTTACTGAGATTAGTCATGTTGTAGACTCGTGACTAGTCTGCTGTTGTGGAAGAGTTACAAGATGGAGACAAATTCCCTGCGGACAACGAAAAGGGAGGATAGTGTTCCACAAGGCCACCCAGAGGAGGTCAAAGTACATGATCTATTGTGGGTATTGTTGATTACTGCCTTTTTCTTGATTCACAATGAATACCATGTTGACTGTACCTCTAAATGGGCAGAATCCATAGTGCATCAACCATAGGAAGGTGAGTTGTATATTAATCATCGAAGTATGTCAATTGTCATTTGAAACTTTGCAAAAATATGAAAATACAGCCAGAGAATATTTTGCCATTTGTAAAAATGTAGTTCTTTCAGATTTAAGTTTACAGCACAAGATTCAATATAACTTAATATTCAGAATGAACTTCAGTGAATTTATTTTAGAAACGTCCAGTACATTTTGAAAGCTTACACAAGGAAATTGAAAATGTCAATATAACAATTTTTAAAGTTCAAAATTTATGTAGCTATATTTTATCCTTTCATGAGTTCTGGTATACACTCTGGTCCATGACATTCACACTATAGAGCTGATGGTAATTTCATGGATTTTGAAAAGATATTTCCCACACAACTGGTCAGAAGTGCAGGGTTTCCAATGATTGTTTGAAACTGCTGTCAGCCGTGCATAATTGTATTTTCCTCCTCAAATCCAAATTGGAGGTATATCCCACCCATTACAGTGCAAATCTACAACTATGTATTCACTGCATCAGACATTTTTGTATATTAGGTATATTTTTGAGACTTAATCATTTACCGATACTTTATATTTTAAAAGTTTTGATAGTTTTTAATACTTAATGAATGACTGAAAGTTGAAAAAAAGGCACATTGCCAGGGCTGCTATAACAGCAGCGCTGCTGCAGACCTGCAAAGAGCAGGGAGTGGAGACACAGCACTCCCATGGTGTCCATCGCCCAGTTCCGTACAGGCTTTGAATGGTCTGTAAAAGGAGCTGACAGTGGTTTTATTTAAAATCCTGTGATCGTGGGGTCTGGACCCAAGATGGCAATGCCTCTGATAGGCAGAAGCCACAAGGGGTTAAGGACTCCAGAGAAGAAGAGGACTAGCACATGGCAACAGAAAACAGGGAGAAACCCCCCCGCCTGAGAAGCAGCAGAGGGGTAACAACCCACGGGATGATGAGCATAGTAGTGGATCAGTGATGGATTCTGCTGCTGAAGGACCTACAAAGGTAGCAGGCTGGTGGTGACTTGAGGAGAGGAATCCATGGAGGCTGCAAGCTGCTGGATACCACAGTCATGGGACTCGCACCAAGCTGTGGGCTGCTGGAGACTGGCTCGAAACTTCCCGAAGGGTTACCAGGTATCGGAACCAGGATACGAGAGAGTGCAGAGGGCGTTAAAGGGTTCCTAATGGTATTGGAGGTTCAAATTTGGAGCTAGGGTTGCCGATGGTTCAGATAGGACTCTGTATGGTTGCAGAGCACTTGAGACAAATCCACGGACAATTGGGGACTCTGTGGGGGGGGGGGGGTGGGTGGAGTGGGGGAACTCTCTTTTGCTTCTCTTTGTTGTAAGAAAATTTTGTGTAATATGACACTGTTTTTAATTACATGACATTAAAATGGATCTTGATCTTGAACACTAGAAATGTTCAGTTTTAGACAATTTTGACAATACCAGCTCAGCAAAGGAGAGATCATCTTTGTCACCTCCAGCCAAGGTGGGAGATGTCATCTTTGAATGATCCAGCCAAGTCAGGCCAAAAGATATTCATTATTGATAGCCAGTGAAGCTGTGGAAGCATTGTTTACATTGCTATCAAGTCTTTTTTTCAACTTGTGGGCAGGACTTATTTTGGATCAGTGGAGTCATTTGAATTGGTCAGTGCTTAGCAGCAACTTGTGCTGTTCATTGTTGACCACAAATCTTCAGGGAATTAGTCAGCATTTTTTTGAAGAAAATTTTGAAGTTACTCAAAAGCAATTTCATTCATAGGAAGTCCCATGAATAGAACTACCTTACATAAACTAAAAGAATACATACCTGGAATAAATCTGAATTTGTGAATGTAAATTGGTTGGAGCAGCAAAGCTGAACCAAATTTCACTAATGGTAAGTTTCATGCTGCTAGAATCTGGGGGTGGTGGCATCAGTGGAAGATCTTTCTTAAGGTCATCAGATTCAACCCCTTCATCCTATAATATTAGCACAAAACAAAAATCAAAATGCTAACACTTCAGATTAACTGCCCATCTTTGTTGCAGCATCATTATTTACAAAACAGATGTCTTGATTGTGTTTGTCTCAGGGAAAGTAATAGCATGGCCATCACTTTGTAAATTCTTTTTAATTTGCTTAACAAATCCAAATCAATAAAAACTATAAAAGCAGCTGAACTCTATGCTTCTTAATTTGATCTAATCATAATGTTCTATGCAGTGTGTCTTGGGTGGTGATCCACTCCTGCATTTTATTTTAAAATTAAAATAATGTGGAATTTTGATATCTGTGAAACATTTGTAGTCAAGTAGATGGTTTAATCATTATGTACAAAATATTATTTGAGTTAATATAGCACTGACATTTATTTCTAAAAATGAGGGAGGGCAGTAATGTAACATTTTACCAGCTACATTAACTGTGGATACGAGAGGTAGTTAAAGGCCATGACATGCAATTTGTTGTGAGCAACGCATAAACAATTCATCTCTATTCCCAAAGCTTTCCCAAAAATTTTAAGGCATTTCAGGTGCAATTTGAGATATATTTAATCTACTGACAAGTCTAAGTCTAGTAAATCTCAAGAAATGTGCTGTCATCGGGACAAAATAATGGCACTCCTTCCATTATTTGAGCTATTCATTTGTTTGACCATCAGTACATATTGTGGTGGACTGCTACAAATTTCGATTGATAATAAGCAGAAAATCAATTCAACAGCACCTTCAAATCCAAAACCTGTATCATTTAAAGGGAGAAGAGCAATCAGTGCATGGTTACCGTCACACTATCCTGACTGGGGAATCCACCAACAATTTATTTGCAATTGGCAATGGATCAAAATCATGTCATTTCCCCCAACTAGCAGCTTGATTTAAAAAAAAGACCTTCAACATAGATTGTAGCAGTTCAGATTACCTCTACCTTCTCGAGTGCATTTCGGAATGGATAAATGCTTACCTTGAAAGTCATTCTGAGATCTCATGAAATAAATAAAGGTTAAAAAAAAATATCAATTTTAAAATGTAGTAAACCAATAATAGAATATCCAAATTTAATTTGACAATTGGCAGTTGATTAATTGCATTTAATTTTACATATTTGTTTTTCAAAAAATAAGGCTGCATATGCGAATATCAATATTTATGGCCAGAAATGGAGATGATTAGGCAATTGTTATCAATGACTCCAATGATATGACATAATGCTCACTACTTTATAAATCTAAATTGACTGTATCTCATTCATTACTGTTTGCGGGAGAGATTAATATATTTTTATTAGGATAAACTCCTGTAGTTTCACTGACATGTTGAATACGCTGCAGGTACTTTTTCCATATGGTCTCTTTACTTTCCTTTTTGCTGCGTAAATATTTTATATTTGTAACAAGTCATTGATTGATTTAATCCATAGGTTGACGGGTGTTATGCAACTTCAATTCTTTGTCGTCAGTGTGGAACTCATTTGTTGAAATATTGGCTACCTACAGTCCCACTTCAAGATGCACATCCATTTGACACCATAACTGCACATATAGAATGGATGTACCAATAACACATAAACACTTTAATACTATGAATACCATGACGTGCTGAAAGTTCTGTACCAATCACAGTCACGATTTGATTTTTTTTAAAGAGCTGATAAATGAATGCTTATACATTTAGTTTCAATGCAATTATCTGATATAATTAACTTTTTACCTGATCATCAGATGCTGAATTTCCATTGTTGTCGGAAGTTGGACTTTTATCATCACGAGGGAGATTATCTTCTGATATATCAGTGCTATAGCCACTGCCAGTGGGAGAGCCTGTGCTATCACCTGATTTCAGCATGCCATTTATCTCTGCTGTATTTGATTTTCCAAGAATCCCCATAACATTGTAGAGAACAGCTCCAGACTGTCTTCCTCCTAAGAATCGAAGTACAGTGACAATAGTTAGCATCATTTCAAACTTATGCTCACTACTCAGTTTTCAAATGTTCACTTGTCAATCAAGTTCACAAACATTGAGCACTTCCTCTATATTCATCTCCACATCTGCACTTACTTGTCTTGGGCATGCCACTCTTCCTTGCAACTTCATCTATCCACTCTGCTCACACTCTAATTACTTTTCAATGAAAACCCTCAGTATGACATCCCTAATTTAAAAATAGAGGGTGGTAACAGACCTTCCTGGCCAACGAGCCTGCGTTGTCCGAATACACCATGTGATCAATTAACGTTCAACTCCATATGTCTTCAGAATGTGGAGGAAACTAGAGTACCCAAAGGAAACCCACCAAGACATGGGGAGAATGTACAAACTCCTTATAAACAGCACCAGATTCAAACCCAGGATGCTGCCATCGTAATAGCATTGCTCTAACCACTATACTAACTAAACCACCCTAAATATGAAGATTATTGATTTGTTATCAACATTAATCTCCCCTGTTTGTGCAAGATGTACATTTTTATTCTCTTTAGCAAAAGGACTTTGATCCCAATCTCCTATCACCACATGATTAATCTTGATATTGAAATGAAGGAGTTCTGTATTATTATGCTGCACAGGTCCACAAAGTTGACATGACCACAGAAGGTGAGACCTTTACAAACAATACTATCTACTGCATAGTTACTGTTGCATTATCTGGAAGTCAGAAGTGATAGGCTCATAGTACAGCAAAATCCTATTTATCTAGAATTCAACCAACTGTCAAAAAAACCCTAGGAAATAAATAAATAAGTAGATAAATATATTTCAAGATCATTAAGGATAAATAAAGTTTTAAATAAAAGTTTAAAATTGTAAAAGTAAATGTTCTCTGAAGCAACACACAACCCCTTGGTAGCAAACATTCAGCCAGTGGAACAGTCTGGTCATGCCCCACCACAGTAGCTGTTTAAATAAAAAGGCAACGTCCAGGATGAAGATCCAGTTGGTGCTGCTCACTGCTGGGGCTACTCTCCCAAAGTTTCTGCCTACCCCTGCCTGGTAAGAGTCTTTATCTTTAATAATATATTAATAATATTAGTAAGGCTTTATCTGTAAACTTGGGGGAGGAGGGGGCTAATTGTCATGGCAGCATGGTTAGTGTAACACTGTTACAGCGCTCGTGAATGAGGTTTGAATTTAAAGGAAGGTGGACCAAGGGTCAGACTGGGACACTAGCATGGAGGTGAGTCACACACTTACCGGAAGTACTGCCGAATGTTCAGATGTTGGCTGCCTGGTGACACATGCATGCAAATCCTGACGTCGCAGGAATAAATGGGTCAGCCATTTTCCTGTTAAAATCACTTGTGAACAAGACCAAGGTAAGTTTAAATGGGAACCCTGACTACTTCTGAGGATTCTGATGGGTTGACTGCGTCAGACCCTTTCTAACTGCCACATAACTGGGGCGCTAACCGGGCAAATTGCCCGGTTAACCCCATTTTACATGGCAGTTTGAAAGGGCCTACTGTTACAGAGCCAGCAACCAGGATACAAATCTAGCTTTTGTAAGTTCCTTTCTGGGAATTTTACATAATTTAAGACCACAAAACTGATTTGTTTTTCAAATTACTTCACCTTTTGCACTGCCCTTTAAACGGTGTATTCTTAATGCAGGTATATTGGTTAGGCATTGCAAGAATGGGTCACAGTCAACCAATAAACCAAGGCAGGACAGATGGCATAGTGGTTAGCACAACGCCGTTACAGCACCAGTGACTGGGACCTGAGTTTGAATCCCGCGTTGTCTATAAGGAGTTTGCATGTTCTCCTCGCGTCTGCGTGGGTCTTCCCCAGGAGCTCCAGTTTCCTCCCACCATTCAAAACGTACTGGGGATTTGGGGGCAGCATGGGCTCATGGGCCGGAATGCTGTATGTCTACATTTATTTATTTATTTCTTTGGCTTATTTTTTATATGTGCATATCTGACATCCACTGCAATCCCTGTAGGTGCTGTGTGACAGAGTATTTTGAGGTGGCTTGGGAGAAATTGCTAGAGCAGCTTGCCCACACATATTTTAAAACACAGAATATTGGAGGACTTTTGCAGAATGATTTTTTACAAAACAGCAACAAAGTATCAACTTAGAGCATACCTGGGAGAGCATGTGATTTTTGCAGGCAGAGAGCACAGTTTTGCTCTCATAGAGGGAGGGTGTGAAACAGAGACAGAGAGGAAACAGAAATCAGTTCCAGAAGGACAAAGCTGGCAAACGTTTAGAAGACTGTCTGGTCAAAGGAGAAGGCTGTCTGTCTGAAAGGTGACCTGAAAGAAGGAGGATCATCTGGAGAACAGCAAGACTGATTAAACAGGAATCAGGTGCAGATGTTCTGGAACAAAAGAAATCTCTCTCTGAAGACCAACAAGAACCCTCCTGAGTGGTAACCATTTGCCTGTTAAGCACCAAAGCCTAGTGAACTTTGTTAATGCTAACTTCTGTGCAAAGTACAAGAATTGCCTGCAACCAGTGAGATTGGACTTTTCTAATCTTAAATACACATTACACACACCCCAACCCTACAACTATCCACACAAAAAAAGCAGCTCATCACAAAATCGTTATTCTGGCTAACTGGAGAACAATTATACTGGTCATTTAAAAGTTAGCTCTCAAATTGAACAATGAAAGTACACAAATTGCCTGATTAAAAAAGATAACTGCAAAGACAATCAACCCTGAAGCCCAGAAAGAGAACAATTTAAATGGTGGAGTCTCTTTTGTGTAGAAAATCAGATGATTTTAAAGATAACTTTTTGAATTGGTTTTCTTCATACTTGGCCTTTTTATTTCTTATCTTTCTCTGTGCCCCTATTTTTCTTTAGCCTTATTGATTTATTTTTCTTGTTGTGAAGCATTTTTTGTGTTATCTTTCTCTCTTGCTCATTAGATTTCATTGGGTAATGGGATTTCTGATCCATCTTCAAGCAAGATCCTGATGTCTCATTATCAGTCCTCACTTCTAACAACTTACAGGCAAACAACTTTTATTCTAAAAGGCAAAAAATATATCTAATCAGGCAAGCACACTGGAACCTAACCAGTATCCCTTTCTGCACAGTTCCTATTGAATGATGGATAATACTAAAAGATATACAATCAAATCCTTATAATTAAATAGTTTGTTCATCATATGTATTTTACCTGGTATTACTGTAAAATAGAAACATATGAATTTAGTTGGAACAAAAGGAAAAGTGGCAATTTGCAAGGACAGCTAAGATATACTCTGAATTACAATGTATTTAATCAACTACTTGATATCTCTTTGGGAGATTTTAATTATTAATAGAATGAAAAGTGTAATACATTAACTCCAACATTTCAACATCTTATGGTCTGAGGTGTATTTAATCAGAAATGAAAGCTATATAAATGGAAGAAAATGCATTACTTTACAAGCCACAAAATTAAGATTACAAGAGTTTAATTAATAATCTATTAAAAATGGAGTTAGAACAAGTCCAACTTAATATTGAATACTACATAAATGATCCAACCTCAGAGGAGTATTGATAGTGGATTTGAATTTTTTGAAAACCTGGAGATGAGGATTTGCTAAAAGTGCATCCCTATACTGGCTGCCCTTACTCAGAAATGGAAAGATAAGTGTTATGGCAAACCTACTGGCAATTCAAATGTAGTATACTTGAATCTTGATGCCAGCAAGTCTCTGAGACACACCTCTTAAATGCTATTTTGTGGTCATACAAATCTAGCAGAAAAACATCTATAATTTAACACCAAAAATATGCTGACAATAATATAATGGCATTTTCAAAAATTGCTTTGGGGCTGATATACTAAAATCCTGATGCTGAGAACACAATTAAATGAAATAATTCAAAGCAATAGTAACTGCATAATATTACAGGCAAGAAATGCAAATTAAATTCTGGGCCAATATATTTGTTGCTTCACAATAAAAGCAAAATAGCACACCTTTTATGGTTAAATTTTCAATACCACATTCGAACATTATCCATCCCCACTTCTCTATATATTGAGGAGGTTTGGCTGTCTCTGCAGCTTTAGGAAGGTCAATATCATCTGTAAAAGTAAAATCCTCCAATTCTTCCAATGTAAAAAGAACTTTTGACTTCTCAAAAGGGATGGCTGTAATTGCACAAGCTCCTAAATCTTTAAAAACACAAGCAGAAAATGAAAAGCATCAAAATAATGCATGCACGCTCTAACGTTCCTACCTTTCCATCATTTTCAAAAATCTGATTTTTTTAAAATTCAAGATCAATCCTCCCTCACTTACCTGTCCTGGAATTTATCTGGCATCTTTCCACCATTTTAATTCCTCCAACTATTTTATATTTACTTTACCACCAATCTTTCTATCATCATTAAGTCTGAATTTATTGTTCCCCTAAATGAAGAGTTAATGTAATGCAGATGGAGTTTAAGCATTTTTTTTTAAAACAGCAACCACAATTTACTTCTATTTTAATGATAAACTCATTATGCTGACTACTGGTACCTGTTTTCCATTGCCAATTTAAGTTCCACATGATATCAAGAATATATCAATTCTATGAGGCTTAACTTTATCTGATGTCCACAAAGTACAAATATTTTCCTGTTTGACTTTAATTGTTTGCGAGGAAATAAAAATCATTAAAATTTGTGAGATATGAACCATCCTTTACAAATCTATATTGCCTCTATCTAAATATTTCAAAGTATTCTCTTTTTCAGTTGATCAGCCTTTAATTGAAACTTTAAAAAAAAATCACAACAGTAGTTAAAACTAAAATAAAAATGTAATTTTATGGTTCAGCCCTTTCACATTAATTAATGAAAAGAGAGCTGGCATTGTTCAAATTGGTGTGCACTTCAGACAAACTAGTTAATTCCATCATTTATTTTCTTAAAACCACTATCTGGAGTCTAAGCGATCCAAGAGATTTTAGTGTTTAATCCTCATACATGATTCTTTCATGTAAGCAAGTTCCAACCTTTCAAGTTCAGGTTATCATCTGACAGTATATAACCAACCAGATGAAACAGCTTTTCTCTCGACCACAGTGCGCACACACATAATATAAACTAATTTTTTTTTAATCAGCTATTATCTTGGGTTCTTTTTTTCATTTCCAGTTCTATTACCATTTATTTTTAGCACAGCAAAGATCTACCATTTGTTTCCAAGGATGAAAACAGTGTCATCTTTGGAAATTAACAAAGATTAGATTATAATCACTAAAGATTAGAATTATCTCATTCATGTGCATGAGATTCTTAAAGGAAGTGGCTGGATAGATTGCAGGAGCTATTAATTCTTTATCTATTATGTGAATAATAGATCTTTGTCACAAAATAAGGAATCAACAGCATGAATAGAGGATAAATTTCATTAAATGTAATTGTAAATCTCTGGAAATCTGTACCTCAAGGAATTGTGATACTCGGGCTTTGAATAAATTTACAGCTGAAATAGAAATTTTAAACAGCAAAGGAAAGAATAGGTGGGAGCTAGATGCAAACATGAACTTGATACAAAGTATCAGCTGTGATTTTATTTAATTAAACAGTAGGTTTTTAAGGCACTAAAGGGAAGGTTTCTTCTTTCTCAAAAGATCCCGAGGGCTTTTTTCACGGGCTTTCGGGGTTTTCTGTTTGCGTCACCATCAGGGCAGGGATGTTGTATGTAATTTTTAAAGGGGAAAGATCACTATTATCAAATAATCAAAAAGGTTTTTTGTTAAACAATATTTGTTTAAAAATCAGTATTAGTCTTAATCTTATTGGGATAAACAAGATAGTGAAAAGAAATCAGGTCTTGGCACACCTAAAAAAAATTAAAGGCAGATGTAGTCTTTAGACAAGAAACACATCTTAATAAACTGAAGCATGCTAAATTAAAAAGGAGATGGGTGGACAAGTAATATCATCTTTGTTCAGCTCAAAAGCAGGACGGCTATCGATTTTAATTAATAAAAATGTACCAATATTAATAGAAGAGACATTGAGTGGCTAAACCAGAAGATTTGTAATGGCACATTGTAAAAATGATGTAGAATCATGGATGGTTATGAATAGTTATGCACAAAATTATGATGATGAAATCTTTATGAAGGATATCTTTTTAAAAACAGCAGAGAGAAGGACAAAATAAACTGGTTGGAGGAGATTTTAATTTCTGTCTAGATCCAATAATGGATAAATCAGCAAGAATGGTAACAAGGGCAAAAGTTGCAAAAACAACACTATAATTTAAAAGGCTATTGATAATGAGATATCAAAATTGAAGAATCTGAATGTTACAAAAGCAAGTCATGTTTACAAGTTAAATCCAATTCTTGTAAATAATGAAAACATCAGAGTAGGAGGAAGATTGGAAAAAGCAATAGTGCCAGAAGAAATGAAACATCCATTTATCTTAGCTAACGAATTTCTGAATTGACTGTTCGACATATGCATAAGAACACAGGTCATGGTGGTTGCAATCATGTGTTGTCAGAATTACGCCAGAAATATTGGACACAATATTAGACACTGATCAAAAGACATATCAAAATGTGTTAATGTCAACGTGCTGTAATATTTGGGAGACTTTGGTAAAATTAGAGTAGGTTACATACACACATACATTTTAAAAGAGATCTTATTTGAAACACTGAATAATTCATATTCAGTGACATTGCAGGATCTATGGAGACTTTTATACACATTTCACAAGTAGCTGCTAATTGAAATGATGTCATGACATGAATAGACCATTGTTTGGAGTTGGAGACAGGCTGGATGGTTGGATAACTACAAGGCTTCTGACCTTTCCGCAAAGTGTTGACAGAAAGGTCACTCCTAGGTTTAGTTTACCTAAGACAACAGCTTGACCAAGAGAGAACTCCTGTGGTTTGCTGAAGAAGTTGGAGGTTTTTGCAAGTGAGAGAGTCACATGGGCTTTCTGGCAATCTCCGTTAGAGAGACTAGTTCAACAAACTCTCAGCTAGTATGTGTGACACTGAAAGCAGCTGAACAGTGCAAGCCAGGAAACTTGTTGAAACTGATGAAAAGCTCCAGAGCAGTGGAGCTGCTCCAGAGCGAAGTGCTATCTGTCTGATGTTTCTCTTGGAATAAGTGGAACAGAAAGAAACTCTATGTTAGCCTGAAAGAAAAAGGTTACCATCTGGAAAACCCTAATGGGGCAAGTTTCATCAGCGAGACATTGAGGTAGCTAATGGTGGTACCTCAGTTGTGGACATCCTGGAACAACAAATCTCTCTCTGCAAACCCCACAAGAACCTTCCTGAGCAGTAAACATTTACCTTTCGAGCACCAAAGCCTGGTGAACTTTATACATGTTAAATTCTGTATACAGTATAAGAATTGCCTGCATCCAGAGAACTTGAAAAAAGTGAGATTTAACTGTGAACCAAAGAATTTTTCTTAAATTTACACACACATCATACATGTGAGCTTAGAATTAGAAGGGGGTTAATTTGGGTTAGTTAACTATAGAGATAAGTTAAAGTTTGATTCTGTTTTCATGTTTAAAGTTGATTAAAAACAACTTTTGTTTAAATAACTGCTTGTCTTGGTGAATGTCTATTGCTGCTGGGTTTTGGGGTCCTTTGGGCTCATAACAGTCCGATTGCTAAATCGGGACTACAACAAATGACGGATTTGCCACAAGACAGAGTTTTATCTGATGAACCCCCATTTACATACATGGGATTTATTTTTGTACTTTACAAGTAAAACGAGGAAGAAGTGTTGAAAAACGATACAGAGCTATTTTTACTTGTTTGACTACGTGAGCAATTCATATTGAAGTAGAGTTATCACTTGATACAGACACTTTTATCAATGTTCTTCAACATTTTATGGCCAGAGGTGGTCAAGTAAAAGAATTACGTTCTGATAATGGATCAAATTTTACAGGAGGTCAACTAGAGTTATGAAAAGCAATTCAAAATTGGAATCAACATCAAATTCATGATGCTGTGGCGGCACACTCTCTCATGGCGAACCAGCACCACGTGTAACGCCACATGGCAGGGTAGCCATGGGAAGATGGTGCTGTCAGGGTTTCTCTCTACCTCGATCCTCCTGCCCAGTGATCATGATGTCACAATGCACGAGGTGACTGAGCTCATGCTGCCCTTAAAAGAGTGGGCGCTGAATTTGAATAAAAACAGTTATTAACAACTTTCAATGTGGTGGCTGAGTCTTTCTTGGCTGTGTCCAGCACTACATTGGCGACCCGGTTGAGCCCAGACGCCTCTCTGGTCTCAAAAACATGGATCCGGAAGAGATCAATGCTGTTGACATCAAACTGCACCCCTTCTGGTCCCATCGCCCGCGTACGTGGCTCAGGCAGGCAGAGGCGCAGTTTCAACTGAGGAACATTCCAGTAGATGCCACGATGTTCTACCATGTCATGAGCATGCTGGACGAAGAAATGACAGTCAGGGTGGACGATCTAATACACAATCCACCAGCCGAAGGCAAATATCCTGCCCTCAAGAACCTGCTCCTTAGCACATTCAGGCTCTCCCCTCAGCAGCATGCCTCCAGGCTCCTGCACCTCAACGGGCTTGGGGACTGTACATCATCAGGCCAAATGGACGAGATGATGCTGCTGGCAGTGGATCAGAAACCTTTTTCCTATTCTATCAGATCTTCCTCGAGCAGATGCCTGGGGACATCCAACAACTCCTGGCGGATGAGGACTTCACGGATCCACGACGAGTCGCAGCCCGAGTGGACACCCACTGGTGCACCAAGAGGGAGAATAAAGCAGCCCTCAGTCAGGTTGTGTGACCAAGAGCCAGCCAGCCGCAACACTCACCCAAGCACAAGCCAGAGGAGTACCATTTCACCAGGTGCTTTTACCATCAGCGCTGGGGAGCGCAAGCTCGTAAGTGCCGACAACTGTGTGACTACCAGGGGAAATGACCCGGCCAGTCACCTTTGATGGATGCGATGGCTGGCCATGTGAACAGCCTCCTTCAAGTGACCGACAAGCCCACCGACAGACGTTTCCTGGTGTACACAGTAGCGGAGCAGAGCGCCCTGCCCCCCACTGCCCTCGAAACACACACCCGATCTCGATATCCCATCTTGCGGGCAGCCAACAGTTCCGCCATCAAGACTTTCGGTACCCGCAGGGCGCAGATACAGATTGGGAAAGAGAATTTACGCTGGAAGTTTGTGTTAGCCTCAGTGGGTACTGCGTTGTTCGGGGCCGACTTCCTGAGGGCACACAGACTGTTGGTTGACATGAGGTGCAAGAGGTTGGTCAATGCTTGCACCTTCAATTCGGTGTGCCTGGACGCCATGAACGCCTGCAGGCCTGAGATCGCCGCAATCGCCACTTCCAGGGATGAGTATTCGAACATACTCCATGAGTTTCCCACTATCCTTCAACTACAATTCAGCGCCACCTTACCCCAGCACGGGATATCCCACCATATCTCCACGCAAGGGCCCCAGCTGTTTGCCAAGCCCAGACGACTTCTGCCCGAGAAGCTGCAGCTGGCAAAGGAGGAGTTTTCCCAGCTGCAGGAGTTGGGGATCGTCCGTCGCTCAGGCAGCACCTGGGTATCTCCTCTCCACATGGTCCCCAAATCCTCCAGGGGCTGGAGACCCTGCTGCGATTACTGGCATTTGAACGATGCAACCACACTGGACAGGTACCCGGTTCCACACATTCAAGACTTCTTAGCCAATCTCCACGGCGCGCAAGTCGTGCCAAGGTCGATCAGTGCAGGGGTATCATCAAATCCTGGTCCACCCCAAGGACATAGGCAAGACGGTGATCATCATTCCCTTTGGCTTCTTTGAATTCCTGCATATGCCTTTCGGCCTCAAGAACATGACTTTTCAGCGCCTCATGGATGCAGTGGGTAGGGACTTGGATTTTGTGTTTATTGACCTGGATGATATCCTTATCGCCAGCTGCAATTGCAAAGAGCACAAGGCCCAGCTCCATACTGTTTGCCTGATTGGCGGAGTTCGGCCTCATGATCAATGTGGCCAAATGCCAGTTCGGCAAGCAGACGTTGCAGTTCCTGAGGCACCCCATCTTGGCAGCAGGTGCTGCCCCGGTGCCAGAGAAGGTTGCGGCCATCCAATGGTTCCCCAAGCCAACCACCTTCAAGGGCTGCAGGAGTTCATGGGGATGGTGAATTTTTATAATTGGTTCATCCTCGACGGCACCTGCACCATGTGACCACTGTTTGCGTTGATCGCTGCTAAAGAGAAAGTCCTGACCTGGTCAGAGGAGGCAGAGATCACTTTTGCTGCAACAAAGGAGACCCTTGCCAACGCAACTCTATTGGTGCACTCATGCCCGGAGGCACACACGGCACTCTCGGTTGACACCTCAGCCACAGCGGTAGGGGGCGTACTTGAGCAGTGGCGCCAGCTGGCCTTCTTTAGCAAACAGTTCCACCCGTCAGAGCTCAAATACAGTGCCTTTGACTGGGAGCTCCTGGCGCTGTAGCTGGCCATCCGGTACTTTCGATACTTTCTGGAGGGCAGGTCCTTCACGGTGTTCACAAACCACAAGCCCCTCACATAGGCACTCGCGATGCCCAAAGATCTATGGTCGGCTCACCAGTAACGCCACCTCTCCTAAGTGTCAGAGTTCACCACTGACATCTGGCACAGGGCAAAGACAAGGTCATGGCAGATGCACTCTCTCATCCAGCGATCAATGCTCTCGCCCCCGGCCTTGACTATACACAGTTGGCACAGGCCGAGAAGCTGGACACAGAGATGCAGGCTCTCCGGACCGCCATCTTTGGGCTCGAGCTCCAGAACATTCAGTTGCCCAACAGCTTAGACACGCTGCTCTGCGACATCTCCACTGACTCGCCGCGCCTAGTAGTCCCACCGCAGTGGAGGTCGAGGGTTTTCAGCTTAGTCCATGACCTAGCCCACCCCTCAGTGAAGACTTCGGTGCGAATGGTGGCAGAGCAGTTTGTGTGGCACAGGCTCAAAAATGAAGTGGCCGAGATGGCGAGGAACTGCACCAGATGCCAGGCCTCCAAGGTCCACCAACATACGCAGGCCCCAATCCAGCAATTCGACCCGGTGGTGGGGAGATTTCAGCATATCCACGTTGATGCATACGCCCCCTGCATCCGCCATGACAGAGAAGCACGCTACCTTCTCACAATACTCGATCAGACCACAAGATGGCTGGAGGCTGTTCCCATCATAGAGGCTTCTGCAGAGATGTGCACCAGGAACCTAGTCAGTCATTGGATCATTAGGTTCGGAGTCCCAGCACACATCACCAGTGACAGGGGCGCCCAGTTCACCACCACACTCTGGGCTCAGCTTACGAACTTCCTGGGGGTTAAACTCCACCACACCACAGCCTACCACCTGCAAGCAAATGATTTGGTGGAGAGGTTTCATCGTCATATGAAATCTGCCCTCATTGCTCGCCTCACTGGCCCAGGCTGAGCAGACAAACTGCCCTAGGTCCCCTCGGCATCAGAACAGCACCTAAGGAGGACCTACAGGCGTCTTTTGTGGAATTGGTCTACGGCATGCCGCTCTCGCTGCCCGGTGAGTTCTTTGGCCTGGAGCCCAACGTCATGTCCGAGCATGCGAATCTTTTGGCAGATCTCCGTAAGAAACTATCTTCGCTACCCACATCCCCCCCCACCGCATCATGGCAACCGGACGACACACCATCCCAAAGAGCTGGTCTCGGCGGTATTCATATTTGTTTGGCACGGCCCATATACAGCACCTTTACAGCGCCCGTACGAAAGTCCATACAAGGTCCTCCAGCAGTCTGGCAGGACTTTCACTTTGGACATAGGGGGTAAACACAAACTTTTCACTGTGGACCGTTTGAATGTGGCGCACTTAGAGCTATGACAGTCAGTGCAGTCAGCCATGTCCAAATGCTGGACTACCTGCCCAAGCGGCGTGACGCGCAGCCGGATCATGGGGGGGGGGGTTGTGTGGTGACACACTCTCTCATGCGAATCACCACCGTGTGTAACGCCACGTGGTGGGGCAGCCATGGGAAGATGGCATTATCAGGGTTTCTCCCTGCCTCAAGTCTCCTGCCCAGTGCGCGTCTGGGGCAGCGATTATGATGTCAAAATGCACGAGGGACTGAGCTCATGCTGCCCTTAAAAGGGCGCACAATGAATTTGATTGAAAACAGTCATTAATGACTTTCAAAGTGGTGGCTGAGTTTTTCTTGGCTGTGACCAGCACTACAATGCATTACTTCAAAAGGAAATTAGTTGAATATTTAATGCACCCACAGGATCACATCATGGTGGTGTGTGGGAAAGAATGATTAGATCAATCAAGGAAATTCTTAATTCTACTTTGAATAGTCAAATACTGAATGATGACAATCTTCAGACAGTATTGTGCGAGATCGAAGCTATTTTAAATTGTCATCCAATAACAAAAATTTCTATCTATTCAAATGACATCAAGGTACTTGCACTGAATCATCACTTACTTCTTAAATCTAAACCTTTAATGCCTCCAGGCCAATTTCAGAAAGAAGATATTTATACAAGAAGCAGATGGAGACAAGTGCAGTTTATTGTGGATTTATTTTGGAAAAGATGGATTAAGGAATATCTTTCATTATTACAAGAAAGACAAAAATGGTCAAAAGCTAAATGCAATTTTGTATGCGGAGACATTGTAATTTACAATTCTGCAGCAAAAAATTTTGGTTGCTGGGGAAAATCGTGGTACAGTTCCGGACAAGAAAGGTTTTGCTTGGCAAGTGCGGATTAAAACCAAGACTGGTTACTTAAATTGACCTATTACTAAAATCTGTCTTTTACAAGAAGCAGAAAGTTTTCATTTCTAATCTTACATTTACCATATTTATTTTTGTATTTGTAATAGTAATTACTATAAATTAGTCATTAATGTCTATTATAATAATTAGGGGCCAGAATGTAAAGGTTAAAACTTGGTGTTTTTGATTTTTGTTAATTTTGTGCCTATCCCTTTAAGGAATTGTTGCTTATAGCATTACCATAGTTACTATGACATCATATGTCGTAATATCCGGGCGTACTGGGAGCTTGCTTTCATTCTTCGAAGAACCATGAAAGATATATGAGCTCGAGATACTTTTTGAATTTATCTTATTTCATCTCAATCATCTTATTTTGGTTTATATCTGTTTAAAGTTGGATATTGTTATAATACAGTATGCTTTGTTTACTCATCGTATGAAAATCTTAATGCAAAGCTATGCAAAATCTTTATTTCTTTTATCAACAAATTAAAGCTATTTTTCAGCTGCAACTACAAAGTTTGATTTATTGGATTAGTAATTCAAATATTGTTGCTAATGCTTCTGTAAAGATGACATGTTTTGAAATTCAGAAATACAAGAGCTTGGAAAGTGTCATCTCAACTACTACTTTCTTATACGGAACTAAAATCTGTGATAAAACAATTAAACAATGCTTAAAATGATGATTATAATGGTCAATAAAAGTATTCGGACTATCTCCATTTTTCCATCATCACAGAACAAAGGAAAACTCAAAACTGATTGTTTATTTTAAACATGTAAAAAGGTAGCCACAACCTTGAAGCTGGTTGTTAACTAGGAGACACTCAAAGAATGTCAACAATATCCGTTGGCTTCTCGCAGAATATGCTTTCAAGTCATTTTAACCCTTACACCATCTGTAGCCTTTTATATCACAGTAATTCTATATCACTAAGGATTAGACAAAATCATATGTACAAAGTGAAGGGAGGGAAGTTTAGGGAAGACATCATGGGCAAGAATTTTACCCAAGTTGTGGGTGCCTGGAATGCCTTGTCAGGGATGGTGGTGGAGGCTGAAACATTAATGGCATTTAAGAGAGTTTTGGACAGGATGGAAGAGGAATAGAGAACTACAAGGTAGGGAGGGTTTTCTACTTTTTTTTAAAAGGAATATATGCTGTTCGTAGTTTTGTGTTGTTTTTATGTAGTTCCCTGGTTCTTTGAGAACATTGTCTCATTTTTCTCCTGTGGTACTGCATTGCAGGATGGTTTTAAAGCTACAAATAAAGACAACTTGATTTAATATATGGGTCGCACAATATGGAAAGCCAAAGGGCCTATACTGTGCTGTAAATCTTTGATTACAGATCCAGTTCTCTCCTTGGTATATCAACAAATATAATTTATAAAAATATCATTATTTTTTGGGCTTCCAAAAAGGAAGCTAAGAATATGACTCACATTCAAATTATAATCTGATCAATACAAAATGTTTTAAAAATAATTTCTTGGCAGAATTAAAACCTTTGTTCCCATCAGATTTCTTTTAAAATAAGAGGGATTAAAAATGGTCCACTTTTGCTTTGCATCCTTACACTACTTGGCATCAATTGTTTCTTCAAGTTAAGAGCACTATTTTGTTCCTTTAGGTTTTTACCCATCAAGTAGAAGTACAAGCATGTTAAAACATGGTAAGTTTCTGTTCAAGTGACATTCACATATGAATGCAAGACTCAATGAACAGCGAACAGGACCATTATATTGACTGAAATGCTACTCTGGATAAGATCAGCTAACTCAATTCTTTGACTGGATGGGTAATGGCAAATTGCCTTCAATATTCAACAATTCTTCCATTTTTTTTCCCCAATGAGCATGGAATTGGCAACAAATATACTCTATTATAAAAAGCATTCAAAGTAATTTTAAAATGCTGATATGCATTGATGCCACCATTTTCTAAATTAAAACATTATAGTAATGTATTAATCAATGAATACATTTATTAAAACACATTCCATAGAACAAACCACCTTACCTGTTGCACTAAGACCTCTCAACTGGCCGTGTATTCGATGAACATTGAGTTTGGCCGCTAACTCTTTGCCTCTCTCTGCTCCTGCATTTGACCTAAGGGAGCCAGATGACTGTGGTTGCATTTTATTGGCATTCACATACTTGTCAAATGCAACAGATACTCTGCCTGTATCTGGATTGTTGCTTCCATCTTCTACAATACCCCTATTAGAAACAGTTATGGAAGAGAAAATTCAGTCATATGAAAGGTTATGCAAATATGCACATTTACAGTGCCCTCCATAAAGTTTGGGACAAAGACACTTTTTTCCCCCCTTTGCTCATACTCCATAGTTTTAAATTTATAATCAAACAATTCACACGTGATTAGACTGCACATTTCAGATTTTATTCAAGATTATTTATATACATTTTGATTTGACCATGTAGAAATTACAGCACTTTTTATACATACTCCCCTCATTTCAGGGCACCATGATATTTGGGACATATGGCTTTACAGGTGTCTATGATTACTAAGGTACATTTAATTGCTTCACTACTGCAGATTTAAGAGAGCTAGGCTTGCTTCGAATCTTTTGATCATCTTTGGAGTCTGCAGTTGTCATTTTTTTGAGAAGACCAGAATTGTACCAATGAAAGTCAAAGAAGACATAATAATACTGAAAAACAAGAATAAAACAATAAGAGAGATTGTCCAAGCTTTAGGATTACCAAAATCAACAATCTGGAACATCATAAGAAAGAGCTCAATAAGACCTCCCCTGATGATGACAATAATTAACATAATAATGGAAAAAAAACCCCAAGCGCCCGTCTGACAGGTTAGAAACATTCTTCAGGAGGCAAGTGTGGATAAGTCAATGACTTGTGTCCACAGAAGACTTGATAAACAGAAATAAAGAAGCTAAATTGTAACCACAGAAACAGGATGGCCAGATTACAGTTTGCTGAGAAGTATTTAAAAGAGCCTGAAGAATTCTGGGAAAAAAAGGTCTTGTCGACAGTTGAGACCAAGATTGACCTGTATCAAAGGGATGGCAAGAACTAAGTGTGGAGGCATAAAGGAACTGCCCAAGATCCAAAGCATACCACCTCATCTGTGAAACATGGTGGTGGGAGTGTTATGGTCTGAGTATTTATGGCTGCCACAGGTACAGGTGGACATATCTTCACTGATGTAACTGTTGATTGGAGTGGCAAAATGAATTCTGAAGTGTATAGAAACATCTTATATGATCAAGTTCAAGCAAATGCCTCCAAACACATTGTCTTGCTGTAGGATGAAGCGCCATCCAATGATCTAAAACATACTGCTAAAGCAACAAAGGACTTTTTCCAAGCTAAATACTGGAAAATTCTTGAATGGCCTATTCAGTCACCCAATTTAAATCCAATTGAACTTGCTTTCCAGATGCTGAAGTGAAAGCATCATCAAAGAAGATATTCAGTGCCTGGTTATGTCTATGAATGCAAGGGATAGATGCAAATATAACTACTTTAATATAGGTAGCATTGTCCCAAATATTATGGCCCCCTGAAATGATGGGACTATGTATAAAAGTGCATGTTCAAACTAAAATGGATACAAATAACCTTGAAAAAAATCAGAACGTGCACTTTAATCACGTGAATTGTTTGATTACCAACTTAAAGCTGTGGAGCAGTTCACATGAGGGGAAAATAAAGGAAAAAATAAAGTGTCTTTGACCCAAACATCATGGAGGGTTCTGTGTATAAAAATACTGTACATACAATCTGAATTTAAATGTACATGAATTGCTCTAAACAGCAAGATTTAAGGTTTAGTGCAGGGTTTATATTTATCAACTTGGACATCGGCAATAATACTTTAATGTTGAGGGGATATTTTCTTAATAAGTTGAAAGTTTTGTATATTAGAAATGTAAAGATTAATAAACCACTATAGTTTGAACCAAGCATACTAAGGTTATCCACCTAGTTATAAGCAAACTTTGAACAGTAACAAAAGCTATACATATAATAATTTATTAAGTTATTAGGCTCCAGTGGGATTTAAATTGTTCCAACAATAATTGTATTATATATCCACATATTTTATTAATATTTTCTGGTTATCAAGCTTCAAAACCGAAGCCTCTATACCTCCCTTTCTAACTAGATCCTTGACTTCTTCATTGGAAGACCACAGTGAGTGCGGATCGTTAACAACATTTCCTCCTCACTAACAATTAATAGCAGTGAGTCTCAAGGATGCATGCCAAGCCCACTGCTCTACTCTCTCTACAACCATGATTGTGTGGCTGGGAACAATTCAAATACCATCTACAAATTTGCTGATGACATCGCAGTTGTCAGCAGAATCACAGATGGGAAAGAGGAAGTATACAGGAATGAAATAGATCAGGTAGTTTCAAAACAATAACCTTATACTCAACATCAGTAAAAGTAAGGAATTGATTGTGGACATCAGGAAGGGGAAATCATTACAAACCAGTCCTTATTAAGGGGTCAGCAGTGGAGAGGATAAGAAACTTCAGATTTCTTGGTGTCATCATCTCTGAAGACCTATCCTAGGACCATCATATTGATGCAATCATGAAGAAGGCATGTCTGTGGCTATATTTCGTTAGGAGTTTGAGATGATTTGGTATGTGACCAAAGACTCTTGCAAATTTCTACAGGTGTACCGTGGAGAACATTTTGACCAGTTGCATCACTGTCTCCTTTGAAGATGCCAATGCACAGGACAGGAACAGGCGACAGAGTTATAAACTCGCCCAGAGCCATCGTGGGCATTTGTCTGTACCATTAAAGACAACTTTCAGAGGCAGTGCCTCAAGAAAGCAGCCTCAATCATAAATAAACCTCACTAGCCAAGCCATGCCATTTTCTCACTGCTACCATCAGGAAGGAGGTACAGGAGCCTGAAGATACACATGGAATGTTACAAGTATAGCTTTTCCCTATTTACAAAATTGTAATTTATAGCACTTTTGAACCTTGTTCTGCACAATACTGCTGCCACAAAACAACAAATTTCATGACACATATTCATGACAATAAACCCGATTTATAGCTTGAGAACTAATTCCCTGATCTATATTTATTTTTAGAAATTGGAGTCACTTTTTCTTGGATAAAATTCCAATGAATATATAAAATTCTATGGCTAAAGCAACAAATTGATTATGCTTTTTGCAATGAGTATAATAGAGCTATAGTTTTAGAGGTGCCAACTAATGGCCAGTCTAAAAGTGAGGGGTTGCGAGGATATGTACTCAGCCCTTTATGTGGTGCCTTTCATGGATCTGTCTCTGGACTTGATGCCTTAGTCCAGCAGAGTGGAAGATCAAATGCTTCACCTTCTGACAAACACGTTTTCTCCCTCTGCAGTCTTTCATGCAAAACCACCCAGTGACATTTTGGTGTATTCTGTCCCCATGTCTGCAGTTAGCTTTACAATAAACCCTAAAGGCTTGAAGCAACATTCCTGAAAAACAAAGATTTGATAATTTACCTGTTGACCAGAATTTGCGTAGAAATTCTGTCAAAACACAATGCAACCAGAGAAACCTGAGTTATATTCTTATTCGTGATGAAGGTTGGTTCTTCCATTGATGCTTGTAAAAGACACAAATTCACCTGAAATTTCAAGAAATCGCACAAGTTGAAAATAACTTTTCAATTTTTTAAATAACTTTTAAGTGAAGAGTAATACTGATGGAATTAATTGCCCTTCTGCTGTGATGCACCAAAAATTAATAAAACAATGTAACTGTAATCACAAATATACTTGCAGGGTGGGAATCAAGTTTCATCCATACAAAACATGAACATTAAATTTTTTTCAATGCCCATCTTATCAAATAGGACCCTGGAGAATGCTGACCATTTGTGTGGAAGAATCAATGGTCCAAGGCTGAAAATAAATGAAGTACCTGCCTCATCATGTAATTGGAGGGGTTCCAGTCATGTCGTGTCCATTGAAAAGAATGATGAGCACCAACCCATTTTAAGATCTATTTATTTTATTAAACAAACCACACTAATCACCTGGTAACGATCTCAGCACAATCACTCAAAAGCTGGAAAGTCAGTGGCTTACAATAGGCAGTCAATACTTATGTATTAAATGGTGCTGCAAGGTAACTTGCTCAGGACAAAATTTATTTTGAAACCATAAAAATCATCAATTACATATAACCTCCACTATCTGTGTATACATAATAAAAGGACCTGTTTTGTGGCTTTGTTGGTCTAATTAGTTACCACAAATTAACCAGAAATCCCACTGCCCCAGAATTTACTACATACAACGCATTCTCAGAAGCTGAATATTAAAAAAAGTCAAATGAGATTAATCTCACTAGTCCAGGCAGGCCATCATGATCTCCACAGGCCCACCACCACCTACCAAGCTGCCCTGATATATTTCAGACTCAGCAGCATGGCTAACCTTCACCCACCAAGACCTTGAAAAGATCTGATAAAATTCAGCTTTGCCAGTTAAACAATTCTTAATAGTTTTTTAAATGCCTGCCATTCATATACACAAAACATGTAAGTAAACAGATAAAAAATTAATTTAAAGAAGACTAGCAAATAATCTTATACTCTTGGCTTTTGTGCAAGCATGCGCAAGTGCCACAGATGCACAGCGGCAACAAGCGACCGCGAGCAAGTCACAGAAATTTAAGAAAAAATATTTATTTGGTTTAATTGTACTTTGTATTTTATTTGAAAAATTGTTTTTTAATAAACTATCAAAATCTACTTGTTTATTCTTCTTAAATTTTAATTTTAAAAGTACTGCTCAAGAATCTGTAAAATCTGATTTTAGAAGTTTTACAGTAACATTTTAAAATATCAAAATATTTTTTTTTAAAGTAAACTTTTCTTATGTCTTGGGTCTGCAATCCCTATTTAAATCTAACGAAGGGACTCTGCATTCTGCCTAACATGCCGTAAAATCTTAGAATCGATTATGCATAGCAAATGATACAGAATATTACTGTATTACTGAAATTTGGTACAAAATTGCATATTCTGCAGAATTTTGATCCAGTTTAAAAAATGCCTTGAGAACATGATTGATATCTATTCATTCCTCAAAACATGTTGAACAGAGCAATGTTCAAAAGTACACGATAACCACAAAAAAGGAAAATTGCATACCTTTGGAATGGAAACATTAGCTTGAAGACCCTTTATTTTCACATTATCCTGTTTATTTATTGAATTTTTATGTCCCTGGCTTGATTTTGTTGTACAATTTGTGTCATTTTCCATTTTGGAGGCTCGACCTTCATGTTTATTAGCTGTCTGCAGAGAGAATTTTTTGTTAATAACAATCTTTGAAATTATAAGGAATAAAAGAGGTTACGTCACTGTTTTGTGCAACTAACAGAGAGAAATAAAACAATTATTGATGCATAATAAGATGAATTTAGTTTATTTCCTGTGTGAGATAAATTCTGTTACTCTTCAATAAATGGTCATATTTTGAACAAAGATTGAAATTAACACCCAGAGAATAAAAATGTTTTTGCATTCATTGCAATATTTTTTTTTTAAACAGCTTACATGATAAAATTGTTTTCAATCCCTGAAACAGTGCCATTTAATTAAATTACATGCCTCCAAATTGCAGGCAACTGAGGTGCAAACATATTAACACTCAAATCAAAACTTTCTTGATATTCTAAACAATAGTAGCCACTTCCCCATGCTGTAAATATGAAATACTCCATGATCATCTAATGCATCAGAGAATTCTATTGTTGAGAAGGCACAAGCCTATATGTTTATTTGAAGAGATAAAAATTCACAGGTAGTATCGAACTGAGAGAAACAATATGAAATCAGTCTTATCGGGAAATGGAGTTAATGGATAATTTGAACAGGACAATAAAGTCAAATCATAAATTCACAAATTTCTAAATCCTTATTGTCACATATATAATACAAATCTGGCCACATAAATTTATGTTGTAATTAGATCTTCCTGGTTTTTGATAATTGACCTGAATTACTAGAAGGAACAAGGATTTGGAGATTAAAAATATTGCTTCACCACTTACCCTAGCTGATTCATGTAATAGTATTAACTAATTTTGGCTTTCATTCAGAGATGAACATTAACTCTGACAGCAGCTGGCACTTAACCTACAGAGCTTCAGCCCTTAATGCAACTCTAGCCCCTTTCAAACTTGCATCCCACTACATTGGCCATTCAGTATCCTGGGATAGGAATGGGGGTTTGGCTTTTTACACTTGACCAATCTTAACTGGGACACTGAGAACTTTCACACTTGCAAGGAGCCATCCCCAGGGTTAGGACTGTTCTACCTTCCACTGGTGATTTCATGACACATCAAGTGATGGTGGACCTGCCCTAAATCATGATGAATGTATTATGATCTTATATATGAACAAAATTAATCATGCATATCATAACATAATTAAGCTTTATGTACAGCACAGTATAAGCCCTTCAGCTAAATAAATCTTTAAAAGGAACTGTGGTAAAGTGTGAGCAATAAATGGCAATTGCGGACAATTTTTAAACAGGATGGGAAATTTGGTAGCGTTATAGAACACAATTTATATAAGCGTGGGAAAGTTTGTAGCACTATAGCAAAAAATTTATATAGCATGGGAAAGTTGGTAGCACTACAGCGTACAAAAGATGGTAGCACTATCACGTACAATTTATAAATACCATGGGAAAAAGCAATGGCAGTCCTGCCCTCCCAGAATGCCGTGCGGCAAATAAAGGGCTGTATGCCTGGCTGCATGAATGGAGCATTTATAGAGGGGTTTCTCTGCCGCACGGCATTCCAGGAGGTCATGTCCGCCATTGCTTTATTCCCCACTATACCGCCACCAATTTTCCCTGCTGTTTAAAATATTGTTATTTATTTCCTCTCTCTCGCTCTCTCTCCCTCCCAACTGTGATTTTCCCACCAAGTTTATACCTTCATTTTAATATTTTCTTCCTGCACTCACGCAAAAACTTGGGTCATTTCAATCCCACAATGCAATTACCCATTTCACACTTGCCTGATTGCAACGCCAACGCTGTTCGTTTGTTCTCTCCTTTGGGAGTAAAAAGGGATTTGGCAATCGTCAAAGACAACTGCATGGAGAAACTGACATGAAGTTGTAGATAAGCCATACCTTCCAGATGCAAGAATCATCTGATAAAGTGGCAGATGGGGTGGAAAATGAAAGACCAAGGACATCCTATCTTTGTTCTAGTTGGGAAATGAGGAGACAAGAGCAGAGATGCAGAAAACAGATGTCAAATGGTCAACGGTTTTTCCATCATCAGAGTTGACTCTCAATCGATCACCAAAGCCACAGGGAATAAGAGGCACAACTTTAACAGTAGATCCTTTGTGATTTTGTTCACTCTCCAGCCCAAAGTCCCAATGCTACTGTGAATTATGAGCTTGCTCTACTTCCCGAGCACATCATCTTTTCATCTTCCATCACTAGCTCTCAGGCAATGTCCAAATGCCAAATTGCACCCACTCGTATTAGTGAAGCTAGCGGGTCATGTTTTTCTAGGCCACTGATTGTGGGGGATGACTGTTTACATCTACAATTGATAGCTAAAAATGGAGTAGCCCTCTAGTATTATTACAGAAATCATAGTAAAAGTAACAATGTCCCTTGCTCTAATTTGAATCACTCAATCAACCTAAATAACACAAGTATCATCTGGGTCCTTCACACAAGCACTGATTTTTCTTTCTCTTTGCAAGTCTCCACTATTGATAATGATCTAAATGGCATATAGTTTTCATTTCTCCCTCCTCTTTTTTTTAAATTTACATTGTGGGGTCATATTTGCTACCTTCAAATCTGTGGGAAAGGTGGTTCTTGAATCGATGGAATTTTGTAAGATGGCAGCTCAGGGCACTATCACCATCGCAACTTAGAAAGAGCGACAGATTTTGGTAATTTATGCATTACATGGCTAGTTTAGGAATACGGTGCGAAAATAAAAAAACAGGTCACAACCTAACTGAACGGCACAGCAGATGTCAAGGGTCCAGGTGGCCAACTTCTATTTCTGTTTTAAATGTTTTGGTATTCTGCATCTGTGGCATTTTTAACCAGTTAGACAGTATCTTTTCACATTGAGCTGTAAATATTTGGAACTTTGAACTCCAACAGTTGTTAAATTCTTGGAGCTTCTTTTTTCCCAGCAATTATATTAGGTTCATAAAAATCAACTGACTATTTAGTTCTGACAACACATGCAAAGAAGATTCCTTTTCACTGGATTCAAGAATCACCCCCTTCAACAATTGCATCCATATTAAAAACATGGAAAGCTTAAGTAACATGTAGCCCTTCTCCATGGATGATCACCAACTTCAGCATCTTGTTCTTGCTTTGACCCTATATCCCTTGGGCCCATTGAAGTTAAAAATATATTTACCTTCTTTTTTCAGTTTATTGAAGACCTCAACCTCCACCAACTTTGGTTGTAGAAAATTTCAGAAAGTCAACAGCCAGAAACATTTGGTACGAATTGTTTTGGAGAATCCTATCAAATGGGTTGACAGCGTACAAGAACACACAGTAAATGCAGGAGGAATTCGGCTGGTTTTGCAACATCCATAAGGAAGTAGATATATAACCGACATTTTGGCCCTAAGCAAAGAACAGGATGAGGGTCTCCATCTTGGCCTTGGTGACCAAGAGCACCGAACCTCTGTTGTGATCTCCCCCATCTTGGCCTCAGTGATCTATAGGACTGAGTTTCCAACATGAATTTTCACATTGAACCTTGTGGCCCACAAGATTGAGCTTCAGTCACGGATCATTGCCTTGGCCCTGGCAACGTACAGGACCGAACCTCCGACATGAACTCTCACTCTGAACCCAACGGCCCACAGGACCGAGCTTTGGGTAGAGTTCTCCACCTTGTCCCCTGCGCTCTACAGGACTGAGTCTCCATCCACCCCTTTGACCCTCCCCGCCAAATCCTGCCTGGTCTTCACCATCCCCTCCAACCTTCCCCTCTTGGAGACTGAACTCTCTGTCCTCAGTAAAGGCCTCACCTTTGTCTCCCTTCCTCCCTTCACCTATACCTATTGACTTCACTTCCATCACTTCTTCAAGTTCACTTAGTCCATCTCTAGCAACACTCACCCTTTTCTCAATCTCTCTGTCTCCATCTCAGGAGACAACTCTCGACAGATATCTTCAACACACCCACCAATTCCCAAAGCTACTTTGACTACACCTCTTTCAACCCTGTCCTCTGTAAAGATTCCATTCCCTTCTCCTATTTCTTCCATAACTGTTGCATCTGCTCCCAGGAAGATATTCAATGCCAGATCATGAGAGATGTCATCCTTCTTCAAACATGGCTTCCCTCAGTCCTCACCTATATATCTTCCATTTCCTGCACATCTGCCCTGGCCCATCCAGCCCCATGCACATCAAGGACAGGATTCCCCTGGTCTTCATCTACCACCCCACTAGCCTCCGTATCCATTATATCCTCCGCTATTTCCACTTCCTACTACGTGATCCCACCATTATACATATATTCCCCTCTCCTCCCATCTCGTCTTCCTCAGGGACCACTCCCACCATGACCCCCTTATCCACTCCTCCCTCTCCACCAATCATCCACTTGCACTCACCCCTGTGACCACAGGAGATGCTCCACTTGCACCAACACATCCTCTATCACCACCATTCAGGTCTCAAACAGTCCTTCCAAGTGAAGCAATACTTCACCTGTGAATCTGAAGAGATCAACTACTGCATCTGGTGTTCCCATTGTGATCTCCTCATCATTGGACAATCTGGGTGGTGACAGGGATATAGCTTCGTTGAGCAGTTCGGCTCTGTCCGCCACAATAGTATGGATCTACCTGTGGCTATCCATTTCAATTCCCTATCCCATTACGTTGCTGACAAGCATTGTCAGACTGAGACCACCTACAAATTGGAGGAACAACACCTCATCTTCTATCTGGGCACTCTCAATAACATCGACTTTTCTGTTTCCTGTTAAACCTCCCCCTACCACCTTCTTCTCCCTGTTGCCTTTCCCCCAACTCTGTCTCTCTCTCTTCTTCCACAGAGCCAAAATCAATTCTCATCTCACCTCTTATAATATCAAATAAACACCTTTTGTTGGCCGAGACCCCTCCCCCTGCCAGTATTGTCTTTATTCTTATACCTTCCTATTTGATATTTATTCCTTGAATAAGGGCTCAGACCCAAAACGTCGGTAATATATCTTTACCTCCTATGGACGCTATGAGATTAGCTGAGCTCCTCCCGCATATCTGATTGTTTTCACTCACTTTAAAGATGCTCAGTTGAGGAGGTTGGAGCCAAATGTTAATAGAGGAGAAAGCAGCTCCTTATGCTGCAATATCCAGCAGGGTAATCATCCCTGAAACATGGTGGTTAAAGGGAATTATAAAAAAGAGTAATGCAAGTTGTCTGCAAACTTTGAGAGAAAGGAAGTCCTTACTGTTCATATACGGCTTTGGGTTACGAAGGTTAATATAAATTACTACACAAGTACAGTTTATAACCAGTTGAACTTTGAGGGAGACTGCAATCTTGGTAAATCCCTTGAACACTGGCCTATCATTCTGAACTGAAGGAAAAATAGAGCATGTCCTCTCATGAAGCAACAGTTGATGCAACAACTGAAGTGATGTGCTGGGGATGAGATGATACATCACTGAACAAAAGTATCTTTGATTCCCATTGACTTCAATTTTCCAAAGGTTCCATGAAGCTGTTACTTCTATCTCTGAAATTCAGCTCTTTTGTTCCAATTTGATTATAAGGTCTGAAACTGAGATCGTGGCAACTGTCCTCAGAAGAATTCATGAACAGAGGCTACATAGCAAGATGCAAACCACTAGTTAGCCACAGAAAGGATGACCAGATTACAGTTTGTCAAGAAGTATTTAAAAGACCCTGCAGAATTGTGGACAGATGAGACCAAGATTAACCTGTATCAGAGTGATGACAAGAGCAAAGTATGGAGGGGTAAAGAACAGGCCAAGATTCAAAGCATACCACCTTTGCCATGATTTGCATCTTCTAGTGTAGCTTCTATATTTCTGTTCATGAAGTCTTCTGAGTACAGTAGTCATTGACACATCCGCACCTGCCTCCTGAAGGGTGTTACTAATCTGTCAGACATACATTTGGGTATTTTTCTTCAATACAATGAGAATTCTTGTCAACAGCAGTGGCTGTCTTCCTTGGAATATCAGTCCCTTTGTGATTACTAACCTCACCAGTATGCTCCTTCTTCTTAATTATGTTCCAAACAGTTGATTTTGGTAATTCTAAGGTTTGGACGATCTGTCTTACTGCTTTATTCTTGTTTTTCAGCCTTATTTTGCAACTCTTTCTCCTCCTCCTTTCCTCCTTTCATAATCTCCTATTATTGCAAACATCACAACATCTACACTGTCATGACCATTTAGAGCTTCTGTGAGTTTCAATAGGATCATTTCTCATCCTTCTAAACCCAAATTTCTTTAGCCCATTATGATAGCTCAACCCACTCATTAATTTTGTGAATCTCCTTTGGATTGCCTCCAAAGTTGGCACATCTTTCATAAATTAGAGGACCAAAAGTGTGCATAGTACAGGTACACAATCCTTTATCCGGAATCCTTGAGGGACAGTGTGTTGCAAATTTTGGGTTTTTCCGGATTTCGAAAAGCCAGATTTAAGCCTACCCGAATTGTGCTGCTGTATCCACCCCCACCATTCATGCTGCCTTCTCCCGCACCCCAGCCCGCCCGACTCACGCTGCCAGTTTCACCCCCCTTGCCCACCTGACTCGCGGTGCCGGTCTCCCCTCCTTGCCTGCCCAACTCGTGCTGCCGGTCCCTCACCCACCCGCTGCCGGTCTCTCCCCCTCCCAACTCGCACTGCCGGTCTCTCCCCCCGCCCGAGTCGCTCTGTCGGTCTCTCACCCATCCGACTCGCGCTGCCAGATCCCCCCCTCTTGCTCGCCCGATTCGTGCTGCCGGTCCCTCGCCTGCCTGACTCGGGCTGCCAGTCTCTCGCCCTCGCCCGCCTGACTCGCGCTGCCGGTCTCTCGCCCTCACCCGCCTGACTCGCGCTGCCGGTCTCTCCCCCTCGCCCGCCTGACTCGCGCTGCCTTCTCTCTCCCAATTTGCCGGATGTTAGATATCTGGATAAAGGACTGTATACCTGTACCTTGCAAAAAAAAGCCTAAATGCCATTTGACTTTGAAATCACTTGCTGCACCTGTATGCAAACTTTGCAATTTGTATTCATGTACATCCACATCCCTCTGTACTACACTCATCCGCAATCTATCTTCATTTAGACCACAGAGTGCTTTCAGGTTCTTCTTATCAATGACCTTACACTTACCACATTCAATTTTATTTGCCAAGTTTTCATCCACTATATGCATATATTATATACATATATTCCATACTACATATATTCCATACTACAACATGCCCTCTCATTTAGACCACAGAGTGCTTTCAGGTTCTTCTTATCAATGACCTTACACTTACCATATTCAATTTTATTTGCCAAGTTTTCATCCACTATATGCATATAATACATACTAAATTCCATACTACAACATGTTAGTTTCAATGATAACTGGGATACCTCACACCCTACTCACCTCCTGATCATTAATACAATGAGTAAATAATTTAGGCATTTATGTCCTTCCCAGCTGAGAAAGATCTGTTCATACCAACGCCTTTCCTTCTATGTGATAACCAATTCTTCAGTCTGTGCCAATATATTTCCTTCTACAGTAAAATACGAAGTTAATGGCCCATCAGAAGAAAGCATCCACAGTACTTGGCTGGTTGACTATAAACTCTTCAGCATCTTCTCTGGGACTTGTGCTGGGCTCATGTCAAAGGACAGAGATGTTCTTGGTGCCTACTCAACATATTAGTGCTGTAACTGTCCAACACCATTTACAACTGGACATGACTGAGTGTAGAACTTGACTCGCTAGTTGATAGTTAAGTACAAAACTAGTCATAACTCTATAGTGGAAAATTTGCAAACTTGGCAATAGTGCTCACAATTTCGTCAAACAAATAACTTACAACCAGGCATTTTAAAATGATAAAAAATATATTTTGTTAATTTGAAAGCACAGAAAATATTACCCAGAGAAAATGCGATTTTCTCATCATGATGACTTCTGCTCCTAGAGAGCTATTATATCTATTTAAACTAAATTTCATAAAAGACTTACCAGTTCTGAACTTGCTGATTTACTGTTCAGAAGAGCCTCCTTCAACACTTTAGCATGCAGATTATCTACAATCGCAGAAGGATGCCAAATGCTGGAAAAGTGCACCATTGCTTCAAAATATCTATTAATGGTAAAACAAAGTATGACTAATTTAATATTAATAATTAAATCCCACATGGGATAAAAAAGGGAGTATAGACTTAAGAACTTTTATTCAACCTAATATCTGTGGAAAAAATATTGCTGTAAATTCACACTTACTCATTTTGATACAAACCTGGACTTTAAATTTCACAGTATATTGTACAAAATGGCTATAATACATCTCAATATAAAAGTAGAATTTCAACATTCATAGAGATAGTTTTTTTTAAGCTGGAGCCAATGAAAGGCAAAAGATTTCCACTTTAAATGCTACACAGAAATTCAGCCATATGGAATTTATTATTATATGTCCACAAGAATGTTTCCCTGAAAACTGAACAAGTCCGATTATAAGAATGACAGAAGAAACGTAAAGTTGGAAAGATTGACAGTAGCAATACATGTATTTAAGGATGTCTTAAAACTTTATGGTCTGGAAAGAGTCTGGAAAAACAACCAACTGAAAAACCTCACAAAGATAAGCGTATACAGAGCCGTTGTCATACCCACACTCCTGTTCGGCTCCGAATCATGGGTCCTCTACCGACACCACCTATGGCTACTAGAACGCTTCCACCAGCGTTGTCTCTGCTCCATCCTCAACATCCATTGGAGCGCTTTCATCCCTAATGTCGAAGTACTCGAGATGGCAGAGGTCGACAGCATCCGCTGCTGAAGATCCAGCTGCGCTGGATGGGTCACGTCTCCAGAATGGAGGACCATCGCCTTCCCAAGATCGTGTTATATGGTGAGCTCTCCACTGGCCACCGTGACAGAGGTGCACCAAAGAAAAGGTACAAGGACTGCCTAAAGAAATCTCTTGGTGCCTGCCACATTGACCACCGCCAGTGGGCTGATAACGCCTCAAACCGTGCATCTTGGCGCCTCACAGTTTGGCGGGCAGCAACCTCCTTTGAAGAAGACCGCAGAGCCCACCTCACTGACAAAAGGCAAAGGAGGAAAAACCCAATACCCAACCCCAACCAATCAATTTTCCCCTGCAACCGCTGCAACCGTGTCTGCCTGTCCCGCATCGGACTTGTCAGCCACAAACGAGCCTGCAGCTGACGTGGACTTTTTACCCCCTCCATAAATCTTCGTCCGCGAAGCCAAGCCAAAGAAAAAGAAAACTTTATGGAGTCTGGGGATCAGTGACAAGAGCAGCATTTATTGCTCATGCCTAATCACCTTTAGGATGTGGTACCTAAACATCATCTTCATTCAATGAAGTCCTTTACATGAAAGGAATTTACAAATGTTGCTGGTTCCTGCATTTATGCTCTGTGATTTGATATCACACAGTTTAGAAATAGTGTGACAAATAAGGTGCCCTTGGCATCCAAGGTGACAGAAGCTGCATGTCTGCAAGCATGAATAATCAATGAACCAAAGGCATTGTCTTACTTTTCATGCAATATTATTGTTGTCATTATCTTATTTTTTATAGTAATGTTGTAAGATGGTTATAATATGAATGTTTGTCCTATAATGCTGGCATAAAACACCAAATTTCATATGATAATAAATCCTGATTCTGTGTAACCTCATCAGAAGCCTGGGCAACAAAGTGCATTGTATTTGACATATATTGTGGCTTTAGTGCTCCAGAAGTCAAGTGAATGAATAGATGGGGTGAGAATCAGGCAGCAGAATAATTTTAGAAGATGCCAATCTTCATGATTGTTGCTAGAGCTGTCCTTGCCAGGTAAATGGAGTGTATTCTATCATCCTTCAGATTTCTTCCTTGTAAATGATTTGGAAATCCCACTGGTTCAGCATGTAGGTCACTGAACTTCACAAAGGCTGTGGTTCCTACACTCTCTTCTCACATGCCCCAGCCCATGGTTCCCCACTTTCTTCCAAATTAACAGTGCATCAATTCCCAATTTCTCTCAACTCAACACAGCTCCAGTTCCAGGGCTCTCTTTCAATTGTCCAAAGTCCAATTTTCCATGTCCCTTGAAACTTAATTGGGTTCACTTGTAAATTTATTACAATACTGGGTAAAAGCTTTAAAATAATGAATTTAAAAACATGTTGGGGCATTAACAAAAGTAATAGTTAATCTAATGCCAAGTTTAGGATGAGAGGGGAAAGTTTAAACAAGATATATGAGACAAGTTTATAAAAATACAGGAATGGTATGGTGCCTGGAACACAATTTCAGAGGAGGTTGCAGTAGCAGATATAATCGTAACATTTAAGAAGCACTTAGAAACATGTACAACATAAAGGAAGATGGAATTAGTCTGATTGGTATCTTGACCAGTACAGACATGTTTGCTGAAGAGCTTGGTCCTGTGTTGTACTGTTCTGGGTTATGAATTCAATATATACAAAAGTACATAAATTCATGTGAAAAAGGTAGTGAAGCTGTTGAGTATGGAATGGTTGCAAGCATCAAATCAATAAGGGTCTATGCCCATCCATATTTAACAATTATTAGTAAGCTAGATTTAGTTAACATCCTAATAGTATGCCCATAATATTATTGAGGATAGTGTTTTATTCAAAAGGGAGAAATGAAAAATAGCAGGCAGACCAGTGAGTCAGGCAGACCACAAGGATTACAGTAAATTTTGGTGCAAAAGTCCAGCAGCGTACAAGCCTCTCCCCCCTCTTTTTCAGCCTCATTTTAAGGTTTTTATGGTATATCCAGCGTATAAGTTGAATCCAATTTTCTGGCTGTCTGAGGTGCCCCATTAACTGGCTTATAAGTTGACCCCAAAAGCTTGCAATGCCTGAGATGGGCCATTGTCCAGCATATATGTTGACCCCATAGATCACACATTGGCTAGAGGTGATTGGTATTATGGAGGGTCCATCAACACAACACACAAGGAAAATATGAAGCGAGTTTTAAGTTGAAAGTGATAGAAATGGTTAAGAAAACCAAGTACAGCACTGCTGGAAGAAAATTTGATGTGCTTGAGAAGTTGGTAAGAGATTGGACGAAGAAAGAAGAGACTTTAAGAAACATACCAAAAAGGCAATGTTCTTTGAGAAAAGAAATCACTTGTTGGCCAGAGTTGGAAAATCACATTGCAGAATGGGTACATGAACAGAGGCACGATTGCTACATAGTCACCAGAAATAAAATAAGAACATTTGCACTGCAGTGGGCCAAGTCAGACCCAGACCTCAGTGATGATTTTGAGGCTACGGTAGGCTGGTGCAATCATTACATGAACAGGAAAAATCTGGTATTATGCCAAAAACCAAAAATTGCACAGAAACTACCAAAGATCCTGATCATAAAGTTGTGAGCTTTCACCAGTTTATTATACAGAATTGGCAGAAACACCAGATTGCATTGGCAAATATTGGAAACATAAATGAAACCCCCATGAATTTCGACATGATAGACAATAGAACAGTGACATTAAACCTTTAAGTCCAAGCCAAAAGTATAGGCCATGAAAGGACCATGTTTACCATGGTGTTATCATACATGGCCGATGGGACAAAGTTAAGACGTATGGTAAGCTTTGATCACAAAATTAAACCGAAAATGAAATTCCCTGCAGTATTTTTGTATATTTTCGTGAAGAAGGATTGATGGATGAAAATGGTGTAAAATTATGGATAGACAATGTGTGGAACAGATGACCAGGTGGTTTACGCGAAGAACGGAGTTTGCTGGTCTGGGATATGTTTCATAGCCACTTAACTAAGAAGACTAAAAGCAGATTAGCACTACATAATACTTACATGGCATTATCCCAAGTGGTTTGACATCTATATTGCAACCTCTCAATCTGCTTCAACAAGCCATTCAAAGACCATGCGCCCGAGGAATAGGATATTACGAGGCTCTAATGGCTGTGTACGGCCCCTCACCCCAAGTCCAAAGCCCGCTGCGCAGCTCAAACGGCAAAGTCCTCCTCAGCGACAAGATCTCCATCCTCAACCGATAGTCAGAACACTTCCAATCTCTTTTCAGTGCCAACCGCTCAGTCCAAGAATCCGCCCTGCTCCAGCTCCCTCAACAGCCCTAAAGGCTAGAGCTGGATGAGGTCCTCACCCGGGAAGAGACATATAAGGCAATTGAACAACTGAAAAGTGGCAAAGCAGCAGGTATGGATGGAATACCCCCAGAGGTCTGGAAGGCTGGCGGCAAAACTCTGCATCAGAGCAATGTGCTGTGTAACTTCGTGCTCAAGGCATGGGACAAAGTTAGAGACTGTGATAAAATCATTTAAAAAGTGTGGTATCTTTTGTGCAATTGAAGGCATGGAAGATGACTGTGGAACACTGACGATGAAGCTGAAACTGCCTCATCAGACACAGACTGGGATCCATAAGATGACTGTTTAAACAGTGAAAGTATGAATGTGCTTGCAGCCATCCTTGCTTCAAATGATGAAAGCGAGAGTGATTTTGAAGGGTTCTAAAATGTGTTGATTTTTTTCAGACAATGATAGTGATCTTGAAGGATGGTAATTGTGTTGCTGTTTTCAATAAAAATCTCAATGAAAATCTGTCACAGTCGTTTTTTTGGGTTTTTCAAGGATAGACTTATCCGTCAGATCAGCATGGATTAGATTTTGAGCTAAATTTAAGATCTCAAAAGTATATCTGGTGTCAACCCCCATTTTTTGAGAGATTTTTTTGGTTTTCACAACTCGACATGTACGCTGAAATATACGGTATTCACAACAAATGGTGCAAATATGAAAATGGATAAAACAAACAATCAGTGAAAAGTATAAAAAAATGAATAACATGATGTAAGATACATTTTGTTCTGCTTTGGTACAAAATGTAATTTTGACCCTTGGACCAGCTGATGAAGGGACAACATGAAAATGAAATTAAACATTGGTCAAACTCCAAACTGCTGCACAGATGCTGGCAGATACAAGATATACAAACAACTATAAAGGGCTGAACCTGAATGTATAATTTAGATCTAAAATAGGGAATGAAAAGTACATTAAAAAATCAACATTTAAAACCATTCGAAATATAGCTGCAGAAAGATGTGCCAACTTGATACCTGATCGATTTTGCTGGGATATTCTTGGTGTATCATCAAACAAAAAGTAATAATGTCGAACACATTTAAATTTAACAGCTGGTTAAAAAGAACCAGGATGAATTTGTAAAGGAAATCATACTTCAAGAACTTATCTCATATGCTCTGTTGAATTTACATCTCATTGAAACATACAAAATTTTTAGGATCTTGACCAGGTTGGTGAAGGGTTCATATTCCCTTGGATAAAGTGCCTGGAATCAGGGGGATTTCAAAACAAGGTAAGGGACATTGAGAACTTGGTTAAAAAATTTCTTCACAGAGAATAGTGAATCATTCAATTTCTTTAGCGAAGAAGGCTGTGAAGGCTAAATTATGGAGTACATTCAAGACAGATGCTGTTTTGGTATTGAGGGTATCAATAAATATGAGAAAAATAAATCAGAGTAGAAACGTGGCACTAAAGAAGCAATGATCTTAAAGAATATAGTGAAGTAGGCACGAGGAACTGAATGCCCCATTCTTCCTGTAAGAACCTTGAACAATACAACACAGGAACAAGCCCTTTGTCATACAATGTCTACGCCAAACATAATACCCAAATTAAACTAAAACGCTACTGCTCACTCATGATATATATCCCTCTATTTTTGATACATTCATGTGTCTATCTTGAAGCTTCTTGAATGCTACTGTTGGATCTGCTTCCGCCACTGTTCTAGGCATCTACCAGCATTTTTTTTCTCTGTGTCCCCCTTTAAACGACTACTACCCTGCCCCTACCAAATCCATCTTAAACCATGCCCTCTCGAATGTTACATTTGTACCCTGAGAAAAAGATTCTGACTCTATCTATGCCTCTCATAATTTCAAAAACTTCCATCAGGTCTCTCTGCAGTCAATGCTCTCAAGAAAACAACCTGCTAAATTTCATTTGTACCCTTTCCAAAATCTTCACATCCTTCCTGTAATGGGACAAGCGGAATTGGGTGCAATAGGCTAAGAACAGCCTAAGCAAAATTTTATATAGCTGCAATATGCCTTCCTTACTCTTATACTCAATTCCCTGACCAATAAAGACAAGTATGCAGAGTATGTTCTTACATCCTTAAATTGTTGACTGGAAAATGTTTATAATTGTAACATATACAGACTTCTAAAAGACATCTATTAATACCACTATGACTAAAAATGACAGCAATTCATTGGCTAGGAAAGTGGTTGAAGTGCCAGTTGATGATGTGGTCAAACAATAATCATGGCTTTTATTAGCAGAAACTCATGATACAATAACATCCACAGTTATAACCAAGGGGAGAGTCCATAACAGTAGAGATAATGCACAGCGAATGTTAGTACAGTAAGGCTCGCCAGAGGTGAGACAAACAGCTTGGCAGACATTCACCACAGTCTCCCCCCAGCAGAAGAAGGGTTAAAATCAAAAGGTCAGCTGCTAGGAAAGACTGAAGCAAGCACGTTTGGCATTGAGAAACTCTAACAGCCAAAATACGTCAGTATCTAGAAGCAATCGAAATGTAATGAGATGTTTTATGAATATGTCAAACTATCAGGTTGATTACGAATTCTGGTGCTTCTTCTCAAAACAGGTGGCTCCTTTGCAACCTTGGGAACTGGTACAGTTCCTGAGTCTGTAATGTGGGAAGGACTGACTTCTGGACCCGCTCCAGAATCGCCAGCGTGAGGCAGTGGAGCCTCAGCATGGCCATCTGAAAGCTTACTAGGGGGTCACAGGCTGACAGTGTCAGTACTCCCAACTGGAAATTTAACATGAGCGTAGTTGGGGTTGGAATAAAGTAGCTGAACTGGTTGGACTAGGGGGTCAGTTTTACGCGCCTGAGCATGGCTCTTCAGCAGCACGATTCCAGGCTCAGATAAACAGGCTAGCCAGTCCATCACAGTTCCTGATTTCCTAGGAAAGGCAAACATTCATTCATGAGGAGTTTGATTTGTTGCTGTACACAATAATGACCAAATAGAATGTAGCGCCTCAGGCAGCATCTCCTGCCACTGGGTAACCATGTGTTTTTAAAACAAGATTGTCTTTCAGACTGTAGCATTAGCCCTTTCGACCTGCCCATTGCCCTGTGAGTTGTAGCTCGTAGTACGGCTGGTGGCAATCCCCTTCCACAGCAGGGCTCGCCACAGTTCAGCACTCATGAATGCTGAGCCCTTATCGGTATGAATGTAATTGGGAAAACCAAAATGCTGAAAATTCTGTCAAGTGATTTAATGACAGACGCTGACGAGACATCAGGGCAGGTATCACAAAGGGAAACCTGGAATATTCGTCAATTACAGTGAGGAAATATACAATTTTGTTGTTGGAAGGTGACAATCCTTTAAAATCAAAGCTAATCCTCTCAAAAGGTCGGTTTGCCTCGATGAGAGTGGCCTCTGGAGCTTTGAAGTATTGCGGTTTGCATTCTGCGCAAACGGGACAGCTTTTAGTCAGTTTCCTGACTTCTTCCAGAGAGTAAGGAAGGTTGTTAGCCCTTATGTAGTGGAAGAACCTCGTCACTTGTGGGTGGCACAGTCTGCTATGGATCTCTTTTAGCCCCTCCAGCTGAGCACCAGCAGCCGATCATGACAATGCGTCAGTGGGATCATTTAAATGGCCTGTACTGGATCTCGTAATTATAAGTTGAGAGTTCTATTCGCCAGCGTGCCATCTTATCGTTCTTGATTTTACTTTTGTGTTTAGTACTAAACATGTAGGCTACAGATTTCTGATCAGTGACAAGAGTAAATTTTCTGCCAGCTAGAAAGTGTCTCTAGTAGCGAACGTGCGGGAGAAGAATGCCACAGGTCTGCCCTTTTGATTAAGGGTTCCTGTCAAGGCACAATCTGAGGCATCAGTTTCCAATTGGAATGGGACATCCTTGTCAATGGACGAGAGTGCAGCTTTGGCAATATCAGCTTTAATTCTCTCGAAAGCCTTCAAGGCCATTGGAGAGAGAGGAAAAGATTTAGTGTCAAACAGAAGGCGTGCCTTCGTGGCGTAGTCCCGAACCCATTTGAAGTAGTAGGAAAAGAATCCCATACACCTTTTAAGGGCTTTTGCTGAGACTGGGAGTAGTAACTTCTTAAGGGGGGGCCCATTCTTTCCGGATCAGGGCGGATTTCGCCCTTGCGGACAATGTAGTGCAGAATGGGCAGCTCTGTCGCGTCGAACACACATTTGCCCTCGTTAAATGTAAGGTTGAGTTCTTTAGCTGTTGCTAAAAATTTCTCTAAGTTGTTGATGTGCTCAGCCTGTGTTTTCCCACAGATAGTGACATTATCCAGAGAGGGAAACGTACCCTGTAACTCGTACGTCCTAACAATCTTATCCATTTCCCTCTGACACACAGACACACCATTAGTGACCCCAAAAGGTACCCTTTATATCTGGTATAACCCACAATCAGCCCCAAAAACCGTATAGGGCCATACCCTTTTCTTAATGGGGATTTGGTGATAAGCTGCTTTGAGATCGATAGTGGAGTACACTTTGTATTGCACTACCTGATTAATCATTTCATTGATGCATGGCAGGGTGGAGGCATCCAGGTAACGGTTGATTGTCTGGCTATAGTCAATAGCCAGTCATTTCTTAGTGTGATTTTTAACGACTACCACTTGGGCCCGCCACAGACTCTTACTAAGTTCAATTACTCCCTCTTTAAGCAGTCTCTGGGTCTCCACTTTGATAAACTCACGATCCTCTTTGCTGTAAGAACGGCTCTTAGTGGCAATTGGCTGACACTCAGGGGAAAAAAATCACTGAAAAGAGAAGGAGCTTTGATCTTTACTGCGGACAGACTGCAGTAACTAGTGCGGGGGTTGGTAAGTATGGGTAGTGGCCCACCGAAATTTAACACTACACTGTTCATCTGAGATTGAATATCTAACCCCAGTAACACAGGGCCGCAGAGCTCCGGCATAATAAAGAGCCACACATCAGCTAGGCAGTGTCCCTGCAAATTTAAAGTAACTTTACACTTGTCCCGTGCAATTTTTGTAAGTTCACTAAAAGCCATCGATATCTTTCGGTTCGCTGGATTTCTCTGCAAATTTAAGGCTCTGGCAACTTTCTCGTGGATGTAGCTGTCAGTACTCTCCGAGTTTATTCGACAATCAAGAGTCTCACCATTCACCTCTCCCTTCATAGTCGACCGTTCCAGTCTGTAACATCCCCCAAGCTTTACAGTCAATTGACCCATCACAGGGGATCTCATCTCGCCGTCACTTGAAGTCGATTCAGCCTGCTCGTCTGAAAATTCCCCCTTTTCACAGTTGTCTTCCATTCCTGCAGCTCCAGGGCCCATTTTCTTGGTGCTTCTCTCCTTCTTCTTCTTATCAGTGGGAGTACTTTTCGCCTTACATGCTTTAGCAAAGTGGCCGAGTTTCCCACAATAGCTGCAGGTAGCAAATTGAGCTGGGTACTTTTGTCTGGAGTTTTTCAGGAGTTCATCTTTTTCTTTCCTTCGAGGTTCCAGCACTCCTGGATGTTTCCTTTTCGGTTTCTAGCATTTCACTGGACCCCACGACACTTCTCAATGTTTTGGCTAGAATGACTGCCTGGTCGTAGGTTAAGGGCTATATCTCCAGCAGCCTCAGTCTGATGTAACTGGAGTCAGTCCCGTTAACATAAGCATCCAGCTTCAAGGCCTTGCACATTGACTGCCCTGACATCACATTCGTTTGCCAGCGAGTCGAGGGCCAGTGCATAGGCAACATCACTTTCCCCAGGTTTCTGGTGTCTAGTCAGCAACTGGTGTCGAGCAAGCACCACATTCCGTGGCCCTGCATAGTAAGCAGTCAGCCGTTCCCGGGCTATAGTCAGAGTGGCAGCTCCTTGCGTTACAGCGAAAGGAACCTCACCCAGCAGAGAGTTCAGGTGGCCCCACTGTATCGTCTCACTGACCACCTTGTTTCAAGCTATGTAGTAATCGAAACAACCAGTCCAGTGGTTGAAAATTTCTCTGGCCCTCAGGGCAGACTGGTCGATTATTAGCCGCTATGGCTTGAGTGTTGCATCCATTTTTGCCAATAAAATTGAAGTGCCAGTTGATGAAATAGACAAAGATGATGTGGTCAAACAATAATCATGGCTTTTATTAGCAGAAACTCATGGTACAATAATGAAAGACAATAGGTGCATATACAGTTATACCCAAGGGGAGTGTCCTAAACAGTAGAGATAATGCACATCCAATGTTAGTACAGTAAGGCTCGCCAGAGGGGAGACAGGCACTTGGCAAACATTCACCACAGTGGTTGAGCAACAGAAAAGGAAGGGATTGGATGAAATGATGACTTACAGAGATCTCTTTTGGGACCTCAACTATTCACTACATTTATTATCAATTTTGATTACAATTGAAGACTTCATACCCAAGTTAGCTAAAAGCCCAAATATACACCCTGATGTAAGCAATGCAGAAACAAAAGAATACAGTTATTATTAGACAATATGGATAATTTAGAATGTTTAGTGAAAATTTAGAAGCAACAGCCCAAAAGAAATTTAGAGGCAAAGCACATTGTTAAAATGGCATTTGCTGGCCCCTATATTTAGAAATAAGTAATGAATTAGAAAACATGTTATAGCTCCACCAAATCTTGGTTACCTGCCATTTTGGAGTTGTTTTAGACAGAAAACAAAGGTAAAAAGTACCGGCTTTGGATAAAAAAAATTATGTATGTATAAAAATTATTACTGAATACTCAAAAGGATAATTTGGGAAAAGTAATTACATGAATTAGGTCTCACCTTCCCCCCCCCCCACCCCCCCACCACCACCCAGCCCGAATTGAGAAGATAGAAATGTAATTTGATTAAATTAATCAAGATATACAGTAAAGGTGTAATGATAGAGTAAAATTATACTTGCTCATGAATGTGGAATTCCAAAGGTTCAGAATCAGATATTTTGGTGGTGGATATTTTGGCAAAAAAAAAATATTTTGTAGCCCTTCATACATTTTGGCACCCACAGTTTGGCGCTAGCCTGGCTCCTCCCCCCACCCCTCCCCCCCCCCCTCACCATTTGTTAGTGCCTGAAGCCGTGGCGTTGAACCCCTGGCATTTCAGAAACTCCCTCCTGCTAGGAAACTTACTTCCCCAACAAACATTTTGGGATTTATTGTTGCACTTATTATGCAAATAATAATTGTATGCACTTATCATACAATTAGGGTTAGATGGTGTCTTCATATGGAGAGAAAGAATCGTCAGAGTATTTACAAGGCCTTGCCCATAATTTTGTCATAATCAATTAATCTTTGAACAAACAATTTTTAATAATTTAATTAATAATTTTTACGACACAACTGGATTGTTTTTAAGCGAGTGTTTTAATTTTTTTAAATTTTAAATTCAATTAATTATATATTCCATTATATGTAATTCTCTTCTCTTTGGCTTGGCTTCGCGGACGAAGATTTATGGAGGGGGTAAAAAGTCCACGTCAGCTGCAGGCTCGTTTGTGGCTGACAAGTCCGATGCGGGACAGGCAGACACGATTGCAGCGGTTGCAAGGGAAAATTGGTTGGTTGGGGTTGGGTGTTGGGTTTTTCCTCCTTTGCCTTTTGTCAGTGAGGTGGGCTCTGCGGTCTTCTTCAAAGGAGGTTGCTGCCCGCCAAACTGTGAGGCGCCAAGATGCACGGTTTGAGGCGTTATCAGCCCACTGGCGGTGGTCAATGTGGCAGGCACCAAGAGATTTCATTAGGCAGTCCTTGTACCTTTTCTTTGGTGCACCTCTGTCACGGTGGCCAGTGGAGAGCTCGCCATATAACACGATCTTGGGAAGGCGATGGTCCTCCATTCTGGAGACATGACCCACCCAGCGCAGCTGGATCTTCAGCAGCGTGGACTCGATGCTGTCGACCTCTGCCATCTCGAGTACTTCGACGTTAGGGATGAAAGCGCTCCAATGGATGTTGAGGATGGAGCGGAGACAACGCTGGTGGAAGCGTTCTAGGAGCCGTAGGTGGTGCCGGTAGAGGACCCATGATTCGGAGCCGAACAGGAGTGTGGGTATGACAACGGCTCTGTATACGCTTATCTTTGTGAGGTTTTTCAGTTGGTTGTTTTTCCAGACTCTTTTGTGTAGTCTTCCAAAGGCGCTATTTGCCTTGGCGAGTCTGTTGTCTATCTCATTGTCGATCCTTGCATCTGATGAAATGGTGCAGCCGAGATAGGTAAACTGGTTGACCGTTTTGAGTTTTGTGTGCCCGATGGAGATGTGGGGGGGCTGGTAGTCATGGTGGGTAGCTGGCTGATGGAGGACCTCAGTTTTCTTCAGGCTGACTTCCAGGCCAAACATTTTGGCAGTTTCCGCAAAGCAGGACGTCAAGCGCTGAAGAACTGGCTCTGAATGGGCAACTAAAGCGGCATCATCTGCAAAGAGTAGTTCACGGACAAGTTTCTCTTGTGTCTTGGTGTGAGCTTGCAGGCGCCTCAGATTGAAGAGACTGCCATCCGTGCGGTACCGGATGTAAACAGCGTCTTCATTGTTGGGGTCTTTCATGGCTTGGTTCAGCATCATGCTGAAGAAGATTGAAAAGAGGGTTGGTGCGAGAACACAGCCTTGCTTCACGCCATTGTTAATGGAGAAGGGTTCAGAGAGCTCATTGCTGTATCTGACCCGACCTTGTTGGTTTTCGTGCAGTTGGATAATCATGTTGAGGAACTTTGGGGGACATCCGATGCGCTCTAGTATTTGCCAAAGCCCTTTCCTGCTCACGGTGTCGAAGGCTTTGGTGAGGTCAACAAAGGTGATGTAGAGTCCTTTGTTTTGTTCTCTGCACTTTTCTTGGAGCTGTCTGAGGGCAAAGACCATGTCAGTGGTTCCTCTGTTTGCGCGAAAGCCGCACTGTGATTCTGGGAGAATATTCTCGGCGACACTAGGTATTATTCTATTTAGTAGAATCCTAGCGAAGATTTTGCCTGCAATGGAGAGCAACGTGATTCCCCTGTAGTTTGAGCAGTCTGATTTCGCCTTTGTAATATACAGTAAATATAATAAATATATTGTTATAATTTACCAAAGGCCCTTATTTTTGATTGCTCTCTGACTGTTTTTAATAATTTAAATATATTGTTATAGCTTCGAAACACCCTTGTTTGACAGGGGACTGGTTTCCCTGGGGTGAATGAAGGGAGTTTCTGCCAGAATCAGGCAGTGTGGTGGGACGGAGTTGGCCAGCAGATGGTGAGTGAGGTGGGTGGGTGCAAATGTCCAGCACCAAATTGTGAGGGCTAAATTGTCCAAAACCCACAACGGTTTGCATAAAAGCTCCAGCCAAGCTTTTCAAGATTGTTTCAGTTTGGAACCCTCTTCTACCAAAGATAAATAATATTATTAATCCTAACGATGATACATTTTTTTTTATTGGCTGCATCTTGAATTCAGCATGGATCAAGCAGTTTGAAATGCCTATTCATGATCTAGTCACCAGTGACAAGTATGGTTGAACAAGAGATTGTATGGTTGTTTGAAGAGACCTTCATATTATCAATAAAAGTTAAACAAATGACCAGCAATCAGTAACGAAGCACTGACAATGAATCTTAATTATCTAAAATACCATTATCTAATTAGCCTGAGCTTAGCAAAGAAAATATGCTGACTAAACACATTACAAAAAAAAAGAATCTCAATGAAGAATAAAACAGCTTGATAATCTCAAAAAAAAGTGAGAACGAAAAGTGTTTTTTCCTTGCAAAATGGACATGCACACAAAAAGACTGCAGCATTTCTTCTCTTGGATGTGAATAATATACTCACCTATCAAAGGCTTCCGTCACAAGTGGACTGAGGACAATATCTACTGCTCCTTTCACTTCAACAATGGCAGTAGTTCTGGTCTGAGTGACTGGTTGGTCAAGACTCCATTGCTCAGTAACTGTCTCGTCTGTATTTTCCATTATCGTCCTTTCCAGTGGAGTGTATGGAGTACTAGAAATTTTCAGTAAATGTCTAATTACTTAATTTTAATCAACCAATTTAATGATGTCTGAAACACATGATTCTGCAAGACATAGGCATTCAATTGACATCATAATTCTATCTATAAATATATATTTATAATGAAAACAATCAAGGATTAATTAAATAAAGCTTACAATAAAATTGATAAATAATATTCAATTAACAATGGAGTTATTTGGTGAGGGAAACACTGGTGACATTGTGAATAGAACTTTCAAAAGAAGTTTCATGTAGAACACTATAATGAAGTTGATGGCAAAATTGGAGCAAAGAATAAAATTGCCATCCGAATCAGAGTTGAAAATGACTCAGGGAAAAGGAACCATGTTATCAGAACCAGTTATATTCTAGCTGGACAAAAGACTTTCTGAAGGACTAGTAGTAGGACTATCATTTTAAGTCTTGTACATTAATGATAAGGATTGCACATATGTGTCCAATTTAAAAGTTACAACTGAGAAAAAAAAACTTGAAAAAATGTTAAATGTTAAGGAGGATAATGATAGAATTTCAGGTGAATGGAGAAACTGGCAGAATGGAAGGATACATAGCAAATCGCATTTAACAAAGTGAATATGTTTATGTAGGAAAAATAAAGAAAAGTAACATATCACAACAATCCCAAAGAGTATGTGGGAGCAGAAACACCTTGTAAATCTTTGAAGATTCAGGAAATGTTAAGAAAGCACTTCATGGAGAATGCTGGACTTCATAAAGAGAGAGAAAGGTCAAACAAAATGTATATTTGCAACTACATTATACTATTGGATTTGAAGGTCTTAAAGATGTTGCAGTAAGGACACAGTAGGATGAGGAACCTCTTTACATGGATCAATTAAAGAAGTTGGTATAGTTCTGCAAAGGGCAGAGAAAGGTGTGTGGTGATAAGAGAGACCTCAAGAAGGTTCAGGTAAATGTAATTATTCCCATCAGTGGAAGGGGTGAAGATCCAAGGGCAAAGATTTACAAAAGAACTTAACTGAAATGTGGAAAAACTTTTTCACTTAGAGAGCAGATATAATCTGACATTGGCTGTGAGGACGGATCCTCAATACAGATTTAATTGTCAAAACGGGATTAGAAAACTTGAAGAACCACAGAAAAAGACATGGACAATTAGACTAACCAGTTTACTGTTGCAGAAAGCTTGCTGAGATTCAATGGCATAATGACTTCATAAGACAAATAAGTCTGTATTAATATCAAAGCTCACACAATTTTTAAAAGTTAGGAATAATATGGTCTCTGGTTGGCATATTGTGCATACACCCAAAAATTTACAAATGCTGTTGCAAAATAATAGGAATCAATTTACAATTTAATTTAATATGTAATGTTCTGGCAGTCAATATTTTAAAAATTACCTTTCATTTGACCCCATTAGTTGAGCACCCCTGTCAAGTAATGTATTTGCTGAAAGACCTTGTTTAATCACCTGGAAGCAAATTAACAAAAATTGATCTCCATCAGGAAAAGTAACCAATTTTCAGTTATCAAAATCATTCTGAACACAGTTAATTATTTTTAATTCTGACTATACTCAATGAATGCATTATTAAATCAGAATAAGCTTGAGTCAAACATCACACAGAATGATGAAAAACATCATCCTGTTTCTCATTCACTTTTGTGAAAACAGGCACCGACAATTCTCTGGAAATGAATGTTAAGATGTTCACTGAGGATAAAGGAATCTTCGTCACACGGAGCAAACATCAGGGAAAGATACAGGATTAAAAAGTCAATTAAGATAATGAGGAGGAAAAGAAGAAACACATTTTGAATTTCAAACTTACATTCGAGGAGCAATTTATTACTTAGAGGAATTAAATTCCACAGCTGTAATTGCTGTTTTTGACCCTCCCATGATTGAATGGCATTACAGGGATGTGAAAAGGGGTCGTGCATATGAGTAGCTGAAAAGCTTCCTGCAGCAAATTTATTCCTTTTCATGATACAAAAATAGCTATTTCTTGAAAACAGTTGATAGATTGAAACCAGTTGTAAAGTGGTATATTCATAATCAACCTATACTAATTCTCAGCATTTTTGCAAATCTCTTTCATTGCCACAAATTGCTGAAAGTTTCCAAATATAACTTATTAAAAACACAAGATGCTTAATTTGTTACTTGGCATGCATCTTTTGTCCTGAATCTCCTTGACAACCTGCATCAGAAGACACGGTATTAAATACAGAAGTACAGCTAATCCATTTTGAAAAGACAACGAACAGAAAAACATGGCAGAAAAAAAACATTTATAAGGTTGAGAGTTTAGAAGATCCTTGTTACTCAATCAAAGAACAACATCAGCATATAATGAGACCATATCAGCAGGTTATAAGGCATATAGTCATCTCCTCACTGATCATCAACACAGGTGCACCTCAAGGATGCATGCTTAGCCCACTGCTCTATTCATTTTACACCCATGGGTGTGTGGCAATTCCAATGCCATCTACAAGTTTGCCAATGACACCACAATTGTTAATAGAATCACAAACAGCAATGAGGAAGTGTACATGAGGGAGATAATCAGCTCATTGAATGGTGTAACAACAACAAACTTGCGCTCAATATCAGAAAAAAACAAAATGATTGTAGACGTCAGGAGGAAGTCAGGGGACCCAGTCCTCATCAAGGGCTCAATAGTGGAGAAGGTCAAGAAATTCAAATTTCTGGGTACCAACATCTCCAAGGATCTGTCCTGGGGCCTACATGTTGATTCAATCACAAAGAAGGATAGCCAGTGGCTAAACTTTTTGTATCTGAGACAGTTTTGTATGTCACCAAAAACTCTCGTAAACTTCTACAGGTGTACCGTAGAGACCATTCTGCCTGGATGCAACACTGCCTGGTATGGAGGCGCCAACTCCCAAGACAAGAATAAACTCTAGAGAGTTGTTAACTCGGCATGTGACATCACAGGAACCAGACTTCACTCCATCGAGGACATCTATATGAGGCAATGTCTTAAAAAAGTAGCCACTATCCTCAAAGACCCCCACCATCCAGGCCATGCCCTCCTCTTCAGGGGAAAAGAAACAGGAGCCTAAATATGAGCACTCAAGGCACAAGGACACCTTCTTCCCTACTTCCATCAGATTCCTAAATAATTATTGAACCAAAGACGCTGCCTTACTTTTCGTGCACGATTATTTTTTATAGTTTGCACTATGATACTACCACAAAACATCGAATTTTATGACTTGTTCATGACAATAAACCCTGATACTGATTCTATTTCTCAAGCAACAAGAAGTTGGTGATAGGAAATTTAGCCGATATATTTTCATGAATCCTCACTTGGAATTTATTCTAAAATGGAGAATGGTATCTGTTTCATGGTTAATCATTTGAGGAAATCAGAATGCAAGCATGGAAAAATGTGGCATCAAAGAGAGACCTTCGTGATGCATTTAGGATATAATATGAAAGGAATCATGGCTAATTAATGGATCAAAGTTAACACATTTTAATTAAGCATAGTAATAACTGAAGTCTGCATGAGGGAAAATTTGCTACAATGTAGAATATTACAGATTAAGAATTTTCATTTCAAACTCCAAAAGGCAGCACTTGAGTTAAAAAAAATGCTTTTTATTCACCTATGGGATGTGAGTGTGTCCATAAGCAACAAGGCCAGAAATCAATGCATTTTTCCAAATGATGACAAACAGCTCTTTCTATGTCTGTAGTGCTATTAGGAATTGGATAGCTTTGTCCAGCCATATACCAGGAGTGGCAACATATTTTTACATTAAAGATGTCGTGCAACTTAAAAGAGAACTTGCAAGTGGTGACTTCCCAATATGCCTTCAGCCCTTGCCCTTCTTGGTGATAAAGCACATATTATCAAAGAAGAATAATGAGCTGCTTCTTGTTGATAATGCACATTGTAGCCTCTGTCCACTATTCCTGGAGGATAGAATGCTAAACAAACCATCTGTTATGTTCTGGACTATACGATTTGAAAAGAAGAGGAGGAAATTAAAGAGAAAATCAGAGTAAACAAAAGCAGCTTAACATGTTTTACAAATAACTTGTAAATCAGTGAATGTTTTAACATTCAAGATTAGATAGATAGGGTCATATATTTAAACAATTATTTAGACTCCATGAGTGGTAAGGGGTGAAAAAGATTTTTCATAAATTACGATGTCAAGCACATTAAAGCTCAATGAGACATGTGGGAACAGTCCAAAGAGGTAACATCATTTCTTGGCATAGGCTGAGAGAGCAAACATTTAATTTAATAGCGGAGCTGCAGAGAAAAAGAAAAGAGGAACTGATGGTCATTGCTAAAGAATTAAAGCTGGCTGATGTCAAGCATTGGATAAGAAAATAAAAACACAGAGGATTATAGTGAAATATTATATAGGTGAGGGAAAATTTGTTGATAAAGACCTAGACAATTTTCCAGAGGATAGATCTTTTGAATTGCAATTGGAATTGGAGAAATTAAAGGTGGTAGAAGAAAGAGATACGGGAGTTTGAATTGCAGAAACAATGAGACAGAGGAGGATGAAAAACAGAGAATATATGAGGCAGAGGAAACTGAAAAACAGAGGGAGGATGATGAAAGACAAAATAAATTTGACTTGGAATAAATTGAAAGAGACAGACGTTTTCAATTAGCAGTTAAAAATTGAGATGGAGGGTGTTAAGTGAAGTGAGGCTGTAACTCCTGGGGAGAGGTTTTTGGCTATTTGAGAGGTAAATCTAGTTCCTCCTTTCGATGAGGGAGTTACAGATACATATTTTGAAAAGGTTCCTAAGAGCTCAAGATGCCCAAAAGAAAAATGGCCTCTTATACCCCAAAGTGTATTGAAGGGAAAAGCACAAATTGCATCCTCTAGTTTGACTACAGAGCAAGTGGCAAATTATGATACTGTTAAACAAGCAGTATTGAAAGCTTATGAGTTGGTTTCAGAAGCATATAGACAAAAAATTTAGGAGTTTAGTGAAAACATGGAACCAATCTTATATGCATTTTGCTCTAGGAAAATATGTATGCTTTGACTGAAAAATAATAAATAATGATTTCAACAGATTAAGAGAAATGATATTAATTGAGGAAATTAAAAGGTGTATTCCATAAGAAATTAAATTATACCTGGATGAGAAAGATATGGGGACATGGCAACAAACAGCAAGGTTAGCAGATGAATGTATCCTGATTCACAAAAACAAATTTCAGAATAGTGAGCCTTTTCAGAGGGTTAATGTAGAGCAGATTAGTACACCTAAAATTAAGTATGGGGAGAATATTAAGAAAAAAGATGAAGGTAAGGTGGGAAAGGACAGAACTTCTGAATTTGTATGTAATTTTTGTAAGAAACTTGGTCATGTTCATGCAAAATGTTTAGTGATGAAAAAAGTGACGAGAAAAGGTGATATTACCAGACAGTTGAATTAAAGAGAACAGATGTTCCATACCTGGTAAGGATACTATGGATGTATTTAAGCCTTTTGTGTCAGAGGGCTTGGTTTCAGTAAAGGAGGGAGAATCACAAGTTCCAGTTAAAATTCTTAGAGATTCTGGGGTTGCCCAGTCACTGGCATTGGAGAAGGTTTTAACTCTTGATCAGACACAGGAGAGATTACTTTGATTCGAGATATTGGTGGAGATGTAGAGTCAATATCTCTGCACAAAATAGTGTTGAATTCAGAATTAGTTAAAGGACCAGTTGTTGTAGAAGTTATTTCAAAATTACCCATGCAAGGAGTATCATTTTTATTAAGGAATGATTTTGCAGGGGGGCGTGGCAAGATGGCGTAGGGAGCGGACGTGCCTTCCCGGTCTCCCCCAGGCAGTTATATAAATGTCTGTTTTAAGAATATTTCTTTTCTGTTAAAAGTCTTTGTTTTGTTTATCAATTGTTTTTAGTTTAAAATGGCAACAAAGATTAAGGAAAATAGAGTTCAAATACAGAACAAAACTACACTCTCCGACTTTGGAAGAAACTCGGCCTACTTGCCCAGACAGAACCACGGAGTCAAGGCTGGAATCTTCTTAAGAACGGAGCTCATTAATTGGACTGTCGGATAAGCTGGCCTTGGACACCCCTCTGAAAGATGGTGATGAATATTGATTTGAAATGTTTTATGAAGATAAATTGCAGTAATTGGCATTGGTTGCCCGTGAGTTTTAAAAATCCAGATAACCTTAAAGTTTATTAGTGATTTTTTTTGGATGGAATATCGGAAGGATGAACTTATTATCTATAAATATAGAACAAAATTACATTCTTTGACTTTGGAAGAAATTTGACCTATTTGCCTAGACAGAGCCGGAGTTGGTGCTGGAATTTTCTCAAGAACAGAACTTATTAAAGTTGATTTCGGACTTCTTTTTGAAAGATGGCGACGAATGTTGATTTGAAATATTTGAAATATTTTCTGAAGATAAACATATATATGAAACTCCTTGACCTGCAATAAGGTTTATCAGTGATTTTTTTGGATGGAATATTGGAAGAGTGAATTTATTATCTGTGAGTATGCATACATTGCAAACAGATTTTAATAGTTTTGAAAAGGTTTTTTTTAAACTAAACAACAAGATCAGTTTAATATTGAGAAAATTGGAAAAAACGGAAACTTTATTAAATTTGGAAACTCAGTAGAAAGAAACTATGAACAAGATTGATGATTTATAAAATTAAAGTTGAAGGAGCAATGTCCAAAAAGAGTTAAAAATTTTGAATAAGTTTTTCTTGAAAATAAACAATAATTTCAACTTAACATTGAGAAGATTGACAAAGTGGAAAATTTGATATTAAATTGGGAAACATAGAAGAAAGAACTTATGAATAACATTGATGCTTTAGAAGATCAAGACCGAAGGAATTATGTTCAAGAAAATTTTAAAAGATTTGAAAAAACTTTTTTTGAAAGTAAGCTACAAATTCAACTTGAGACTGAGAAGAATGGAAGATTCGGTGTTGAACTGGGATGTTCAGAGGTGTTTTAATTCAGTGGATGAAATTCAGGAAGATTTGAAAAAAAATTAAAAAACAAGCTTTTATTGATTGTAAACAATGTTTAACTCAGTGTTGGGAGGGTGGAAAGGGTGCAAAATTTAATATCAAGTTTGGATTTTCAAAAAAAAGAGTTTATGAATAAGATTGGTTAAATTGATGGACCGGGGTTTTATGGATATAAGAAATGATGATTTTTCGGTTTATACGTGTATTTTGTCTGCCTGGGGGGGGGGGGGAGGGAGTGGTACTTCTGCTCCCGAAAGTCATATGCCACTTGTGGTTTATACCACACCCATTTGGGTTTTTGGGAATTAACCACCACAAGGTGGTTTCCTAAGGGGTTAGGGGAGGTGGGGGGGGGGGGTGAAAATTAGAAAATTATTTAGTATCTATTATGTAATATTATACTAAGTCAATTTGAAATGAATGTATGGAGATACTATAAATAAATTTCAAAAAAAAAAGGAATGATTTTGCAGAGGATAAAGTTGGGTCAGTTTTGAGATTAACAAATAAGCCTAGTAAGGATGAGGTTGACGAAGATTGTGAGATATATCCTGCATGTGCTATAACAAGGCCTTTGTCTAAGAAATTGATGAGAGCAGAGGAAGGTCCAGTTGATAGAGACTTGCCCAATACTTCTGAAATAGCCTAAAAGGAGCAGGTTAACGTGAGAGTCAGGATTTGACTTTGTCAAGGAAAGAGTTAATTGAGCAGCAAAAGACCGATTCTGATCTTGTTGACTTAAGGGAGAAAGTTGTGAATGAGGAAGAGATTAGGGAAAGGCCCTGTGGATATAACTTGAAGGGTGAATTGTTAATGAGGAAATGGAGACTTCTAGATGTTCCTGCAAATGGGCAGTGATTCATCAGATGGTCATTCCTAGAATTTACCAAAATGAAATTTTAAATTTGGCCCATAGAACTCCTGGGTCGTCATCTTGGTGTAAAGAAAACCATGAATAAAATTTTGAAACAATTCTTCTCGCCAGGTTTTAAGAAGAATGTCGTGAATTGCTGCCGAACATGTCACCTTTGTCAGGTTGTGGGGAAACCTAACCAGAGTCCTCCAGTAGCTCCATTGCAACCTATTACTGTTGTTGGGGAACCTTTCACTAAGGTTATTGTAGATTGTGTGGGTCCCCTGTCTAAAACAAAAGCTGGGAATCAGTACTTGTTTACAATCATGTGTATGGTGTTGAGATTTCTAGAATACCATTAAGGAATATTAAAGCAAAAATAGTGATAAAGGCTTTGGAAAAATTTTTCACAAGTTTTTGGGTTGCACAGAGATCCAGAGTGATCAAGAAATTAACCTCATGCCCAGGTTGTTTCAACACTTGATTTATGAGTTGGAATTAACCAGATCACTTCATCTGCGCACCATCCTGAAACTCAGGGAGCTTTGGAAAGATATGATGAGGATTTATTGTCTGAAGAATGGGAAAGATTGGGATGATTATATTCATTTATTGTTATTTGCAGCAAGAGAGGCTGAGCAGGATTCATTAGGTTTCAGACCTTTTGAAATTGTGTTTGGACATCAGGTTAGAGGACATTTAATGTTGTTGAAAAAGGAGTGGGTTAATGAGGATGTACAGTTGAACTTGCTGGATTATGTTTCTAAATTTAATGATCGGTTACAGAGTGGACTTTGGATCAAGAGAATTTAGAAATGCTTCAGGGTAAAATGAAGAGTTTATTTGACTGGAAAACTCATGTGAGGAATTTTAAGACAGGAAATAAAGTGTTAATTTTGTTTCCAACACATGACAATCCTCTTACAGCAAATTTTTCAGGACCATATGAAGTGAAATCAAAACTGAATGATATTACCAATGTGATAAACACTCCAGATCATAGGAATAAAACTCAGGTTTGTCATATAAATATGTTGTAACCTTAATATGAGGGAAAAAAAGTAGTGGAGAACAGTCTGTATTACAGGTGTTGGTTGTTGACAGGGTTGAGGAAGTTATAGATCATAAGATTATGGAAATAAAATCTTGTGACGGTCACCTTATAGAAACCATGGTTCCTGTGCACCTGTCTAACTCTGCAATTTTGGAAAATTTTGAGTATTTAAGTCACAAGAACAGAAGCGGTTGTTCTTGAAATATGCAAATTTGTTTCCAGATGTGCCAAAAAGGATGTCATTAATTTGTCATGATGTGGATGTGGGAGAAGCAAGTCCCATAAAACAACACCCCTATCAAATAAACATTCAAAAGAGTAAAATCATGGATCAGGAGGTGGAATATATGTTGAAAAATTATATTATTAGACCCTCAAACTCAGATTGGAGTTCTCCTTGTGTTCTGGTACCTAAAACAGATGAAACTGTTAGGTTCTATACAGATTACAGGAAGGTTAATTCAGTAACTAAAACAGATGTTTATCCTATTCCTAGAATTGATGATTGCATTGATAAAATTGGGAAAGCTAAATATTTTACTACGGTGGATTTGTTGAAGGGTTACTGGTGTGTGCCACTACAGATAGGGGAAGGACTATTTCTGCTTTTGTGACACCAATCTGGTTTATACGAATATAATGTGCTACCTTTTGCCATGAAAAATGCCCCTACAACATTCGAAACAATGATAAGTTCAGTAATCCAAGGTTTGACACATACAAATGCTTATATTGATGACCTGATCACAAAAAATGACACATAGGAAGAACATCTGAGGGAATTGGTCAAATTGTTTGCAACATTATCAAAAGCAAACAACTCAATTTTGCTAAAAATGTATTTGGACACGCTACTGTGACATACTTAGATCATGTAGTTGGTCATGGCAAAGTTGCACCTGTTCAAGCTAAAGTGGTCCAATTTCTGAATTTCCTATTCCCAATGGCAAGAAACCAGTGACAAGGTTTTTAGGAATGGCAGGATATTATGAGATATTTTACAAAAATTTTGCTGAAGTTGCTCTTCCTTTAACCAACCTTTTGAAGAAGGGAGAGAAATTTGAGTGGACAAAATTTTGTCAGAGAGCTTGAGAAAATTTAAAGGAGATGCTATGCCATTGCCTGGTGTTAAAATCTCCTGATTTTGACAAACCATTTTCTTTACCAGTGGATGCCAGTGAGGGGGCAACAGGTGCAGTTTTATTATAAAAACATGATGAAATAGGCCATCCAGTTGCCTACTTTTTGAAAAAAATTTATGTTCATCAAAGGAACTATTCCACTATTGAGAAGGAAATGTTGTCTATAATACTTGCTCTGCAGAATTTTGATGTGTATCTGGGTACTACTTATGAACCAGTTGTGATATTTACTGACCTCAATACTCTGGTGATTTTGAATAAAATGAAGAATTAAAACATAAAATCATTAAACTGGAGTTTAATATTGCAAGAATATAATCTGCAAATTAATCATATCAAAGGTACAAATAATGTAATAGCAGATTGATTGTCAAGCTGTTTAAATTGAACATGTAACAAAATATAAACTCAACATTGGGATACATTGTTATAGCATGTTACATATTGTGCATTGCTATCACTGTAGTGATTATAAAGTCAGTTTAGTTATAACACAATTTTACCTCAAGAGTTAAAATTCTTTTGTAGGAGAGAGTGCAACGGGTTATTTATATTTTATTATATATATATATATATATATATAAATATGTCTTTAAAAGAGATAGATTCTAGGGGTTCAGTGTAGGTCACTTCACAGAGTAACAAAACACATCTCATTTAAAGTGCAAGAGCTTTGCTGAAGCCAGACATTCAGGCACCAATGATTTTTGCAAAGACAATGGAACTGCTTTGGAAAGAATTTCAAAAGCAGGTACAAATGAAAAGTCCAAAGGATTTGGGTTTAGAGCCTTGGGAAGCTTGGTTTTTACAAGCAGAGAGAGAGAAAGAGAGAGAGAGAGAGAGAGAGAGAGAAGTCAGTACTGCAGTAGGTTTTGAAGCTGCAACTTGGAAAGCTGGCAGGCTTCTTGAAAACCCCATTTTGAAGACTGGTTGTGAGTACAGAGTTCAGCCTGTTGAAAACCCTTGTAGTCCTTACAAGAGGAAATGGCTGGCTAGAAGGTTTCTTCTTAAATAAGGGAAACAAGAGAAACTCTATGGCGACCCCGAAGAAGAGGTTATCATTTGGGAAATCCATGATGGGGAAAATTTCTTCGGCAAGACATTGAAGTGACTGATCGGGGAAAACTCAGTTGTGTGTGACAACGAGCAACATATCTCTCTGTGAAACCAACAAGAATCTTCCCGTGCAGTAACCATTTAACTTTAAGCATCAGAACCTGGTGAAAATTCATAAATGTTAACATCTGTGAACAATATAAAAATTGCCTGATACCGGTGAACTTGCAGAAGAGAGAAGTGAATGATTGGACTATTAAAGCAAAAATCTTTCCTGAACGTATATACATTACACACACGTGGGCTTAGAATTAGAAGGGGGTTAAGTTAGATTAAAAGTTAATGTTTGATCCTGTTTTTATGTTTAAAGAAAATTAAAAGCAACTTTTGTTTAATTAACCATTGGTGATCTTGGTGAATTTCTATTGATGCTGGGTCCTGGCCTCGTAACAACATCATCTCGCTATCCTTTTGTTAATTTCATTTTGTAAAGTGCCTTACATTTTTCTTCAATTCAAGAAACTTTATAAATGCAAATTTTGTCAACCATCTCACCTTGGTTGTCGAGTTCTCAAAAGGCAAAGTTCCCAGTGGATAAAAACGACCCTTACACTTATGTATAAGTTCAACTCATGAGAAAGAATGCTTATTATTAACACAGAGAAGAGTACCCACCTTAAACATGGGAACAGAAAGCTGATCAAATGAAGAAGAGCTCTCTTCACTGGTTGGAGTATCAAGATCCAGAGGACGATGCAAAGAAGATTTTGATGTTCTCTTGTTTGTTGGCTGTTTTACTGACCAGTTGGAGACCTGCAACTGTGTAAGGTAATTTAAATAACAAGACATGACAATCTGTTGACGTGTCAGCTGTCTGTTATCTACAGTTTTTTCACCTTCTGCAGTATATACATGGTCAGTTATCTCCTCTTCCCCTTCAAGTGCAGAAACAAAAGATGCCTGAGAGGCATGAGCTTTTATAGGATAGTTTTTCAGCCCTTGGTTGTCTCCATTCACAAAACTAGTCAATGGTCCCTCCACACTATGATAAATTGTGTTCCTGCTATAATCTATTGCTTGGGTGCGGCGTCTCTTCTTTCTTCCAGGATAAGTTCCAGGACCTTCATCACTACTGACTGGGTCAAAGTCTTCTGCAGCTGAAAAGTATGCCTCACTGTCAGCAACAGATATGCTGGAATCAACTGATCGATACTGATGAAAAGTGTTAGAATCTGCTGATGGAGTGAAGGGAAAGGATCCAAAGCTCCTCCTCTGACGGGGAGAGTCCAAAACATTTTCATCACTTCGAGATACATCACCAGTAAACTGTACACCCATTGTTGCAGGTTGCCGCTCACCAAAAATAGCTGCTGACAAACTCTTAGTACTTCCAAGTCGTGTAGATGACACAGACGCCTGTTGTTTCAAAGGAGATTGGGCAAAAGATTTATCTTGATTATTGGGAGAAACTGGAGTGCTTCCTGAAACATCTGTTGGACCACTGAAAAAAAAAATGTGATTTTTCTTTCTAAAAATCAAGAGCTTGCCAAAGACATTGAAATGGCATTTAATTATCCATTACTTAACAAAATCAAGCACAAAACAATAATTTTGCCTCAGAAAACTCAAATTAATAAATTAACTTACTTTCCAATCGTTTCTTCTGTATTTAAAGCAGGAATAGGCATCTGCATCATATTGTCATCTGCATGAGAGGAAGGACTGTTTTTTTCACTTGCCAACAGAGGGAGTGCTGCAGTGGAACTACTGTTTTCTTCAGATGAGGAGGCTGAACTGTGAGATTGAAAAGGGACCTGCAAATTATTGTGCTGGTTTTTTCTCTCTGAATCAGTTCCCAATGATCTGGAGTCCCATTCTTTTCTTTTTGCCCCATTTGTTTTACCTAAGCAACCAAAACACAAGTACTATAAACAAATACAACAACACTTGCGGCTTGAATTTTAAACCATAAGATATGGCAAAATGCACTGACAAATTGTAAAAACACTTTATGCTGAAAGCACGATATTACAGTTATATTTTTAACTCGTATGAAATAAGAGAGAAACTTCAGATTGGTAATTGCAGTAAATCATAAGAAGTTGTTAAGTTTATACACAAGATGTTACCATCTGCAGTCTTTGATGTATCCTTAGTGATGATCCATTCATTTGGATGCAACAGTGACTGACCATAGAACATTTCTGTTTCTGTATTTATGGTAGAATAGTCAGAACTTGTGGAAGGAGTCATTTCATCCAGTTTGAAGAAGTCAAGACCTGAGGATATGCCTGCAAAGAATTTACAACCAGCAAGGCAGCCACACTTGTTCTTGCTTCGTTTATTTTTAACATCATTATCTGGCCAGAGAAACCATAATCTGCAAGAAAGAATGTTACATCAGTCACAGAAACCTCACAGTAACAAATCACTGGACATTCAGTTTGAAGCAACAGTAGTTACTACCTTTATACATCCCAAATGAAAGGCAACAGAAGAGAATGTTTTATGCATCAATAACACAAATATGACCAAAGTGCTACATTCTAAGCAAACAATTACAAATTCTATTGCCACCATTACAGCATCAATATCGATGGTTAATTTTGCTCTTCACCGAATTCTACTCTTATTTGACATTGATGTGAATTTACCTGGCCAGCTTGGTAGAAGCCACATTATTTAGTTTCATTTTATTTTTCCTTTAATTTTTGCCAACCATTCCCATTCCACCACTTAAGACAACATACATATATTGTAACCTAGTGACAAACTAGGTCACAATATATCTGAGAAGTACAGTGTCATAAGATTCAGGATTTTTTTGTCATGTAAAAGTACAGAACATTCAATATTACACAAATTTGGTTTCTGCCTGCCTTAAGGCAGACAAAGAGTCACTATTAGTGTCACCTGGCACCCCTTACAGTGCGGAAAGACGAGAAGCAAAAGAACCCCTTCAGATCACTGAGTGTCCATGGATTTGCCTCAAGCGTTCCCACATCATCTGCAGTCAGACAGACTCCTGTTTGATCCATCGACAACCCGAGCTCCAGATCCAAATCTCTAACACGATCAGGAAGCCTTCAGCGCCCAATACTCTTCAGAATTCCTTCTTGCCCTCAGCACCCTCTTAAATCACAGTTCAGATACCTGGTCACCCTGACCACAAGTCACTCGCAGCCTCTGTAGGTCTCTTAAACAATGAGCCCCTTGCTGGTCCATCACCATGGTCACTGTCCTGCAGAATCATCTCTGCTTCTCCTCAACTGGAGATGTTCTCCTTGTTTCTGGTGCTCTCTGCCAGTACACTGCTCCCTGGACTCTGCAACCCCTCATGGCTGCGACAGAGCACAGGCGCCGCCATTTTGGACACAGATACATAGTTGCAGAATTTTAGTTTAAAAACAGTATCAACTCCTTTAAGAGGCAATTTAACACCTATACGGAGCATTAGGACAGGGTGGTTGAACCCTTCAGTGCAGCACTGTGACTTCATTGATCGCTCTCTCCAGATCCGCACCAGTGCAGCCGTTGAACCTTAAGTAGGTTATCATTATTACCAATTTTCTGCCTTTCAGTATTTTTTTAAAAATACATTCTTCCAAATGGAAAAAAAGTAAATAAACTATTTTTGTTAATTGCAGGGTATCAGAAAATCTGGGACAATGGTAATTTGATTTGGTCATAAATTTTGGATATCTCGCTTTGACTGGTGGAGAGGAAGACCACATATTGTACATATAAATGCAAGTATACTGTACCTTTTAGTTCTATTATCGTGTATTTCCAAGAATTGTCTCTGCACTTCATGTTTTGCAGGATGGTCTGCAGCCAAAGCAACATCTGCAGTGATTAATCGAAAATTTATTGAACCAGCTTCAAGCCAATATGATCGACGCAGTACTGTAGATTGAATTCCAAGTCTACTGTTTTCAAATTGTTCGATATATTGCTTCAACTGAACATCTTGCATTACAGCACTTACACCTTCTCCAACTGCTTGGTTATGAAGATTACAGGTAGCAATGCGAATGGCTCCTATCTAGAACACAAGTGTTAGAAATTAACAACATCTGGGAGTACCATGTCATGCAATACCATGATCAAATTAACATGAACAAGCATAACAAAAAGCCATACTTTTACGACAGTGCCCTCTATAATGTTTGGGACAAAGACACTTTCTTTCCTTTATTTGCCCCTGTGCTCCACAATTTTAAATTTGCAATCAAATAATTCACATGTGATTAAAGTGCACTTTGCAATTTTATTCAAGGTTATTTGTATATATTTTGGTTTGACCATGTAGAAATTACTGTTCTTTTTATACAAAGATCCCCTATTTCAGGGCACCATTATGTTTGGGACATTTGGCTTTACAGGTATGTTTTGGTGCAAGGACGCAGCCTTGCTTCACGCCGTTGTCAATGGAGAAGGGTTCGGAGAGCTCATTGCTGTATCTGACCCAACCTTGTTGGTTTTCGTGCAGTTGGATAACCATGTTGAGGAACTGGGGGGGGGGGGGGGGGGGGGGGGGGCATCCGAGGTGCTCTAGTATTTGCCAAAGCCCTTTCCTGCTCACAGTGTCAAAGGTTTTGGTGAGGTCAACAAAGGTGATGTAGAGTCCTTTGTTTTGTTCTCTGCACTTTTCTTGGAGCTGTCTGAGGGCAAAGACCATGTCAGTAGTTCCTCTGTTTGCGCGAAAGCCACACTGTGATTCTGGGAGGACATTTTCGGCGATATTAGGTATTAATCTATTAAGGAGAATCCTAGCGAAGATTCTGCCTGCATTGGAGAGCACATCTATGCTGAAACAAGCCATGAAAGACCTCAACAATGAAGACGGTGTTTACGTCCGGTACCGTACGGATGGCAGACTCTTCAATCTGAGGCACCTGCAAGCTCACACCAAGACACTAGAGCAACTTGTCCGTGAACTACTCTTTGAAGACGATGCCGCTTTAGTTGCCCATTCAGAGCCAGCTCTCCAGCACATGACGTCCTGTTTTGCGGATACTGCCAAAATGTTTGGCCTGGAAGTCAGCCTGAAGAAAACTGAGGTCCTCCATCAGCCAGCTCCCCACCATGACCACCAGCCCCCCCACATCTCCATCGGGCACACAGAACTCAAAACGATCAACCAGTTTACCTACCTCAGCTGCACCATTTCATCTGATGCAAGGTTCGACAAAGAGATAGATAACAGGCTCGCCAAGGCAAATAGCGCCTTTGGAAGACTACACAAAAGAGTCTGGAAAAACAACCAACTGAAGAAACACACAAAGATCAGCATGTACAGAGCCGTTGTCATACCCATGCTCCTGTTCGGCTCCGAATCATGGGTCCTCTACCAGCATCACCTACGGCTCCTAGAACGCTTCCATCAGCGCTGTCTCCGCTCCATCCTCAACATTCATTGGAATGACTTCATCACCAACATCGAAGTACTCGAGCTGGCAGAGTCCACAAGCATCGAATCCATGCTGCTGAAGATTAAACTGCGCTGGGTGGGTCACATCTCCAGAATGGAGGACCATCGCCTTCCCAAGATCGTGTTCTATGGCGAGCTCTCCACTGGCCACTGAGACGGAGGTGCACCAAAGAAGAGGTGCAGGGACTGCTTAAAGAAATCTCTTGGTGCCTGTCACATTGACCACCGCCAGTGGGCTAATATCGCCTCAAACCGTGCATCTTGGCGCCTCACAGTTCGGCGGGCAGCAACCTCCTTTGAAGAAGACCGCAGAGCCCACACACTGACAAAAGAGGAAAAACCCAACACCCAACCCCAACCAACCAATTTTCCCTTGCCACCGCTGCAACCGTGCCTGCCTGTCCCACATCGGACTTGTCAGTCACCAACGAGCCTGCAGCTGACGTGGACATACCCCTCCATAAATCTTCATCCGCGAAGCCAAGCCAAAGAAAAGAAGAAAAGGTATGTTTAATTGTTTCATTGGTGCAGATATGAGAGCTGGGCTTGTTTCAAAGATTTTGATCACCTTTGGAATCTGTAATTGCCATTTTTCAACATGAGGAACACTTATGCCAATAAAAGTCAAATAAGCCATTATGAGGCTGAAAAACAAGAATAAAACAGTAAAAGGCATTGGCCAAACCTTAGGATTACCGAAATCATTAAGAAGAAAAAGCATACTGGTGAGCATAGTAACCAGAGAGGGACTGGTAGGCCATGGAAGACCCCCACTGCTGATGACAGAAGAATTCTCATCATAATGAAGAAAATTCCCCAAACACCTATTCGATAGATCAGAAACACTCTTCAGAAGGTAGGTGTAGATGTGTCTGATGAACCATCAATAATTTCAAAGACCATCCATGCTGGTCGACTGTCCTGGACTGAGGAGGGGCCTGTTGCACAGTCGCCTTTATTCAGGGGTTAGGGGGAAGAGTCTCAGGCACAATCCAATATACAGCACATCCAAACTTGTTTTTAAAAATGAGTCCAGTGGGTTGAAGTGAATTAAAGTTCTTACAGATTAAGTCTTTCATCTGCTGTTGCGACTGTTGTAGTGCCTGCTGCAGTGGAGGTGTTGAGTCTTGAGTAGTCTGGGAAACCTATAAGTTGCCGTCAGTAATGGCTTGGTGTATGCCTGGCGCCAGATCTGACATGCCATCTGCTTGGGCAAGGGTAACAAGCCATGACACTGGTGCATCATGGATAGCGATAGATAAAGGGGTTGCGGAATGGTCAGCAATGGTTTTGGGGACCTGAATGGAGACTATGTCCTCACACCCATGAGGGTACGCCATGTAGGCGTATTGGGGTTTGGCGTGGAGGAGATGGACTCTTTCAACCAGTGGGACAGACTTATGGCTCCTCACGATGCTTCTGGAGTAGGATCAGCCCTAGGGATATCAACCACAACAGCAGCGTGGACCCTGAAATGGACTTCTTGGGGAAGGAAAGCATCTTTTTATGTGGATGGATCGGTGGGTTAGGGCATCTGGAGGTTCATTGAGTTAGTTTCCTGGGCCGGTTAAAGATATCATAATTGTAGGTGGAAGGTCCAATTCTCCATCTTAATATCTCGTCATTTTTTATTTTACCTCACTGCTGGATGTTAAACATGAAAATGAATGCACATTGGTTAGTCAGCAAAGAGAATCATTTGCCGGCAAGTTAGTGACTCCAGTGATGTACTGCCTCAACAATGGCCTGTGCTTCCTTCTCGACAGAGTGTTGGATTTTTGAGCTCTGGAGGATGTGGGAGAAAAAGGCTACAGGTCTGCCCACTGGTTGAGGGTGGTGGCCAGGGCAAAGTCAGACACATCGCTTTCCACCTGGAATGGGGTGGATTCGTCACTGTGTGCATTGTGGCCTTGGCAATGTCCATCTTGATGCAGCTTATGGGTAGCCAGGAGGTGCCAAGCGTAGACCTCGTTTACCTTCCTCTGGTACAAGCTTTTCAGTATGTCCATTGCTGCAGGGTTCTACTGGACGTCCTGATCATCGAGTATACCAGGGGCTCGACCTGGGAATATAGTAATTGCTTCATCTTCTTATCGGATGATAGCAGAGGAGGCCTGCAGGAACACTTCAAAGTAACAGAGCCATACTTCAAAGCTATTGGATGCATCAAGATTGTGGGTCGAGGTTCAGATTTTCTGGCTTCAGGATCTGCTTCATTAATAAAAAAAGCTGTTGTGAATAAAATTGATACACCATCAATAACTTCAAAGACAAAGTCGTCGAGAAACTCGTAGGCTTTTATTCACAATAGAATGGATGTCCATCCATGCTGGTCAACCGTCCTGGACTGAGAAGGGGGGTGTGGAACTGTTGCTTTTATTCAGGGGTCAGGGAAGAGCCTTAGGCACAGTCAGCAAGGGGCATGTCCTAGCACATCCAAATGCATATACAGTGGTTTACCACAGTATCAATGACTACTATCCATAAAAAAAATGTCATGAACAGAAATACAGAGTTTACACTACAAGATGCAAACCATAGTTAGCCAGAGAAACAGTTTTCCAAGAAGTATTTAAAAGAGCCTGCAGAACTGTGGACATTTGAGACTTAGTTTAACCTGTATCAGAGTGATGGCAAGTACAAAGTTTAGAGGCGTAAAGGAAGTGCCCAAGTTCCAAAGCTTACCACATCATCTGTGAAAAATGGAGGTGGGGTGTTAAGGCCAGGGCATGTATGGCTGCCGCAGGTACTGGTGCTCTTGTCTTCATTTATGATGTAACTGCTGATAGCAGTAGCACAATGAATTCTAAGGTGAACAAAAACATCTCATCTGTTCAAGTAAATGCCTCCAAACTCATTGGATGGTGCTTCATCTGTCAGCAAGACAATGATCCCAAACATACTGCTGAAGCAACAAAGGAGTTTTTCAAAGCTAAAAACTGGAGAATTCTTGAATGACCAAGTCAGTCATCCGATCTAAATCCAATTGAGCATGCCTTCCACATAATGCAGAGAAAACGTAAGGGGGCAACCCCGCAAAACAACCAGGAACTGAAGATGACTGCAGTAGAGGCCTGGCAGAGCATCACCAGAGAAGATACTCAACACCTGGTAATGTCTATAAATCACAGACTTTAAGCAGTCATTGCATGTGGTTAAAGGATATGCAACAAAGTACTAAACATGACTATTTTAATAAACATACCATTGCTATGTCCCCAACATTATGGTACCCCGAAATGAGGGCACCATGTATTAAAAACTGCTGTCATTTTCACATAGTCAAACCTAAATGTATACAAATACCCTAGAATGAAATCTGGAATGGGTGCTTTAATCACATGAATTTTGATTACAAATTTAAAAATGTGGAGCAGAGAGGCAAATAAAGGAATAAAAGTGTTTTTGTCCCAAGCATTATGGAGGGCACTCTATATGTGGAACATACAAAACAAATATTTTACTTCTGAAAGATTTTCAAAATTGACACACTTATCACGTATGCTCTCTGTGGCTATTATAGAAAGAAAAGGATATATTTCGGGCACTTTTCACACCAATTGCAAGATCACTGCAACATAAATCATTTGCAGTAACAGCAGAATTTCTATGATGCCCTTTTTAGAATGAACACTTTTGTGTTAAAAACCAGCCAGGAAAGCAATTTTAAACTGTAAAAAAAATTGTATACAATAAAGTGAACAAGAGCATCCAATTGTGAGAAGGTAAATAGCCGTAAAGGATGACGAGAAGAAATGCAAATAACGGAACAACATAAACCACAACAAAACAAAAATGGAATTAAAGCACCCCATTATATTTCAGAAATAAAAATCCTCCTTTTAAATTCACTACTTCATTTACCAGTTTCTCTGCATGAGAGAAAAAAAACTGACTCTTAGATTAGGCAAACAACAGAGCCCACAGCAATTGAGAAGGATTCTCCTCTGGAAATGGTAAGCATTAACATAACCCTGGGAATATTACTCTTACACTGAGCACCATTTTATCTGGAAGCTTCTCAATGCTACATTTTTTGACAACTACTCTATCTTCACCTCATTTGTCCCTATAGGTTTTCTTTTCCTTTTCTGAATCTCCATCACCTGAACCTCTTCCATTCCCAATGCTCCCACTAGCTTCTGCTCACCCTCACTTTTTCCTCTTTCCTGTCTGCTACATGTGGATTACAGAGAATCCTGTGACCTCGCTGTCTGGAGCCTAGTCAGAAGTCGCAACACCCACCAATCCAGGTTGGACCCATAGTGCACACCTTACCATTGGCTCATTTGATTGATGCAGCATCATCATTGGCCGTACGCCCTGCTCAGAACCACATAAATTCCAACATGTGCTACAGTTCTGTCTCTCTGCTCCTTGGTCCTGACTATGAACACCTGCTCTATGCCAGGTCACTTAACTGTGGACATCGCTGGAGGAGTCGTTGGCAAGGTGTATACTACACTTAGAGCAGGAACATAAAGCAATGGCTTGGCAGTACAGGCATTCCCTGGGTTAAAAATATCCAAATTACAAACAACTCGTTCTTACGCACCATCAAGCCAGTTGTTAGTTGAATGCCGTCAACTTCCGGTTCGAACATGATTGGGTCACCATTGAAAGGGAGTACGCTGTACAATACTCTCGCATGATGCTGCCATCATCCAGCATCGCGAGACTGCAGCGTACCACATATTGCAAGCATGGGAACAGATTCAAACTTGAAAAGTATAGATCCGAACATCACACCTGGACAGTACAGTATACTCTTATTTCGTCTGGTTTAAAAGTGGCTCGTAAACCAACAGTTTGGTGACTCTTTACTGTTTAACGTAGGTAGAAATGAACAGCTGCTTCTTTGCAGCTGATTCCACCTGCATTTCACATGGCAAAAATCCTAATACACCTGTACTGTACCAAATTTACCAGGGGAAAAGCCCTGAAACTATGGTACTACACACATTATTATAGAGTAACCATGCCTCCAAAGCATAAATCCGATGCAAGCAGAATCAAACACTGACTCTCCTGCACCAAGTCCATCCTCTCTAACAGTAGCCATCTCTCCATCATCTTCTCCTATATCATCCAATTATATACTGTATTATTATGTTTAAGATGTTGGAGTGTATTTGGAAGTGCTTCTTAAATGTTTTTGCATGCATAGAAAGGAAAAATAAATACTATATACTAAGATAAACATTTGACTAACTGATGCTAAATAAGTACTGCTTAAATACAAATTTGAGTTAAAGACAGATCCAGGTAACGGAACTCATTTTTAACCCAGGGACTGCCTGTATTTAGCATTGAGCCCCCCACCCCATTGGTGCAGGGAACTGGGAGTATTTTTTTAAGCCCCTGGTTCGTTAGTGTGCTAGTAACCACATATTACTTAACTTTGAGCCGCACCCCAAGGTGCAGGGATTGGGTGCGTCTGCTGAAGTTCTTGTTTGTGAGTGTGTACATTTGCGGGAGAGTGTGGTAGGGTAAGTGGCCACTGATATCGAGGACTACTGCACCCAATGTGTCTGCTTACACCGATATAGTATTTAAGTTTCATACCATGCACAGGATAGGCAGCCACCAGTATCAAGAGTCCAATATGGATCCAATATAAATGTGTATTGAGTAGCTTGAGTGATTAAGTACCATTTGGCATCTTCCCCTGCTTGATTCCTGCGCACAATAAAGTTACCTTTGATTGTGACTCTTGTGTCCAAACTCGTCTCTCTGTGAACCTACTGAAACTGATACTATTCCCAACAAATGTAACAATTGGTGCTGCAAGAAGGATTCAATGAGTTTCAGTTGCACACACATGGTGGAATTACTAATTAAGTACGATATCATAATAATGAGAGTGTGTATGCCCTGTTGGGTGCATGTATTATCGTGTACCTGTTTACGAATGGGGACAACAGGAGACAACCCACAAACTGTTGGGGAACCCCACAGTCGGAACATAAAATACCCTGGTAGACCGAGGATAACCATGGGTATAGCCATTTAGTGGCTTGGCTGGATCAACAGGCTGGGCCCATCCGGGGAGAAGATTGGACACCACGTGCCGTCCCTCATTGAGAAATCAGGACTTCCTGGGACCAAGGGGAGGGGCCCATTGGCTTATGGTATCTCTGTTGAGACATCAATTTGAAATTGCAGAATTAAACTAACAGGGTGCACAGAAAGAAATGGAGATGGAATCCCTCTAGCATCACTACTACAGGAGGCAGTGCAGATTGCCCAAGTGCAAGTGACCAACCTAAAATGAAAGTCATGGAGGCAGCTCCCAAGATGATTAAAACGCAGCAGCTGCAAACAGCTCACAGGTCTGACTGGCAGATTGACCCAGTCAAGGCCCGAACTATTATCCAGTCAGGGGAAGGGATGGCAAGTGGTTGGGTGATGGCTATGCGTGGATGGACAATGATGACTGTGAGAAAACTGAGTCCTACAATATACATCATCTCCACTGCATGCCTGAGCTTTTGTGAGCCCGACCAGTGACCAGTCCCATTCCTGCCACGAGGGCAAAACAGGGAGGTAGCCGAAGTGGGCGGGAATCTCAGGTATGTCGTTACACAGACTCCAAGGAGCTAACCAACCTAGAGGACCAATACAACGAGCAGCCGGGTGACCACTTAGATATGTCACTACCACGGCTAAGAGACAATGTTTGTCCCTCTCATCGGGAAGCAACACCCTGGGCAGTCTGTCTCAACAACTGACAATTGGCAATGCCTTGCAGGCACTGCAAGAAAGGATTCCTATGGGACCTAGTAGTGACTGCAGTCTGGGCAAGGTTCCCTGGCCTCCTAGAATGGGTCCTACATGGCTGGCCGCAGAAGCACACTGTTGGGATGGGGGCAGGTCGTTAGGGAGTGGGCACTGATTGTCGGTATTAATGGGGGGGCGGCGCCTGCGAGCACCACTTCCCAGGGAGCACTAAGGTGACTAGTGTGTGGTGGCCTATTTAGTCATCACTTCATGTCCCGACCCTGGAGGGGTGGACTTACCCCTCATGGGACTGGCGACCAGGAAAACCATCCAGGAAGCCATTACCCTCCTGGAGGGATTGGAGCACACAGAGAGGGGAACATCTACTCAAGTTTGCAGGGCCAAGGGGGTTTGGCAACATCACCCCATCGGTGACCCACAGATACGAATGCTCTCTGGAGAGAGCACTGTGGGGATAGTCCATGGGATGGTGGGTGGAGCTTCCCATGACACCCACTCCAAACTGGACCGGCCTCCCTCTGCTGCTCCTCCAATAGAGATGGCCCCTGACTAATCTATCTTATGAGCTCTCCCTTACCTCCCCCCCCCCCCCACCACCACCCCCCAAAAAAATGGGACGCTACTCTTAAAGCTATTCCTCTTCTTGTTTTGAATCTAAGAAGCACCTGCAGTGATCATCACTGCTTCAACTCTTCAACTTGTCATCACCAGCTCATTAAAGCAGCAAGAGCTGCTGATGTGAACTCTCGCAGAAACTTCCAGTTAGCAGCAGGAACTGTCAGTATGGACTTCAATTCCATCAATTGTTATGAACTTGTTAACTGAACCATGCCAGCTCAGCCAGTTACAGCTATTGTGTTTCTAATGACAAGAACTGCATGTCCCAATTTTAGTTACAATGTATCAGACGATGGACAGCCAGGAACTCTTTGTACATATTGTAACATTGAAAATGGTGGTGCTTCTCCACTCTCTCCCATAACAGGTACAGGAAACCAGGAGTGTGCATTCAAGCCTGTCTTGATAGAGGATGTAAGTAACCGTATATTACTTAATACTGAGCTGGACCCTGAGGTACAGGGATCAGGAGGGTCACACTAGCACTTGAACCCAGTAAATTGACCAGCAATTTAATGGATCACCTGCCAGTGTGAACACTCCCAACCCGATATGGGGGTCCAAATCGACCCAGGAATTAATCACCCAGGGAGGTAGTATCATTGCTAATCCTTTTCGAATCAACTCCAGTGTGAACAGCAGCCCAGGATGCCTGGTCCCATTAGTGACACGCTAATGACGTTCTTGTGTGTGTGGAAGGTTCTTAAAGAGGCAGGGAATGGAAAGAACAAAAAACTAAAATCACAACTGAGAGCACTGTAACTAGCATATGAAAAGAGTGCAGAATGAGAATAACAACAGGAACTTGTCAGAATGATTACAAACATTCCACATGCTGTTCATCAAATTGAATGTTTGTGATAATGGAGTAAAAGAAATCCTCAATTATTTCTAGCAGTTCTGATAATTGGGTGGAAAGATACCATTTTCACACGTGTTTCCCGCATATGTTTTATTCCCCTAGCACCTTCCCACGCTTGTTATAATCTGTGTGCGTGTGTTATCCCTGGTATCATTTTCCCATGCCCATCTTTTGTAAATAAAATCATTTACTACAAAACTGCATTCAGAGTCCTTGCTTTTGAGACTCATCAAATCTGTTTTCTCACTCATAACTCCCACAGACATATCCTCCATCCCTGCCACTGCTCCCACCCAGACAGTGAGGGGCTGGAGTGTGGTGTGGGCAATCTCCTTATAAAACAAAGCTTTCACTGCATATGAGTATGTAATACGTCACTCATGACGTCACCGCTGGAAGTTGGGTACTCCTTACCTCCACAATACCGGGTTGGTACAGTGTGAATGGCTCTACCGGTATTTCAAAATGAGTCATTCACATGCCAATTTAGCAGATTGCCAATGTGAAAAGGCCTCCAGTCTATGGTTATGTACATATGCAGGAGAATGTGGTCAAATAAAGGTTCTATTATTGTCACCTAATACTAAATTTAGAATGTAACTTATGTGAAATACTTTAACTTTTGTCTATCATAATGCAGACAAGCAGCCACTGGTGTCGAGGACCCTTTTGCTTACACTGCCACCGGTATCGGAGTCCAACCTGAATCTGATATGAATGCCTATATACTTAGAATGTTTTGAGTGATTAAGTACCGTTTGATATCTTCCTGTATGTACAATAAAGTTACCTTTGATTGTGACACTTGTGTCCACTCAACTCCCTAGCCCTTTTTACACTGAAAATCTGTGTTATTGCCACATACACATCCCGTCTCTTGTAGCCAACTTGCTTGTTCACACAGAACCAAAAAAATGCCAGCTCCATGCTGAGACTACCTACCTTGGCAGATAAAACCCGGTTTTCAAATGTGGTGTAAAAGGGGTTTCTGTGAACCCAAGGAACCTTATATTATACCCAATATAGGTACACAATCCTTTATCCAGAACTCTAGGGGGACAGCGTGTCCCAGATTTCGGAAAGTCAGATTTAAGCCCACCCGAATTGTGCTGCTTTATCCACTCCCCCCCCCCACTTTCTAATTGCGCTGCCGTCTTCCCCCCCCCACCCACCTGATTCACACTCCTGGTCTCCCCTTCTCGTCCATCCGACTCATGCTGCCGGTCTCCCTCCGTCGCCGGCCCGACTCGTGCTGCCAGTCTCCCTCCCTCGCCGGCCTGGTTCGTGCTGCTGGTCTCTCCCCCTCGCCAGCCTGACTCGTACTGCCGTCTCTCTCCCCACTTGCCAGATTTTGGAGCTTTCCGGATTTTAGATGTCCAGATAAAGGAGTGTGTACCTGAACTCACATAATGGTCCATTTCCATATGCATGATTTTCTTCAGTACAAACAATGATACTCCCACAACTGCATAGAGTACTTCTAATTCACCACTATCACAAACAAATTCCATGCCCTGAATTTCCGCAAGCAACACAAAAAGAGTCAACTCATATGTAAATAAATGCAATACACCAAACATAAATAGAAAAAAGAAAATATTTTAAAGTGTGTAAAAATATTGATCTGGCAACTATGAAATAATGCAAGAATGTTAAAATTAAACTGGAAGAAACAGGAAATGAAAGAAATTACTGAAGATTATTGTAATGTAATATGCATCAAATTTGTATCTTAAAGAACAAGAGCTCATAAATGACAAAAGAAATTAGGTACATAGTAAAACACTAAAAATATACAGCAACTTTTAAATTAACAGCACAGATTCTGACCTGTGAGAGAAAACACAAAGAAAAGTTAATGGTGTGAAAAAACAAATACCGAACCAGAGAGGAGTGGAAGAGAGAGGGAAAAAGAGAGAGAGAGAGAGAGAGAGAGAGATTTTCAAGGAAGGAAAACACCTGTCTGTAAAGGCAGAGGTTCTTCGCCCTTATGATTACACTATTAAATGTACCTTTCTGAATGCGCCGTGGCTGGCTCCGAGGGGCCGATTCCAACCCTTCTCGGGGAAGTATAATTGGTGAAGCTCTGAGGCCTGTCCTGAATGTACAGCTGCTGGAAGTGGCTGGTTAGGCATCAGCCCACATCCAATCACCCCATTCACCCCTCTCCCTTTATGACCCCTTCAAGATGGGAGGCAGGTGGTGGGGGCTGGCAAGACAGCGGGGGCCATCAGAGGGTGGCCGGTGCAGGCTGTGACAGCCTTACTGGGCAGCTTTGGGCTTCGGGGCCACTCTTTGTGGCTCAAAACATGGCAGAGCAATGGCCGCCTTCCCTACCCATAATACCCCACGCAGCTAGAACTGTTCTTCTTGGAACCACAGAGCGGTTCCAGCTGCATGGAAGATTATGGGTAAGGAAGATGGTCATTTCTCTGCCACGTATTTATGATGGGTGGTGCTACGGCACCAGTCACCCTGCCTCCTGGGCGCCTCTCGATATGAATGGGATGCTGGAGCAGCCTTTAGGGCTGCTGTCTGAAAGATAAATTTTAAGTTTTCGATCTGCTCTTGTAGCCAGCCTCCAGGAGGAGGCCTGGCATGAAATGGCCTAGGGAGGGAGGGAGAGGGGAGAAAGAGAGAAATTGAAAAGAAATGCATTAAAATATGGTATAATTATTTTAGGAGAAAGTATTGTCAGGAGCAATATAATTAAATTTTAAATGAAAATAAGGAAATAGCAGACCTACTGCTTTGCACAAACATCTGCAAAAGGAAGAGGATATTATGCTGAACATCCTGAGATCATTAATACTGGGTCAAGATTGGAAACTTGCCAATTGTGTAAATAGTATAATGGGATAAAACAATTACACTAATATGTCTTCTTCTTTGGCTTGGCTTCGCGGACGAAGATTTATGGAGGGGGTAAAAAGTCCACGTCAGCTGCAGGCTCGTTTGTGGCTGACCAGTCCGATGCGGGACAGGCAGACACGATTGCAGCGGTTGCAAGGGAAAATTGGTTGGTTGGGGTTGGGTGTTGGGTTTTTCCTCCTTTGCCTTTTGTCAGTGAGGTGGGCTCTGCGGTCTTCTTCAAAGGAGGCTGCTGCCCGCCAAACTGTGAGGCGCCAAGATGCACGGTTTGAGGCGTTATCAGCCCACTGGCGGTGGTCAATGTGGCAGGCACCAAGAGATTTCTTTAGGCAGTCCTTGTACCTTTTCTTTGGTGCACCTCTGTCACGGTGGCCAGTGGAGAGCTCGCCATATAATACGATCTTGGGAAGGCGATGGTCCTCCATTCTGGAGACGTGACCCATCCAGCGCAGCTGAATCTTCAGCAGCGTGGACTCGATGCTGTCGACCTCTGCCATCTCGAGTACCTCGACGTTAGGGGTGTGAGCGCTCCAATGGATGTTGAGGATGGAGCGGAGACAACGCTGGTGGAAGCGTTCTAGGAGCCGTAGGTGGTGCCGGTAGAGGACCCATGATTCGGAGCCGAACAGGAGTGTGGGTATGACAACGGCTCTGTATACGCTTATCTTTGTGAGGTTTTTCAGTTGGTTGTTTTTCCAGACTAATATGTGAAACATCTCCAAACCACATGGCTTCCATTTCATGATTATGAATGATATCGTTGCAAACAATGCAATGATCCTAACTAATCTTTTAAAGTTCTTTGAAATTCTTTACAGTGGCAAAACATATACTTCAGTTACTCAACCACCTCTATTACCTGTTGTTGGGAAATTTCTACAGTCCATTATTTAATGACTGAGAACTTTATGACAAATAGCTCATGTCCAACAATTCATGTCTGAATTGTTAATGAGTTTACAAAAATAACAGATCTTAGCATATCTATGCATGTTATTCACATGAACCTCAAAGGTATTCGATAAAAGCCCTATGGACATTTCACTAACGTTGATGCTCATAGAATTCAAAGACTAAAAAAATTGAGGTAAAGAGAGAGCAAGGATAATTGGTGGTAATCAGCAGTTATTGAATTTTCATTGGAATTTCTAGCTTGAGTTATATATTTCTCCTGTCATCTATGCAAATCCTAATTTATGCCTATTTATTGTATATCTGCTTTTGCATTTATCAGCATCCAGTAATATAAAATCATGTGCAGTGCCAAAAAAACTGTATACAGTATTTGAAAATCTATATGTAGATGGATGCAATGTGAGGCACTTAATCACCACCAAGTTTGACTAAAAGCTCACAATTTTATAAGCAGTACATTTCAGACATTGTAGATTGAATAATTTCCTTGACATAATTTGTACACAGACAAGAATGAATCAGCAGCTTTGGATTTGTAATATGCAACAGTAAAACAATCATCATTTTTACATGGGTCACCAAAATCTTTAGGATTTTACAATAAAGAATGTGGTTGCAAAATTATACAAGGCATTATTCAATCATAATGGTCAATACATTTCATGCCACTTTCTTAAATTATTCCTATCAGCAGATACAAACCTATTATTGCTGGCCACCCGAGCTCCAAATATTTTGCCAAAGAAAATACAAATTTGTATTTTAATTCTGTGGCAATCATTCAAAGTTCAGTTACCAACATAATTCTCTTTGTTTTGAAAGGAAATTAAATATAAATCAATACCTTTAAATTCCCCGCACAACCATGTTCAACAATAAACAGATCTGCTCCATCAACTGCTACACGTGTCATTGTGTATTTCAAATCGTCCGATCGTTGACATGGTCCAGGCACACTTTTCAACTAATAATAGTGAAAAGAAGACAAAAATAAGCAGGTATTGAAACATCAGTAAAAATGCAAATATAGAATATGGCAGAAAATTAAGTTAAGAAGTTATCTCCAGTCCAGATCCTAAATTGCTTGGCTTGCTCATTTGAGCCTGCACTCTGAATCACTGCTTTCCTAAATCTGGCCTCAACCAGTCTGAAACCACATTTCTTTTTCAGAACAACTTGTGTTTGCAATGGACTCACTTCAAGATGCAGAAAGTGCATTCTGGAATTGAGCATGCTGATGGTGCTGGCGGAAGAATGCATAAACATGCTGTTGGATCAAAAGCAATTCAAGTGGAGGACCTGATCTAGCATTTGGAAAGAACCACAGTCTGGGGTCCTTCCAGTACTGGGCTTTTAGGAACTGAGATTGGAGAAGCTCCTCAAACAAAAGCGATGTGAGAAACTACAAGGGGCCATAGTGGTAACAATGATGCTAAATAGAGGACGAATGCATGATTAGCGTGGCAATTAGCACAATACCTTTGCAGTGCCAGCAATCGGGACCGGGGTTCGAATCCCACGCTGTCTGTAAGGATTTTGTACCTTCTCCGTGTCTGCATGGATTTTCTCCGAGGCTCTGGCTTCCTCCCACCATTCAAAAATGTACTGGGGGGGTGTGAGTTAATTGGGGGTAAATTAGGTGGTACAGACTTATGGGCCAAAATGACCTGTTACCAAGCTGTATGTCTAAATTTTAAATAAATAAATAGATCAATGCAACAATGTACTGTGATGGAAAAGTTTGGTTATGACAATAATAACTTGAAAAGATGCTGATGTGCCCATCAGCCCACAATGTTGTACTGACCTATAAATACCTACCCCCAAATAAATCAAGTTATTACCAATTTGTTGCAGTTGTCACGTCATATTAAAATAAATAAATGTCTATATCAAGTCAAAATAGTTGGGCTGGTCAGTAACTTTCAATTTCTCATTTCCACTATTGTCTTATCATATACAATCCACAGGATGCACCATGCCAAATCAGTTATTACTTCAACAGCAGTTCTTAACTCTGAAAACTCCATAATCATGAAGAAAATTAGGGATGTGATCATTTGACTAGCAGCACCCTTGTATCGCCATCAGTGCTAAAGCCAACTACTAGAATTCCTAACTTAAATATTGCTGGAATTATTTGAGGTGGTGACAAGCAAACTGAATAAGGGAGATGCAGTAGACATTGTGTATTTGGATTTTAAAAAGGCAATACACAAGGTTCTGCACATGAGACTATTTAACAAGAGCCCACAGAATAACAGGAAATATACGAGTACGAGTTGGCAGGCAGGAAGCAGATTTGGAATATAATGATCATATTCTGATTGGCTGCCAGTTGAGCTAGTGGGGTTCCAGAGGGGCCACTTTTTTTTAATTAATATTGAACGTTAATGATTTGGATTTTCGAATGAATGGCATTATGGCCAAGTTTGCAAATGATACGAAGGTAGGTGGAAAAGCAGGTAGTCTAGAGGAAACAGAGGCTGCAGTAGGACTTAGACATGTTAGGAGAATGGGCAGAGAAGTGGCAAATGAGATATAATGTCAGAAAGTGTAAGGTCATATACTTTGGTAGAGAAAAATAAAAGTCTACTTTTTCCAAATGGAGAGAAAATTGAAAATACCCAGATGCAAAGGGACAAGGGAGTCCTCGTGCTTGATAGCCTGAAGGTAAACTTGCAGGTTGAGATGGTGATGAAGGAGGCAAATGCAATGCCAGCATTCATTTCAAGTGGAATAAAATATAACAGCAGGGATGTAATGTTGAGGCTCCATAAGGACCTGACGAGAACTCACAAGGAGTATTGGGAGCAGATTTTGGCTCTTCATTTAAGAAAGGATGTGCTGATGTTGGAGAGGTTTCAAAAGATGTTTATGAGGATGATTCCAGGAATGAGAGTTATCATACGAGGAGTGTTTCACAGCTCTTGGCATGTATTCATTGAGATTTCGGAAAATGAGGGGGGATCTCATTGAAACATTTCAAATGTTCAAAGGCATGGACAGAGTAGATGTACAAAGATTATTTCCCATAGTGGGGGAAGTCTAGAACAAGAGGGCACAACTTCAAGATTAAAGGCCATCCACTTCAAAAAGAGATACGTAGGAATTTCTTCAGCCAGAGGTAGGTAAATCTGTGGAATTTGTTGCCACAAGCGATTGTGGAGGCCAGGTCACTGGGTGTATTTAAGGCAGAAATTGAGTTTCTTGTTTAGCCAGGGCATCAAAGAATATGGGGAGAAGGCCAGGCAGTGGGGCCGATTAGGAAAATGGATCAGCTCATGACTGAATTGCGGGGTAGACTTGATGGGCTAAATAGCCTATTTCTGCTCCTATGTCTGATGGTCTTATGGAATTAAGATGGTCAAGCAGCATCAGTTGGAGAAAAAGAATGGGTGATGCTCTAAGCAGAAGCTCTTTATCAAGAAAATGTAGCCAGTGTAAAGAGGATAGTGTGGGAGGAGTGGGTCAGGGGCTCCATGTAAGATTGGTGGACCAGGGAGAGGTGAAGCATGACAGACAAAAGCAGTAGATTAGCAGATGCCAGACAAAGAATGAGGGAGCCAAAAAAAAAAGGGGGTCAGTTGAAGCAAGATGATTTTCACAAGGCGATTAGAAGACAAAAACTGACTTTTGGTTGGCTGCTCATGGGGTAACAGCAGCAATCTAATGCTCCTACTTACTTTAAATTTCTTCTCTCTAATGAGTTCTTTATTTTACAACTAAAGTGCTCCATATTACTTGCCTTTCATTCTTAAACTTATGCTCACATTGAAATGGCTACAAGAAGCAAATTTTGGAGGCAAGGAATAAGAACAAATCTGACCATGGAATCTATCATGGAGCTGCTTTATCAGCACAGACAGAAGTCTTGGGTCAGATTAACACTAAACTTGACCAAATCCAAAACAAAATAACTAAAGAACACAGTGAACATTTGACAATGGTTGAGGGGCAACTGAGCAACTTAATTCAACATGTTGATGAAGTGGAAAATACATGCTCTGAATTAAGTGACAGTAATTTGAAACTAACAAAGAAAGTCACTGATCTGGAAGGAAGGAGCAGATGACAGAATTTATGTATCTTGGGCTTGGCTGAATCTACAGAAAGTGGGCAACTTACTAAATTTTTTTCAGATTTGATTTATGAGGTCTTCGATAAGGGGTTTCTTGGGAGGAGTCACGTGATGGAGTAATAGCCAGTAGGGTAAAACAAGCCCTCTCCAGAAAAAAAGAAAAAAAGTCAAGAAAAGCCAAAGTTCAACAAACATAAAATATAAGAAATAGAAGATAAAGTTGCAAAGAGAAAGGTGGCGCCCAAGAAGGAAAAAGTAAAAACGGGAAAAAAAGAAGAAAAGTCACTGGAAAAGAAAGAAGGCGGCCTCACCTGCACGAAGGAACAGGGAGCCGTGATGGCGAAGAACGTCCATTCTTCAAGGTTGGTGCCACCCCTGCAGAGTTGCGACCCCCCGACGGGTGGACTGCAAAAATGGCTCTCTGAGCCAAGCAAAAATGTGCAACTGTGCATGTGTGAGGAGAGGCACATGAGGAGTGCGAAATCAAAGGTAAAAGAAAACACTGGTGGGAGGGGGGCTCAGCTAAAGAGCAGGCAACCACAGCACGACCAGCTGAGGGACGTCCGACACTAGGGCTCTTGGCTGGAAGATGAGGAAGGCGGCAGGAGAGGGAGTGAGGTACCAGACGAGGAAGAAAGCTAATGGGGTGAATGGCAAGAGGAGCAGCAGCAGGCAGCCCAACAGATTAGCAGCCCAGAAGGGGAGGACCAACAGCAAGTGGCCCAGCAAGAAGAGGCCAGACAAAGTGATACAAGCAACTCATCAGGAAAATCAGAAGAGATACAGATACAAAGAAGAGAAGAAGACACAAACACAGGTACAGACACAGAAGAAGACCAAGATCTTCATAGAGAAATAGAAGGTAAAACAGATGGGAAGAATATAGACAAAGCTTTTTTTGAAGAACAAATGAGAGCAATAAAAGAATGATTGTCATTAGAATTTAGTGCAATGAAAAGAAAAATGAAAAGAACAGAAGATAAAATGCAAAGATTAGAACTAGTCATGACAGAAATAGGGAAAAGAGTAAAAAATGTGGAAGAACGAGAAACAGCTATAGAAATGGAAGTAAACAACTTAAGAGGAAAATTGGAAGAAAGTGATAAAACACTAGCTCCAAAACCGCAGATACATCAATAATCAAGATCCATCTTAGTGAAATTTTTGAGATATACAACAAGAGAAAATATACTGGAGCAGGCAAGAAATAAAATTAGAGAAAATAATAAACCATTGAAATACAAGGGTCAAAAAAAAATTTTTTTTAACCTAGACATAAGTTTTGAACTCTTAAAGAAGAGGAAGGAGTTTAATACAGCAAAATCAATCCTATGGAAAAAAGGTTACAAATTCATGTTAAGACATCCAGCCGTGCTTAAAATATTTATAGCCGGGGAGCAAAACAGATTGATCTAGGATCTGGAGGAAGCACAAGAATTCGCAGAGCGTTTGCAGGACAGAAGGAGAGATGAAGAGATGTAATAAGAATGAAAAATGGCGATAAAGTATATATAAAGATGTAAAAACAATATATATGTAAAGAACTAAAGAGGGTAAAGAGAAGGAAGGAAGTAAGGGGAATAAAAGGGAGAGCTCTGTTATATGTGTTAAAAAATTGTTTACTGGGAGGGGGTTGGGGAGGAGAGAATAACCGTCACTGCAAAATAAGTTAACGCTTGCGAGCAAGTTTGCAATCCAAATGGAAAGGGGAGTTGTGGTTGCCAGGCAAGGGATAAGGGGCAACTCAGAGAGGGGGGGGCATTTGGGGTTAAGGTAATATTGGGCATGGGAATTGTTGGAGTATTTTATGTTTTAAATGTGTTGTCATATATTGAGTTTAAAAAGGGAAAACTGAGAGATGAAAATGGGGAAAGGGGGGATGGAGGTGGTGAGGAAGCAGAAATGAGGTTTAAACAAGATACAAGATGGCCACGTTGAACTATATGACTATAAACATTAATGGAATATGTAAATAAATTAAAAGGACGAGACTATTACATTTACTGAAAAAATAAAAAAATAAATATAGCATTTGTGCAGGAAACGCATCTAACTGAAGTGGAACATAACAAATTAAAGAGAGACTGGGTAGGGCATGTAGCGACAGCATCATATAATTCAAAAGCTAGATGTATAGCAATATTAATTAATAAAAATGTACCAATCAAAATAGAGGAGGAAATAATAAATCCAGCAGGGAGGTATGTAATGATAAACTGTCAGATATACTCAGAATTTTGGAATTTGCTCAATATATATGCACCTAATGAGGAGGATCAAAAGTTTATGCAGGATATTTTTTTTGAAGATTGTAGATACACAAGGAAATATCTTGATAGGAGGGGATTTTAACCTTAATTTGGATCCATTGTTGGATAAAACTGAAGAAAAGACAAGCAAAAAGAATAAAGTAGCCAAATTTATGGTTAAATCAATGCAGGAAATGAAACTTATGGATATATGGAGGAGGCAGCACCCAAGAGAGACAAGAATATTCATATTATTCAAGTAGGCATAAAACATACTAAAGGATTGATATGTTTTTATTGTCAGCCTATATTCAAGGGAGAGTTAGGAACATTGCGTATAAAACTAGACTATTATCTGATCATTCACCCCTGTATTAGCAATAGAACTGGAGGACATCCCACCAAGAACATATAGATGGAGGTTAAACTCCATGCTACTTAAAACGCAGGAATTTAGAGAGTTTATTGAAAGCCAAATTAAAACATATTTTGAAATAAACACGGAATCAGTGAAAAATAAATTTATATTATGGGACGCAATGAAAGCCTTCATTAGAGGACAGATAATAAGTTATGTAACTAAGATGAAAAAGGACAACAATCGGAAAATAGAGCAGTTGGAAAGGGAGATAGCAAGTACAGAAAACTAGTAAAAACGGATGATATAACGAAAAAGAGAGAATTGGCAGACAATAAAATAAAATATGAAACATTACAAGGTGGAAAGGAATATTATGAAAATAAAGCAAAATTATTATGAACTGGGAGAAAAAACACATAAAATATTAGCCTGGCAACTTAAAACAGAACAAGCTAAAAGAACTGTATTGGCATCAAGGAAAAAGGACAAACAAATTACATATAACCCAATAGAGATTGATGAAAACTTTAAGGAATTTTATGAACAATTATACCAAACTGAGAACGAGGGGAAAGATGATAAAATAGAAGAGTTTTTAGCTAAAATTGAACTGCCAAAATTGCAAGAAGAGGAACAAAACAAACTGATAAAACCATTTAAAATAAAGGAAGTACAGGATATATTAAAAAAGCTGATGAACAATAAAACACCAGGAGAGGATGGATTCCCAAGAGAATTCTATAAAGCATTTAAAGAGTTATTAATTCCTCTTCTCCTGGAAGTAATGAACCAGATAGAAGAAACACAAAACTTGCCAGATTCATGTAAGACAGCAATAATTACAGTAATACCAAAGACAGGGAAGGATCCATTAACACCAGCATCATATAGACCAATATCTCTACTTAACTCAGATTATAAGATAATAGCAAAATTATTAGCAAAAAGATTGGCCGATTGTGTACCAAAAATAGTAAAACAAGATCAAACTGGATTTATTAAGAAAAGACGAACAGCGGATAATGTCTGCAAACTTGTTAATCTAGTTCATGCAGTTCAAGGAAATAAGAAACCAACAGTGGCTGTTGCTTTAGATGCAGAAAAAGCCTTTGACAGAGTAGAGTGGAACTATTTATTTAAAGTTTTATAGAGGTTCAATCTACCAGAAAAAATATATAAATTGGATTAAAGCATTATATAATGGACCATTGGCGAAGGTGACAGTAAATGGATATGTATCGAACCAATTTAACTAGACAGGGATGTCTGTTATCCCCCTCATTGTTCGCCTTAGCAATAGAACCATTGGCAGAACTGGTAAGAACAGAAAATAAAAGGGATAAAAATAAAGGAGAAGGAGTATAAAACCAGCTTATTTGCAGATGATATCATAGTATACCTAACAGAACCAGAAATATCAATAAAAGAATTTCATATGAAATTGAAGGAGTATGGAGAAATATCCGGGTACAAGATCAACACAAATAAAAGTGAAGTGATGCCAATGAGTAACGCGGAATATACAGAATTTAAAATAGAATCACCATTTAAATGGCAAGCACAAGCAATCTGATATGTGGTATCAGATTAGATAATAACTTAAGCCACTTGTACAAACTAAATCATCAGCCACTAATAAAAAAAATTACTACTAAAGTTGATAGGGAGGGTAAATTGCATTAAAATGAATGTTTTCCCACGGATACAATAATTATTTCAATCATTACCAATTCCCTTAACAGATAAATTCTTTAATGAACTAAAGAGAATAATAAGGAAATATTTGTGGAAAAGGACGGAAACCGAGGGTAGCATTAGATAAATTAACAGAGAGGTATAACCAAGGTGGTTTGCAGTTACCAAACTGTAAAAATTATTATAGAGCTGCACAATTAAGGTATTTATCAGATTTTTACCAGACAAAGGAAAAATCAGACTGGACTAAGATAGAACTAGAAATAGGGGAGAAGGTACCAGAACATATACTTTATAAGTGGGATGAAAAGCTGGTGCAATATAAAAGCTCACCAGTATTGTATCATTTACTTAATATATGGAAGAAGATCCACTTAGGAAAAAAATGAATTATCAAATACCAAAATTACTATTGACACAAAATCCGCTAATCCCTTTTACAATAGATAACCTTTCCTTTAGAGAATAGAAGAGAAAGGGAATTAAAAGAATAGAAAATTATTTTTTGGGAAATAATTTATTAACATTTGAACAGTTGAAGTACAAATATGGAATAACTCATGGTACAATGTTTGCATATCATCAACTGAAAGCTTATTTAAAGGATAAATTGGGAAACAGTTTGAGATTACCAGAAGGAAGCATATGTGATTACAGACACAATGATAATTAAAAGATTTATTATGAACATGTACATTAAGCTGCAAGATAAGGAAAATGATGAAATAAGCTATAAACCTAAACAAAAGTGGGAAAAGGATTTAAACAAAGATAAAAAATGAAGCATGGGGAAAGTTATGTTCTGGAACTGTGAAGAATACAATAAACACAAGGTTACTCATGATACAGTGTAATTGGTTACCCAGGTTATATATCACGCCTCAAAAGTTAAAAGAATGGGATCCAACATTATCAGATAGATGTTTTCGCTATAAGAAGGGAATGGGAAGAAGAATACATGCAATTTGGGAATGTATGAAAGTGAATATGTTTTGGGAAAATCTAAATCAGATATTAAATAAAATCACAAAAAATAACATATCAAAAAATCCATTGATCTTTCTTCTAAGTCACATAAGAAGTAAGGAATTAGTCCTCAAATTGGATAAAGCGCAAAAAAGATTTATTATGATAGCCTCAGCAGTATCAAAAAAATGTATAATGTCAACTTGGAAAATGGAAGAGAGCCTGAGAATACAGCAATGGTACATGGAAATGAATAAATGTATTCCATTGGAAAAAATAACATATAATTTAAAAAATAAAGTCACATTATTTGAAAAAATTTGGGAACCATACATGGAACATAACAGAGAGGGCTTGCTTCGGACTTCCACCCCATAAAATGATAAGACGACCACACGACTTGATTCAGTGTGTAAAAGTAGATGATGCATTTTTCTTGTTTATTTTTCATTGTGTGAAGACATTATTTTTATAGTTTTATTGTATTGTATATGTTGAATATTTATTGGTTTTGGAGGGGGGTGGGAAGGGGGGAGGGAGGGTAGGGGGTAAAAAGGGAGAAAATGCCACTGTGTATACTTAATGAGAAATGTTTGTATATATTTTGGTTGATATGGTTCACAGTATGAAAAATGAAAAATTTTTTAAAAAGATAAGGGGTTTCTTTCATCTCCCCCAGTGATTGATAGAACACATTCCTCTTTATTACCTAACATGGCTCCTGGGCAAAGACCTCATTCAGTTATACTTCAGCTAAATCTTTATCAAGTAAAGGAGTCTCTGATTCATGAAACTGGTTGAAGAGGGACACTCGTATATCACAGTCAGTATATCAGAATTGTAGATTACTGTCTTGAAGTCATGAAGCAGCGCAGCCAATACAAACAAGTAACATCGGAGCTGTACAAATGTTTCTGCAGTACACTTTCTAATGGTCAGAAGAGGCTGTTGTGTTCTGCTGAGAGGCTTGGAGCTACCTAGATGATCTTACGACATTGTGCCCATCAGTGACTTCTATTTGAAGATTGAAGATAATGGACTGTTATTAATTTTAAGGTTTTTCCTACATTTATTACATAACACTTGTTGGTCATGTATTGGTTGGTTCTTTTGTTCTCGGCAATTTTTCTCTTTTATTTGTTTTTTTTTACTGGGATAATACACTTACTAAGATTTTATTTATACAGTATTTTTTCTCCTCCTTTTACTGTCATTGAATTATTATGAGAAGAATACATATTCATTTCTTTTTCAGTAATATTGGTTCAATATTACTTTAGTATTTTTCTTTTTATTAAATATTTTTTACAGGGAAAAATTCATGGGAATTTTTTCAACTAATCATTGTTTTGATGCTAACCTTAAGAGAATTAATCATTGTTTGAAAGAGGAGCTCATATTTACATTTGCAGCAATGGAACTAATGTCCGACAGATCCAACAAGAAAAGTTAATTGGGTGTGAAATAGTTTGTTTGGATTAGCTTGTTGCAAAATCTCTAACAGCTGCCTGGATTTAGGAAAGGAGGGGTGGAGGGAGGTTGTGGGATTTTCTTCAAGGTTTTTATGATTTTAGGAATATGTTTAAACTTTGACTGTATAATTAATTTTTACAGCATATCACTGGTTTCATATTTTTATTTTAAAGTTGTCATCTGGTGGCTAGATATTAGTTGTACTAATTAATCTACATTAATAAGGGAAAATTATGGATAATTCTATTATCTTTCTTAGTTGGAATGCAAAAGGCATGAATAACCCAGTTAAAAGGAATAAACCATTCTCACATATAAAACAGTTTAAAGCTGCTTAAAGAAACGGATATTCACAGTTGTGATAATTCCCACCTTATGATTAAGTGGAGGGGGTAACATTTTAATTCCCCTTCCAAGCTAAAGCCAGGGTTTTGATTCTTATTGACCAAAATATTCCAATTGTCCATCACAAAGGCATATCAAGGAAAATGAATAATAAATAATAAAATGGTAGTTTTAGATAATATTTATGGCCCTAATTCAGATGATGTGGGGGTTTTTTGTGTTTTTTTTTCTTCCTTACTGGATTTGAGTTTGTACTCTCTCGTACTTGGTGGGGATTTTTATTGTTGGTTAGACCCTGCTTGGATCATTCTTCTCTTAAACCTGCTATAATGAACAAATCTGCCTCATTAATTCATTTTTTTAAAAATCAGATTATGGCATTTCTGATGTTTGCCATTTTCTTTATCCAAATAGTATTCCTTCTTTTCTCATGTTCATCGAACTTATTCCCGAATTAATTATTTTCTTATTTATAATCATCTGATCCCACTGACTCGTTCCTGTGGTTATCAAACCAGATAGTAATATCAGATCATGCCCCTGTTGTGTTATCCATGTTTTTCCTCAAACAAAAAGACATTGTCATTTCAATTCAAGCTTACTATCAGATGATGACTGTGAAATTTATGGAGAAGCATATAACTTTTTTTGATACAAACAATTCCACAGAAACTTCTAGTATGATTGTTTGGGAAATTATTTCTTACACTATGAATACAAAAAAGAAGACCAATAAAGAAAGATTATAATTAATCAAATTAAACAAATTGAGCAACAATAGGCTCAACTAAAAATTCTGAGTTACATAAAAAAAGAGTTGAAGTTCAAACCAAATGTGATCTTCTTTCAATTTATCCAAATGAAAACCAATTGCTAAAGAGTAGTTTTATATCAATGGTGATAAATCAGGCAAGCTCTTAGCTAATGAGCTCAGAAGTGAAAATTACAAAATTTATAAGAAGGATTGCAACATTCTGCGATAAATGACACATTCAGGAAATTTTTTTCTCGATTCTACACCTTCGAATTCACATATGTTAGTAATTCAATTAGAAAATTTCCTGGATTGTTTAAATATTCCCGTGCTTTATCTGCATGTGCAAACGAGATTAGATGAGCCCATACCATATAAAGAAATAGTTGTTGCTATTTCCTCACTACATTCGGGAAGAGCTCCGGGACCTGACACGGTTTCCGTGGAGTTGTTCAAATCTTTTTCTCAACTACTTTCAGCTCAATTAGTTCAGTGTTATCAGACTTATTTAGGCAGAGTAATCATCTGGCAATATTTAATGAAGCGCATAAATCTCGCATTGCAAAGAAAGACAAAGATCCACTGAGTGCTTCCCTTACAGGTCAATTTCTTTATAAATATTCATATAAAAGTTCTGGTTAAAATTTTGCTCTGTAGATTGGAGAGTATGTTACCATCTATCATCTCTGAAGATCAGACTGATCTTAAAGACAATTTTTCTTATTTTAATATACATCGCTTATTGGCTATTTTGTATTTACCTTCACATGCAGTTCCCAAATGTGTTCTTTCCCCTGATGCAGAGAAAGCTTTCAATCAAATTGAATGGAAATATTTCTTCACGATTTTAAAAAATTCCAATTTTGGATCAGGTTTTATTTCATTAATTATTGTATTCAAATCCTATGGCTTCAATTTTCACTAATTTTCAACAATCACATCTTTCCATCTTCAATGGGGAACCCATCAAGGGTGCCCTCTCAATCCATTATTGTTTGATTTGGTTTTAGAGCTATTAGCAATTGCATTTCGAGAATACAGTGACATTTCAGAGATTTGTCGAAAGGGAATTGAACATCAAGTTTCCCTTTAAGTGGATGATCTTTTGCTCCACTTATCAAACCCTGACACTTTCTTTACCACCCACGTTGTCAATACTTTCCCAATTTAGTAAGTTTTCAGGATATAAATTAAATTTGCTTAAAAGTGAACTTTTCCCTGTGAATACACCTACATCAGTGTATACTAATTTCCCTTTTAAGATTGTGGAAAACCAATTTAAATATCTCAAGATCAAACAATAAGTACCTTTTTAAGGAAAAAATTCTTTAACAATCTATTCCAATTTTAATTCTTAAATTCTAAATCATTTTTTGATTCACTTGATTTGATTATATCGTCTTACATAGGGAAGGGTAAGCACCCTCGTTAAAACAAAATTCAAAAACCTAAAGGATATGAAGGTATGGCTCTCCCTAATTTCAGAATTTACTACTGAGCAATCAATATATATAACCTTATGTTCTGATTACTTTTTCATAATTGAGTGGACAGTCCAGCATGGGTAGCAATGGAATTGAATTCTACTAAAAACCTTTCCATCCAAGCACTTCTTGGAACCTCACTTCCTCTCTCTTTAAATAGATCCATTGATAATCCTATTGTCACACATACTGTGAGAGTTTGGGTGCAGTTTAGAAAACACTTTGAACTTCATGTTTTTCTCTTTCAAGCCCTATTTTATCCAATTATTTTTTTCAATCTTCTTTACATAATCCTGTTTTTTATGAATGGTTTAGATTAAGCATTGAACGTTTCAAATATCTTTTCATTGATAATAGTTTTCTGTCATTTGAAGAATTTTCTGGAAAGTTCAATTTACCAAATACCAGATTTTCCTTAGGCACCTGATGCAAACATTGTTGATGTGTTATTTAGGCTACATCATTTTCGCACAGGTTTAATATTGATTATTTACATGCCCCTTGAGTTAAAATTAAAAATGTCTGGGAACAGGATTTAAACCTTATATTAACAGATGTAGTTTGAGATCTCATTTTTAAGCTGGTTAATATTACATCCTTATGTGCCCGTCATTGTTCATTACAATTTAAATTTGTACATAGTTTAAAGTTAAATGATCTCTTATCTATTCAGAGGTAAATCCTTACTGTGATAAATGTAAGAGAGAAGACACTTCTTTAATTCATATGTTTGGACATGTCCTATCCTTGAAAAATACTGGAAGGAGATATTTGAAACTCTATCTTTAATTCTAAATGTAAATTTGATGCCTAATCCTCTAGTTGCTCTTCTTGGTACAACTAGAGAAGACGATATTCTTTTTCTTCTCTCCTGGCTAGACGTGCAATATTATATAGATGGAAAGATGCTGCCCTGCCCACTGTGCTCAATGGATGCAGGACATTATGTCCTGTTTAAATTTAGAAAAGATACGTTATTCTATTAATAATCCAAGTATAAGATTTCAAATGATGTGGGGACCATTCTTGAATTATTTTCATAACCTCTAGTTATAATATTATTTAAAAATTTTAATATTTGCCATTTTATTTCATGAACAAGTACATATTTTGTTTAGTATTAGACCTTGGGTGAGGGGTTGTCCATGGAAAATATATATTTTTTCCTATTTGATGTAACTTTGAATTATGGTTGTGTTACATGTACTTTATAGTTTTGAGTTATCCAATTTGCCATTTATTATTAATATTATGCATTTCATAAACATTTTGTATGTACATGCTTAAATGCACAAATCAAGAAAAATATTTAAAATGTAAAAAGAAAAAAAACTGCAAGTGCTGGAATTTGATAAGAAGAGGTGAGAAAAATCATCTAATTAACACAATATTAAAGAATTAATTATATATTCAGGTCACGTTGGATTGTGCCTTAAGTAGTTTGGCCAATTATATTGAATTCTACCGAGTTAATAATTAGTACTAAATTACGAAACATAATTTAAAGCTGCACATTCGTGCAATATTATAGTTAGTACAAGACTTTGATACTCACTTCTTTGTCAACACAAATTCTTTCCTTTACTGATCACTGAGTTTTACGATGCAAAGCAGCTTAAAGAATATAATCATTCTACCAGTCGGTCGTGGTTTGTGCGACACTACTACAGCACCAGTAATGCTTGTTTGAATCTGCTGCTGTCTGTAAGAAGTTTCTAACTTCTTCCTGTGCCCATGTGGGTTTACTCTGAGTGCTCGGATTTTTCCGATGTCCCAAGGATGTTCAGGGTTGGTAGGTTTAATTAGTCATCTGCAGATGGTCTGATTTAAAAGATAATGATCAAGACCAAGTACATGCAATTTCACTAAAAGTACAAAATCAATGTTTTCAATTTTTGAAACCCATGTACTTGGATTAGATCAGAGATAAATACAGCGCAGTACAGGCCCTTCTACCTTTGATGTTGTGCTAAGCCATATAACCCTTGCTTAAAAAAAAGTACTAAATTCTCCCAACCTCATAATCCTCTATTTTTCTTTCATCCATGTGTCTAAGAGTCTCTTAAATGCTCCCAATATTTCAGTTTCCACTACCATCCCTGGCAAGGCATTCCAGAAACCCACAACTCTCTGTGTAAAAGAATAAAACTTGCCCTCAATATCTCCCATAAATTTTCCTCCTTTAACTTAGACACATCTCATCTGGTGTTTGCTGATCCTGCCTTAGGACACAAGTGCTATCTGCCTCTCAATATTGTACATCTCAATCAAGTCTCCTCTCATCCTTCTATGTTGAAAAGTGAAAAGTCCCAGCTCTGCTCATAAAACCTGTTTCCCAATCCAGGCAACATCCTGGTAAATCTCCTCTCCACCCTCTCCACATCCTTCCTATAATGAGGTGACAAGAACTGAACACAATACTCTAAGTGTGGTCTAAAAATATTTGTAGACTTGCAACATGACCTCTATACTCCAGAATTTAATCCCCTTATTAATGAACCCCATAGGCCTTCTTAATTATCCTATCAACCTGTGCGGCAACATTCAGGGATGTATGGATTTACACCCCAAGCTCTCTTTGTTCATCCACACTCTTAAGTAGCTGACCATTAACCCCGTACTCAGCCTTCTGGTTAGTCCTTCCAAAATGCATCACCTCACACTTATTCAGATTGAGATCCATCTGCCTCTATTCTGCCCAATTCTGCATCCTACCTATATAGTCTTGTAACCTTTGACAATCTTCTGTTCCAACCTCCGTGTCATTTGCTAACTTACTCACCCATCCGTCCGCCTCTTCATCCAGGTCATTTATAAAAATCACAAAGAACAGGGGTCCCAGAACAGATCTCTGCAGCACTCCACTAGTCACCAACTTCCAGGCAGAACACTTTCCTTCCATTACTATTCTCCGCTTTCTTCCTACCAGCCATTATTTTTAATCCATAGAACTATTTTTCCACTGATCCTGTATCTCATGACTTTCTGGATGAGCCTTTCGTGGGGGACCTTGTCAAATGCTTTACTAATATCTAATGTAGACCACATCTACTGCCCTACCTTCATCAATTTCCTTTTGTAACCTCCTCAGAAAACTCAATTAGACTCATGAGGCATGACCTTCCCTTCAGAAAGCCATGCTGACTATTCTTGAGTAGACTGTACTTCTCCAAATGCTTATCGATCCTGTCCTTAATAATCTTTTCCATTTATTTACACACCACTGACATAAGACTCAATGGTCTATAATTCCCAGGATTCTCCCTATTACATTTTGCCATTCTTCAATCCACTGGCACAACCCATGCAGCCAAAGAAGATTCAAAGATCAAAGCTACTGCCCCGGCTCTCACTTCTCACAGCAGCCTAGGGTATATTGCATCTGTTCCCAGTGACTTATCAATCTTGATGTTTTTAAGAAGATCCAACACTTCCGCTTCCTTAATCTCCACCCCACCATCATATTTGTCATCCTCCTGTTCTTCACATACACATAAAACACCTTGGGGTTCTCCTTAATTCTACATGCCAAAGCCTTCTCATGCCCCCTTCATGCTCTCCTAACTCCTTTCTTAAGCTCCATCCTGGCTACCATATACTTCTCATGAACCCTTCCTGCTTCTATATCTAATGGATGCTTCCTTCTTCCTCTTGACATGTTGCCTGACCTGTTTTGTCAGTCACAGTTCTCTTTTCCTACCATCTTTTCCTTGTCCTGCTCAAGTGGCCCCTTAACCTCCTCCACATAACTTCTGTGCTTTCACCCTGAAACATCTGTTTCCAATTTATTCTTGCTAGTTCCTACCTCACCGGTAGATAAATAGCTCTTCCCCAGTTTAGCACTTTCCCAGTTTGACTGTTTATATCCTTTTCCATAGCTATGTTGAAGTTAAGGGAGTTGTAGTCACTCTCACCAAAATGTTCACCCACTGAGAGGTCTTGCACCTGACCATAGACAATAGACAATAGGAGCTGGAGTAGGCCATTTGGCCTGTCAGGCCAGCACCGCCATTTTAGATCATGGCTGATCATTACCATCAGTACCCCTTTCCAGCCTTATCCCCATAACCTTTAACTCCGTTACCCACAAGAGTCTTATCTAACTCTCTTTTGAATATAGTCAGCGAATCCGCCTCTACCACCCTCTGTGGCAGAGCATTCCACAGATTCACACTTCTCTGGGTAAAAAAATGCTTTCTCTTCTCCGTCCTAAAGGGCCTACCCTGTATTCTTAAACTATGCCCTCTACTCCTCGTCTCCCCCATCATTGGGAACAAGTAATCAGACTTCACCTTGTCTATCCCCCTGATGATTTTGTATACCTCAATCATGTCCCCCCTCATCCTTCTAAACTCCAATGGATACAAGTCCAGTTTTTCTAGCCTTGCTGCATATGACAACCCTGCCATCCCTGGAACTAACCTTGTAAATCTGCGCTGCACACCCTCTATAGCTAGTATGTCCTTCCTCAAGTTTGGAGACCAGAACTGGACGCAATACTCCAGGTGGGGTCTCACCAGGGCCCTGTATAACTCTGTTCCTATACTCCAATCCCCTCTTTATGAAAGCCAACATTCCATTTGCCTTCTTCACAGCTTTCTGAACCTGCATGCTAGCCTTCAGTGACCGGTGAACAAGTACACCCAGATCCATTTGCACTTCCCCACTCCCTAGCTTGTCTCCATTTAAATAATACTCAGCTTTCCTACTACTTCCCCCAAAATGAATAACCTCACATTTGTTCACATTGAAATTCATCTTCCATTTAGCCGCCCACTCCTCCAGCCTGTCCAAGTCCCTCTGCATTTTCCTTACATCCTCCTCACACCCCACACCGCCACCCAGTTTAGTGTCATCTGCAAATTTGCTCATGTTATTTATAATCCCCTCATCCAAATCATTAACATAAATTACAAACAACTGAGGACCCAACACCGATCCCTGAGGCACTCCACTCGTCACATCCTGCCATTCTGAAAAAGACCCATTTACTCCAACCCTTTGTTTCCTATCTCTTAACCAATTTCCTATCCATGTCAGCACCTTACCTCCAATACCATGCTCCCTGAGCTTGCCCACTAGACTCTCGTGCGGTACCTTATCAAAGGCCTTCTGGAAGTCCAAATACACCACATTCACTGGCTCTCCCGAGTCCACCCTCTTTGTCACATCCTCAAAAAATTCCAGAAGGTTAGTCAAGCATGAACCAGATCCAGTATGACCTCTCCTCTAGTCAGCTGATCCACATACTGTGTCAGGAATCCTCCTTGTACACACCTGATAAATTCAGCCTCATCTATCCATCTTGCAGTCAGTCGGTGCCAGTCAATGTTAGGGAAGTTGAAATCGCCCATAACTACAACCCTGCATTTCTCGCACCATTCCAACATATGCCTGCTTATCTGCTCCTTGGTGTCCCAAGGGCTATTTATGGACTACTCCCAGCACAGAGATAGCTCCCTTCCTGTTTCTGACTTCCACCCACATCAACTCAATGGAATTCCCTCTGTAGCTTCCCTTTCTATAGCCCTGATACTATCCTGATATTCTGAAAATGTCAAGAACACACTAGTGAATTATTTTCTATCATGTCAAAATTCTAATCATTAACTACAAATTAACATGCCAATATATCAGAATCGACTTGTTACAATTGCATTATTGATTGGTTTGTATTTGCACATTTAAATTTAGTGGCGATTTCAAATTAAAATAAGTAACATTCACAGAAAGCAATATTTTGAGTTTTCTGCAACATTAACGTTTCAAGAAATTGCTGAATGGATAAAGATCAAACTGATCAATCTATTCAATTCAGTTTCTCATCTGCTGAAGCATCTTTGGAAGTAAGTTCATTTGTGAATTCAGAACTCATTGCTTAATGTTCCCAGCAGACTCTTAATAATTGCCAATTAACGTTTTCATTTATAGGTAAATTATAAATAGAAGTTTAAAGAGAAGGTTAACAAAATCCATAGGGGATTACATGGAGGATCTTCAAGAAAAAGGATCCTTTTAAAACTTCATCTTCAAACTTATAGGAAATTATTCTTGTAACAACAGAAC